>NC_092828.1:14417009-15017009 GCF_039878825.1 Excalfactoria chinensis
CCTTCTCCACGCATCTCCCAAAACCATTCTTCAAGGGGAGTGCTCACTGATATGAAGAAGCAAGAGGTGGGAAAGTGGTGGGAGACTTGGCTGATGAGCTAAGTGACAATTTGAGCTATTTACTTGATTTTCGCAGTGTGTGATGAAGGTAAATGTGGTTTAGCAAAATAAAATTTAAATTAATGATGTTTCCTAAAAGATCGTGCATATGACTTGACATCATTTATTGCTAATTTCAGAATGGCACTTCCATAGGCTTCTTGAACTCAGATTATCTTCTGATATTCCGACATATATCATAAGAGCATCAGCTCAGTGGAATCTTTGTGCCTATCAAGTCAGAAGTCCTGTCCGGTGTGCCCTGTTGATTCCCCAGCTGTCCAAACTGGTGTCTTAATGGCCATAGATGGCAGGCCATGGAGCCAGACCTTCCACTAGAAGTAAGATGAAGAGACACGAAGTGTGGCCAGTTGCATTCCCAACACAAGGATAGCACTGCAAGGGTCACCCATGGGATGCCGAAATGCACCTGTCCTACAGTATAGACATAAGCACTGGTCCTCATAATGCATTGCTTAACATTATCAACCTTGTACAGTGAAGGACTGCAGTTCAGGACAGGCTCTTTCACAATGGCTGGAAAATATAGTTCAATTCAGATAAAGGCATAGACACAAAGATACTTATTTTAATAAATCTTAATGAAACTGCCTCTCCACCACCATTCTTTCTTATAGTTAGCATTCTTCCCATTCAAACTTGCCTTTTTCTTTCCTTTCCTACGCTCCATTCTCAATTTTCAATCCACCTATTAGCCAATTCCTCACATCTTACCCTGAACCAAGATATCTGTATCTTTCCATGAGTTCCAAGTATTTCTGAAACACCTACTAATTCTTCCCTTGCCACTGTTTTCAGACCTTTCCTCCTACCCAAGGTCTGCACTGTTTCAACACTGTTCCTCCATCCTTCAACAACATTTACTCATCTTTCTTCAGCCCCTTGATAGGTCTCAGCACTTCTGGCAAAATGCTAAGGTAAGCTCCATCGCACAAACCTTGTTTGGTTACAGCGGTCCTATGATGTATAGTGCATCATCAATCCCATAGAAACCCTGAAGTACATAAAATATGGTAATGGCAGACAGCCCAGAATGAACTATCAGATCTGCTGAGATTCTGTCAGGGTTTCATGGGAGATCAGCAAAGGTAAGAGGGAGTGCATGGGAAATCAGAGACACAGAAAACCTGGAATCACACTAGTCAATAACAGTTGGCTTTTATTGTTTGTTTGTGGTTTGTTTTTGTTTCGGCTTTGTTTATGTTTTTAGAAAAAGCAATAATTTATGACAAAGCATTTTTATTTTATAGAAAAGCAAAATGCTTCAGGTTGAAATTTGCTATCAGGTTCACTGTCTGTGTGAAGATAAACTAAAAGTTCATTCTCCTGTTACTGTTATCAATCATCAGTATTCAGACCACTATTCCTTGAAATATGTATTCAAGACTCAGATATAGTCAGAGGAAACAGAGGAGGTAACGGAGCTGACAACATGATCTGTGTGGCTTGCAGTCATCCCTATTCAGCCCAGAGTTATGTCCATTTGAGTACTCAACCAACTGTTCTACTGATAAGTAGGATATGGACTTGTGCTTCTGCTGACTACAAATGCTTAGTAAATATTTTCTGGGTATAAAAGACTGCTGTGTCCCATTCTTGTGCATTTTTCCAGACTGAGAACTGATCCTAATTTTAGTTCTCCTACAGAATTTGCAAATAACAGCCCAGACTTTTTACTTTTGCTTTGCCTCCATCTTAAATGACAGACTGAAGGCCTTACAGACAAAAAAAAAGATCACTTTACAATATTGTCATAACGAAACTACAGCCACACATGCAGAAAGTTGTGCGTTTTGGACAAACATCCTTGAATAATGACATGAATGAAAAAGGCTGCCTTTACAGATTTCCTATTCTTGGTGAAAACTGGACAATGTAAACCAAAATAAAGCAGGAGAATTTTCATCAAGTAATTGAAAACACATGAGACTGCACTGTTTTAAAATGAAAATCTGCAGCATAAAGAAGGTTTCTGTTGCCTGCTTTTAAGGCACCGCTTACTTTTGATTCCAGGTACATGTGTATCAACTGTCCTAAATCCACTTCAAGGTGCAAGTTTCTAAAGGATGTTTTTTATGGCTGTGCTACAAGGTCCTGCTTCAGCTGCAGAAGGTCAAATGTTGTGTAATTGCAAAGAGGGAAAAGACAGGCCACAATGCAGGTTTTGTTTACTCTGATCCTTGCTAGCTGTTCTACAGGACAGCATGTGCTCTGCTGGTCACCTCAGACACGCTGTACTTACAAGTGCCATTTTTTAGAGACAGTCTCTCATTTTATACCCACAACCACTCATTTTCACAATTTTGGGTCCCAGGAAGCATACTTTTTTTCCTGCATTCTGCAGCAAATGAGGTGTGTATCTCACAGGCAGCAGTGTGTATTTTAACTAGTCATGATTCAGTTCTGGGGGTTTTGAACCTTTAATAAATCACATCTTCTGAAGCAATGCTCAAATGCAGACCTTTAAACATATTTTTGAATGTCAGTCTCCATTACACTGAAAGTGTGCTCCTTACAAATGCAGCATGTATTGCCTGATTGACTTTAGCAGGAAAGATCAGCTTTATAAAAGCAAGTTTAAAATCAGGTCAGAAATAGCTTAGCCTGTATCTATCTGTACTCCTTGGGTTTCTATTGAGCATTTTGGGTTTTGTTGTTGTTTTTTTTTTAATCCGATGATGTTCCAACACAAACCACATAGTCAAAGAGGCAGAAACCTCATCTCTGCCGGGTGTTCTTAGCACTTGGACTTTGAATTGTGCTCCTTCATCTACATTATTAAGCACCCAGGCATTTCCCAAAGGAAGGGAATATATACTAAGGGAAGGGAATAAATACTAAGCTATACTGTAGTGCTTAGGCAAGGCTTCTAGGTACTAGTGTATGGATATGTCAGCTCCTTAAGCAGAGAAAGGCAGAGAAATTAACTTTTCAACTTCATAGCTATGGAGCAATTGTATAAACAACGGGTGGAGGCAGCACCACTCCTTGTTTGTGCGGAGACCATGGGACAGCGAAACACATACCAGGAGTGTTGAACGTAATAATCAAAACCAACAGCAGTATACAATAGACCACCCAAAACACAGCTGCAATAGTTTTTCAGCTCTACCATGGAAACAATGAATAGAAACAACAAGCAGAATAGTTTTGAACACGGTTGCTTTCTAAAGTAGAATTTTAAACTGTGAACCAAACAAGACAATATTTAGGAAGTTTTGTCAGATATAACATTTACTGCACCAGGTCTGCTTTACTACTAGCACCATAGACACATAGACCCCAACAATGTGAGAGGTTAGCGTGCTGTGTAGAACTGGGGGAGGGCACAAGAGCTTCTTTAACTAGTGGTTTCCAGGAGTAATGGCTGACAATCCTTAATCAGAACAGCCACCATTTTATATCATACATAGATTATTACACAGACAAAGTGTGTTAAAGTAGTTTGAAAGATTTTTCATTTTCATCCTGCTCTAGAAACGGTGAGCTTCCTGGAGGTGAAAACACTTGGTTCCAAGCTGAATCTGTAAAACTATGGCTAGGAGAACTTGACATTATTTTCTCAACAGACTCTGAAAGGCACGGTGGATGTGTGCTAAGAAAAGGTCCGGGTGATCTGCATCCTGGGAGAAACATGAGGTGGTCGGAGTTGGGATTTCCTCTGCAACTGTGACTGTGCCCCCATAGGGTGGCCTGTGGTCTGCTGTTTCCACTGACACTGAATATCAGTATTTGAGGATTTATTAGTACTCAAGGATTTCTCGGTACTCAAGAGTTTCTGCCTGAAGAAGGTTCTCAAGACAGCATAAGCATAACTGGTTATCTTTTGGCCCATTTGTGAACCTTGCCAGCCCTGTCGTACAATATTCAATACACTTTACTCAAAACTAGCACTGAATATGAAATCATCTATTTTCTCCTGAGCTCTTCTAGGAACTTTATCGGTATCATACATATCTCAAAGGACTTATTGCTATACTGATGGGTTCTCCTGTTAGGTAATAGGGCATAAGTATTTGCATTTAAATATGAGTCAACAGTTGAATATGAGCCAGCTATGTGCCTTGGAAGCCAAAAGGGCCAGCCATACTCTGTGGTGCATCAGTGATTAGATGCCCAACTTCAAACGTGGAGTTTGCTTTCCCTGGGCTATTGATTAGCTGCCAGTCATTCAGATTTTATCTATGTTGAGAACTTTCAGTGCTTCAGACACCTATGCCCTGATTTTCAGAAGTGGAGACAAGTAAGAAATGATCTTCTTGTCTATTAAAACTTCGTCAAAATAATGTTTTTCCCTAGTCCAAGTGGAGAAAATTAATTGAAACATGAGGCAAAAAAACCGGCTCCTCCTGTGGGGGAGGGGTAGGGTACTCTGTTCCTTTGCCTAAAAGAGTAAGAGCCTTAGTTTCAAGTTTCTGCTCCGAATCTGGCAGTTCAAACCTACAACTTCTTTGTATGTTCCCTGCACTGCAGCGTTGGTTGTCACTGGGCAGTACTATCTCTTTCTCATATTTGAAAGAGAAATTCCATATGAACCTGAGACTTTCTGTCAAAAGCAAGGGTGACTCCAATTCTATTAAAAAAAAGTTTTGATAAGGCAGCACAGCCTTGTAACCCTTTTCTTCTTTCCTACCCTTGCCAAAATGTTTCACAAAAATAATCTAAATCTAAATTAGCTCTTATCTTAAACGTGGCAGATGAAAAAGCCCTTCCAGAGGCCAGCTATCAACAGGAATAGAAACCAGTTCTCTTCAGTTTTGGTGAGCTGTATAACCACAAAAGACCATCTGCCATCTTCCTGCAGCCCTTTCTGCTGTGCGTGAGCATGGCACTATACACCTCCTAACTTTGGCAAGTCCTGCTGCTGGGGGAAGGGTTCCCAGTGTCAGCTTCATTCATTAAAAATCCACATTCCTTCTTTGAAAACCTTCCAGCCTAAGACCCCATGAGGCAAATACTCGAGGAAAAATTGAGCTGCAGAGAAGGGTCCTAAATGCCATCCTTAGTTGAGATGGAGGGAGGACAGGAAAAGCAACATGAGTTGAACAACTGAAGGGTGTTTGAGACATTTTTAGAATTCGGAAGATTTTTACAAGACTTCTAGGAAAAAAGATGATTAAAAAAAGAAACAAAAGACTGAAGTAAAATGCTAGTACATGGTTAGACTTGTATGTCCCTGTGTGTGTAACTAACATTTTGGGATAACAGAGCCAAAGAAATGAGGAACTGTATGATAAATTATATATATTTCTGTAGTAATAGAAATCTATAGTAACATAGATTTGAAGAGACACAATGTCTATTAACAAATTCAAGCCTTAATAAAAACTTAAGGATATTTTTGGCTCTGTATTTCAACTAGAAAGAGAGAGGGGGAAAAGCCAATCTTTCTCCTAAACTTCTCTGCCCTCTCACCTCCAACATCTCAATCTCCGGTGAGCACACATAGATCATGTCTGTCTCGGAACGTAAATACACAGCAGTGTAAAAGAAGACTTAAAATTAACAGATGAGTCCAAGGAACAAAAAGAGCTAACAAATGTATCTTGTTAGACCGCTGTCAGAGAACGAGATTTTTATCAGAAATGCTGTTTTTCAGAGTACACCAGGATAATTTTCTCCTAATAAATTTCCATCTGATTGAGGGCGGCCAGCATTCTGCCAGTCAGGGGGAATCTCCCAGGGGCACAGCTTGCACAGCTCTCCTACCGCTGGATTAGATGTATGCACACGTTTTAAAATAAAGTGAGTACGCAGTGCCTATGAAAGTGCAGTTGGTTATATTTAAAAGCACACGGCAGCGTTAGAAGTTTGCCCTGTTCTAAAACAGATCCGATACTTCATTTATTACAGTCTTTTCCCATGAATTCAGAGGAAATGAGTGTGCATAATTCCACATTCCCTGGAAGGCAAGGGGGGAACGCTGGTCTGCTCTAAATAGTTTGCGGTGTTGTTTTCTAATTTCCACAAATCAAAATGTATTTTTTCTCTACTGCCTCACCTATAATTTTTCACAAATATCTGTTCTTTGCCTTTAAAAATATTTAGAGATAAAAAGGAACTGTGTGTCATAGGGTATTAGCTGATTAGTTCATTCAAACAGTGCTAATTATAGGTTTAATTGCTTAAATGTGAAAGTCATTTATTTAAATTAGCTGCATCAAACATACAGTATACTCAAAAACTGAAACATTTTGGTACTGGGAACCAGGGTTATTTTCTGTAAACAGAACATGCAAAATATAAGATGAGAAACAATGTGCCTCTATGTACTGATCAGCAAACTCATTTAAACCCCAAACTCCCTCCTCCCCTGCCTCTGGGGTCGGAGAACAGCCTCATTTGAACAATGACTAATGGAATGCGCTGAAATGTGTGGAGGGTTGAAAGGAGAAATACTATTCAAGCCAACAAACTCATTTCATTTGTGATTTAGAGGGGCACTGCACCTTTCCCCTGAACTCCTCCTGAGAAGGGATGAATAGGCATCTCAAGGTTATGTAAAAGCTAGTATTTCAGGTGAAAAGTATATTAGTTTTTAAAATCATAAATGAAGAAATAAATAAAGGTTTGTTATGTCTTAAAATTCTGCAGGGAAAAGACTTTTCTCTGCAACAACAACAACAACAAAGTAGTCAAAGCTATAATGACTGTAGCAACGATAGAAAAGATTATGATTGTGTATTAAAAAATATTTGTATTAAATGCACAGCATGAGAACTCTGATCAGAATGTAAGAGATGGGTTCAGCTTTTTAATCTGAGAAACAACACCCACAAACCCAAGAATCCTACTGAAAAACAGAAGGAAAAGAAGAGAATTTTAAAGAAGATAAAACATTAGGCAATTAACATATTGAAGAATGCATGACTGTCAATCCCTCCATCTTCCTGTGTTGACAAAGGAATGCATATATACATAGAGATATCAATTTATTTTAGGAAAGATTTTTTCTGAGGAACAAAGAGATTCAGAAGAGCCAGATTCCCCCGATATATCAGTTTTCATGTTCTGCATCTCTGTTCCATCAGTAATCAAGTTGTATCAGAATGTTATTGCATTTTTCTAAAGCTTCAAGTTGATATTAAGCTCCAGTATTCTCAACAACATTATGGAAGTACACATAGCAGCAGCAGCAGCAGCAAAGGCTGCTGGATGCAGAAAGCTTCTCTTAATTTAATAAGGGTTTTTAAACCGAACGCTATGCACCATTGACTACGCAGGAAAGCTATTTTTTGCTGCAAAAGTTCCCAGCTCATGAATATCCTTGTACGCTCCTCTGTGCACAGCCTCTCTCAGTGCCCCCTTTTCCTGCTGAGAGGGTCAGATGGCCACAGGAGAGCCTGACCCCCTGTTTACATTTCACTGTGCAGATTACACAGTGAAGAATAATACTACAGCTGGTTACTGCTTACATTTAATTTTAAAAGAAAAAAATAAAAAAAAGGAAAAACACTTTACAATCTGAATTTCTATAAATCCATCTGTCTCCAGATTTTCTCTTTTTTTTTTTTCTTTTTTTCTTTTTTTTCTTTTTTCCCCCACATGCAATTTGCCATTTCTTTTCTACACCTAAATTTGATGCATCCATTCATTACAATCTTTCTTTTTGGATGGGGGGGGGGGGGGGGGGGAATTGTTGTACTTATGATCTTGCAATGCGGTGTCTTCATTTTGAGAGATTCTAAAGTAAAAACGTTTGGAAAACATTATGATCCTATTTTAGATGAGTAAACAAAGGCAAGGAGGGGATACAACTATAGCACCATGCAGCAGGCAGTGATGGAGGAATCAGTATGCTCCCATGCTAGACTCACAGCCAACAGTTTCATCTGTTGTTTTAGAGACCCCTGCTCCCCTGGTATGCACGTGTGCCCCCACAGAGAAGTGGGCTTCAGGATGTCTATCAGAAATACACCTAAACATAACATCACAGGCAAAAAACGTGCCAAAAAAAGATAGTATCGCAAATTTAGAAAGTCAGTCATGGGTAGATTTTGCTCAGATTAAATCTAAATTGAGTGGATTTCCAATGTGATCGGGGAACGGTGTGCTAAGGGTGAGAGCTGGAGATGTATCCTCAGGGAATTTATGTGGTTATACCTCCAGATGATCCCAGGGCAGTTTGAAACTGAGATACAAAGGGCTCAGTTCTGCCCTCATTTACACAGCACTTAACTCTGATTTTCATGCCATTTAAACAAGAATGTCACATAAAGTATCCTGATCACTGAAAGTTCTGCCACATACATTTTCTCCCCTCCAGAATACTGCATACAATTCAGATTATGGTACATTTACATGAGTAGAGGTGTCCTTCAGAAAAGACATACAGAAATTAAAATAGAGGTTGCAAAGAAACTAATCTGAATCGTCGTATTTCTCAGGTTCCTAGCCAAAATAACCATGTAAATTACAGTTTCTGTAGCTGTGTTTACAGTTGAATTTGTCAGAAGAAAGAGCTATTTATATACTAGACATACTTTGTAAAAACGCCTAGGATACAAATGCTGCATTCAGAATGCCATCCTTTAAGATTGTCATCTAATTTGTTAATATATGTAAATCTATAATATTGACAGGAAGACTCAGGAAGAAAGATGTGTCACATCTTCCATTCATCATGTGATATCACGGTAGTATGTCTTCTCATTCTTAGGTGTTTTAAAAAGCTTAGCATTTCCCAGTTACAGAGAGTTATGTTGCCCTCTGGATAAAAGATGGAGAAATACATGCCAATGCTGACTTTTCAAGGGCCACGATCATTTGATACAAATAGATATATAGTATGTGAGTTCTCACTTGGCTATGCTGGTGCATGTTATGAAGCAGCCTTACTTACCTTTTTCCCGTGTTTTAAATCCTCAGCCATTCACATGAACACAAGCTGAAAGCTGCTGTATGTCGTACTTACAGTTACATTTTAGACATTGAATTTATTAACTCCTTATTAAATAACATCCCCAAAGTAGAGCATGATATTAACATTTATGCTCCTGTTCTGGGGAGGGCTGTGAATACAGAGACAAGTTAGGGTCACAAGCTTCTTCTCAACCTTTTTTTCTCTTTCTCCCGTGGCACTTCCTTGGGCTATATCTGTATTGAAATTAAGGTGCCAGGCAAAAGAGCTGGCTAACTCAGCAAGTTCCCTTGTCATTTTTATGCATTCTCATCACTGTCTTTGAATTCTGTAGACTGAACGAAAGGCAGAGTACTACTCTGAAGGTTCACTCAAGCTCAAACCCTGTATCAGAAACTAAGCAGCAGCCTCCATTTACAAAGTATGGATAGGGAAGAAACTTGGTCTCAAGGATCAGGCTCATCCTCAGAATATAAAGAGGAGCCTTAAATTACTCAAAATCCTCTTGGATGCTCGTTTATTGTCTTCGTTATTTCTAGTTGTTAAGTAGTTTGTTGCATATTTGGCCACTTTGGAATCATACTTTATTCAGGAAATTGAAAATGTACTTAGTTACTCAGTACAATGAGCTCCATCGGCAGTGAAGCATTTTTGTGCCAGTCTGTTTTCAATCTCCACGAGTAATGCAGCAAACAGATTGTATGATGCATTATAAATTGTATGATCCATAATAGCAGTCATCATCACTACTCAAAATAATATGGAACATAACAAGAAAATACTAGCAAATATTTAGTGAACACCAATTTTGAAAGTTTGTGTCAATTTATTCTAAGAGTTAGTCCTAAAATAAAAGAACTGAAAGAAGCCTACTTCGCAGTCTACCTATAATCAGGACAAGCCACCAGCACTGCTGTTGTGAGATGGCTAAACCAACAGCCAGAAATCTAGTGTGTCACCAGATTTTGAGCAGTGCTCATAGCTGAGGTACTAAAATCATGTTTGAAATAGTTTGTGAAGGGATGTAAAAAAGGCAAAATCATGACACCATAATTTCTTCCCTAGAATATATGTCAAACTTACTGGTAATGTTCAGTGAACACTCTTTTTTTCCCTGACAGTTCTTCTTGTGTACTTGTGACTGAAGAAATGCAGACAAATACCAAAGTAAAAATGATGCCCACCAGGACAGGAGAAGATGTTAACTTTTCTCTCCAAATCTCAATTAATTTTCAGTTTGGATTTGCAGTGAGTTCTTTGGGGGAGATCAGAGAGATTCCTACTGTAGCAGTTTTTCCTGCAAGGCACCTTTATGTGTGCTATAAAATGACCAAAAGATGGTGTAAGTTCATAGTGAACATATGGTCTTCTTTTCCACATATTGTCTAAGAATTTGTACGAAGGATGTGTATTTCACTTTCTAAAAGCTTTCTCCTTTACAGAAATAAAAAAGTTGGTAAAACCACAACTAGCAGGGGAGGCTGGTATGACTTTCATAGTGAGCACTGACTCTATTTTTATGTCTCTAAACATTATTAATTTCACCAACATCAAAGGGGGCTCGTACCCTTATCACAACACGAAGAAAAAAGTATCTAGCTGCTCTGGCCTTGTGTTTCATTGTGCTGTCACATCACAAACTGCTGCACTGATAGAAGAAATCACATACATACTACAAAAAGAGAAGAGATGTATATATAACAGGCTTTGAAAGTTCTGTAAATGCACATTAGGCACTGACTGCATTTCACTAACAATACAAGCCGCTTTGACAGCAAAGTCACAAAGTCACAAAGTCATGTGTCCTTATGAAAGACAATAAAGATAGAATTAAAGTTACCATTAGGGAGCACAAGTGAATAAAGAGTAGTGTTTCTAGCAGAGCCTTCCTTTGACTTTTAAAAATGTAACAATACAACCATAGTGTCAGCTGTTCCCATCAGGCACACTGAGCACAGGTAGCTTGGTCATTCCTACAACTGTGCCCATCGAGTTGTCAGTGGCTTAATTCACCCAATTTTTATCTCAAATTCTTGCAAAAAGGAAAAGAAAAGCAACACAAAAATAAAACATCACACTTCAAGGAATTGCACCTTGAGAGGAACGTAACTGGCACAAGAAAAGCAGAGTTCTGTGTTCCCCTCACAGCGCAGCAGAAGTGAGTTCCTCTCTGTGTGACCACTGGGGCTGGGAGGTGCTGCACAAAGCAGCCTCCAGGTGGGCTGCAGCTTTCCCAGGCAACTCCTCATCAGCTTGTTGGGACCCAGGCATGAACACATTGCCATGTGATTAGGGAGACGATTCATGGACAGAAACAGATAGTAATCTGCCTCCAAAAGCTGCACATAATGTTAGGGAGATAGTTCGGAAGTGAAAAATGGAAGAGCCAGGACAAGTTTTTCAGCAGTATCTATCACAAATGTAGGACACAAGACACACATTGCTTTAATAAACACTTAGGCATTATGGCTGTCTTGGTTATGAGTACGTTAACTTTTTGAATACAAGGGGGGCTGTTAGAAGCCGCATCACTACAAAAGGTCCTTATGTTCCTGTAATACAACTGGAAGCATGGTCACTGGCTTCGGACACACTCCTCAGGTGTGTGTATGCATTTGTGCTATTCCAAAAATACCTTGCATTTTTATTGCAAGGTAGAACAACCTTTCACAAACACTGGACAAAGTGTAGGTGGTAACACTTTAGTGGAACTGGAGGATTGCAGTTCATCTACTGGTGTAACACGATACCTGTTTTCTATGTAATGCCATTACAAGAAATCTAAACACAGGGTTTTTATTTTTATTACTTTCATTTTCCCCTTTCTCAGTGTTTTCTCAGTAGCACAAGCACTGAAAGCTGAACAAACCCATAATGCGATGTTTAAAATAGTTACCATTTTTCAGGAGTAATTTTTAGGAGGTGGCAGAGATTGAGAGATTGTTTTCTAAATTAAGAGTCCAAGATTTATGGGCAATTTGAGTGGTACCTGGAAAATTGAAGGAGTGGGAAGGAGAGAAAGAAGTAATGGTGTTGTATTCCAAGGCTGAAATAAAAAGCCTTTGTTGTCAAATTCTTATTACCAAGATTTAATACTTTCACTTATTTATTTGGGCAAATACTTACACTTTTTCATTTCAGTCTTGAAATACAGCTCATAAAGCCTGGATCAGGCTATCAATGGGACCGACTGATCCTCTGATGACATAGCAACAGAAAAAAAAGTCACATCCCCCCAAGTACTGCACTGATACCTGAAATTCTACTGCTAGTGTGGAGTGGCGTGGCACATGAGCTAGAACACAAGTCTTACTAACTCAAGGAAAGAGTTGATATACACATGGTCAGTCTTGTGAGAGATCCAAGATACTGCAAACTCAAGGGTTTAGGCTGCCTCCATCTTATTCTATTGAGGTTTTTATGGCACACTCATTTCTGCCTTGCTAAATATGGAGAAACACTTACAGTCATACTGGAAGCACCATCATTATCACTGCCTGTCCTTCTCACCCTTTCCCCATGGGAAAAACCTGCCTTGCTTAGTGAATATTCAGGGTTGTGGTCTCTGCTGCTTTTGACATATGCATATTGTTAAATATTTAAGTTAGAGAGGACAGGGTCAGGGAACCTTTCCTTGCAACTGGAGCAGAAGGCAGCGAGTCTGTGGGGATTATTTTTAATTTCCAGAGTTCATTCCAGTGTGAGATCAGCCCTGGAGAAAGCTATCCTCTCCACAGGGATGAGTTTTCCTCCTAGCACAAACTGTTCCATTTTTCAGAGAAATGTAGTGATCAACAAATGCCTTCTGTATCTTTTACATATCCCAGACAAGGCAATGAAGCATGCTGAAGATAAGCAGTGTCTCCCTGAATCTGATTTAAAATCTATGAGGAAGCCAGCGAAAACATCAGAGGACAGATCTGATGCTCTCACAGTAGGTTGCATTGCTGAGAATGCACGTTTTTAAAAGCCTCTGTTCTTGAAGGCTTTTACATGCTGAAGATATCATAACAGATACAATATATGTTCAGAGATCATATAATAATAACAAATGTACAAGTATCTGAGCACAGATGCTCAGCTGGAGATGACAGCAAGTACTGCATGCAGAGGTCACGTCCTGAAAGATTTAGCATCAGCAAGGGATTCAATAGCAATGTCAACCTGCAGACTGAACTCACTGGTTCCTCTGAGTGCACTGTGATGCACACAAGTCAGAGAAGGGGCAGCTCAGGGTGATGTGTGACCAGCTGGCATACTGAAGCATGAGACCCTGCCTGGTGCACTGGTAGATCTGGGTGTTTTTGACACTTTAGGAGGGCATCATAATGGAGTGCCTTGGGACTGTATCACATCCCAAAATCAGACCCAAATGCATTGCATTTCCCTTCAAAATTATGGGCTTGATATTGTGGAATAGATGCCTTCAAGATGATGTTATTCCTGATAGCACACCTTCAAAATGACGTTATCCCTGATAGCACAGTCCAGCACACCTCTTGTCTTCCTACAAATGAATCACTTTCAACACTCTGCTTCTCTGCTTTTGTCCTTTCCCATGTAATTATCCCCCAAACTAGTTTCTCATCGAGTAAGTAAAGCCTGGGCAAGGACACTCAAATTCTATGAAAATACACTTTGGCCATTTGAAAGTACACATCTGATTTTAAACTCACACCACACAACATGAGCCACTTTTTGTAGTGTTGTAAGTCTACAAATCTTAACAAATTCCAAGTAATACATTTTACAGTACATCCACATATCTTAGAACTTACAGATAAAATATTTCATTCTCATTTTCTCAGTGCCCAGAGAAATTTAAGATTTTACAGAACATTTCTTCAGTAGTTTAAGCTGACAATTAAACAGAGAAATAGTTCATTTGTGATTTGTAGCACAGAACTGTGCTACAAAATGGTTACACATAACCCAATCCTTATTTGGGCAAATATACTCAGTTATATTTCAGTCAGAAAGGACGGAGCATAAATTGTCTTAAGCAGAGTTGATGCAGGTTTCACATCTACTCTGCGTACAGAAATGGCACACAGTGTTGCTGCTGGAGGAAGTTTCAGCTCAAACTACCACCATGAGGAGCCCAAACAAATGAGCTCTGAGCAGTTGCCCTCTTTTTCTGTGAGTTTCAGAAATAAATTTTACGACAGTAGCAGCAACTGCCTATTTACTTTAGCAGATCCAAATAATGTATCATTGGCTAATTAGGGAAGAGGTATTTCCTAACAATCCTGCAGACAGGGCTTTCTAAACAGTTCCATTATTGTTCAGTACAGTTAAAATTTAAGTGCTTCTGAGATGGTACCAAATAGGTTTAAACAACTGTGACAGCTGGAAAGAGGCAGCCTTTTTTTATTTGTCTATTCTGCAAGCTGCAATTAAATACCCACCGTGAAGGCACCCCCATAAATAATCAGAAAACTCTTCTACTCTGGGAAATAGAGCCAAAATAATGTTACTTTTTAACAAAAAGTTGCAAGAAAGTTTAAACTAATTAGAAGCAATCCAAATACCCATTTTTTTCCTAAGTTCAGGGACTGCAGAAGATGGAACATAGACTGGAAGGCAGGAAGCGGCCTCTTAGACAAGCCACAAACACACTATTACAAACAATGGCTGCTGAGCAACATATATATATCATTGTTACTGCCGAAAGTGTATCTTAAAGCACTTACTGTGGGGCCAATTGCTCCAGTACAACAAAAACTTATGGGTGCTGGCTCATATGTGGAAGTGGTCTGGATTGGAAGGGTAAATGGGATTGCTGCCCTGCTGGTGTCCCACCTGGCTCAGAAGCTGCTGTCCCAAACGCTGAGAACACAGAATTACCCAGCTGCTGTGGTTTACAGCCAAAATTTTTAAACTGAACCACATTTGGAGACTTTAAAGCAAGATTCTGTCCCACAGCTAGATGAAAGCAGGCAATCTGTGAGAGTTAATACCTGAACTAGAATTGGTTTAAGCCTCTGGAATACAGACCTCTTTGGTCATCTCACAAAGTTTTTGCCATTCTCAGTGTTGTGACTCCTACAAAGATGAATACAAATACTGTGTGTGTGCATAACCAGTGTAAACTCATTTGGAAACTTAGACCAGGAACCCAGATATCAGAAGAAAGTAGTCAGTTTGACCTGGGCACAAGAGCAAAGCTGTTGCTCCTGGTTTGTATTTGACTGGCCCAGAAAAGGAATGACTGTGACAAGATGTTGGCACCTTGTTTTTCTCCTTTAGTGTACTTATGTTATCTAAGTTATGAGAAAATTCATTACATAGCAAACTCTCACTTGGAGCTCCACGTCTTAGCTAGATCTTGTCTCTGTTGAGATTGTTGTTGAGCAGGTAAAATGTTGGAGAAAAAGTATGCATTTAGTGAGTGGAAACCTCTCTGCAAAACTCACAGTGGGGAAACAAGCTTGACTACAAAGATCAGAAAGAAGGTTATGCATCTGAAAATGTTGATTATTCATTTTCAAAATAGCCGTTATGCTTTGAGATGTATCTCATCATTTAAAGGGAGATAATTCAAAATGAAATCAAATGCTTTATCTCGGGTTTGTGTATCATTTGTAATCACTGGTTTTACCAAAAGCAGACTTTTTTTTTTTTTGTTTGAATTCCATAATAGACCTCAGAAATCAGTTATTGTCTCACCCAGTTACTCTTACAGACGTTTCCAGGGAGAAGAAACACAGAAACACAACTAAGAGTTCAGGGAAAATCTATAACTAGTCTCCACTAGAGGATGTGGATAAATAAATACATGCTCTCCCAGTGCCCTGTATTGCCACCAGACTGTATCATCAAACAGAAAATGAGAAAGCAAAGAGCAGAAAGAGCCAAGAGCATGGATCACAGTGTCTTTCCAGAGAAATACACTCCCCGTTCATTTTGGGAGCACAAGCCCAGCCAAAACTGAGCATTCAGGGATATGAATAGGGAGATTTGAAGAAAGACAGCAAAATGCGGAATGTATCATGTTGTAAAACAAGTGACACTCATCCACTAGCAAATTGCCAACATGTCATTCTTAATTTGCTGTCTAGTTTTATAGTATCTGTGCAGATAGATCAGGCTATTTTCACTGATATCTGTAGAACCTAAGGCAAAAAACAGATTAAATGCAAGAAGTATGAACCTGAATTTCTACTTCTCCTGCTCTAACCCACCTGCCCAATTGTGTTTGGGGAAATTCACATTTGCCATTTTGATGAAAATATCCTCTTCAAGACATGACAGCTCAGAATTCTTGTAAGATTTTCAAAATCCCTGAATTTGTCAAAAGCAATGCTGTGCTTCTCTTTGGATTCTCTTTGTCAAGCACTGACACAAAGTTAACTTCTTTCCAAACTTGTACACATTGTTACACATCTCCTGTAGGGCAAAATCAAAACTGCAGTGACTAAAGAGCTATGAGTAACATGAGAGAATCAGCTTTAAAATATGTGAAGGAAATGAAAAAGAAAGTAATAAAACTACATAATGAGAGGATGTTATTAAATGTCCATTAGATTTAGGAGTGTTTATTTATATTACATCTCTGATACTGGTTTAAAATGGGCCAAATACAAATGTAGAGCCATATGCCTTCAAGAGAATTCTCTGTCTTCAGCCAATTCACTAATAGTAAAAGTTTTAGAATCATTGAGTTAGTCTTCGGATTTTGAATTGATGTATTTGCCCTTTGCATCTTTAAGATGGTGTACAAACTACCTTAATTTCTAAATAAAAGAGTTCAGTCTCAGAGAAGTGTTATGTATTTGGCTAAAGGGAAAGGAATCTGATGGAGCAATCTAAATGCCTTCAAGTAATGCAAGTACAATTGCCAGTGGGCTACGTGCCTGCAATTCAGAGCAAGTTTTAGACCCATTGGATGCAATTAAGTATTTATTATTTCAATTCTTTCCTCCAAAAAGATCAGCAAGGAAAAAAATGGGCTGCACAATGATGCAGAACCTACCTTCCTACCTTAAAATGAATGAGACCATAGTTAGCTGGGCATAGTCTAACCCACTTTTCCCAAAATAACATGCTTCTATAAAGCAATCACAAATGCAGTATTGCTAAACAAGCTTCCACAAAACTTTTCAAAACATGGTAGTAGGAACTCGAACACTTAGTTCAGTGAAGTAGAACTGTCAGTGAGGTTGATTGTCCATAAAAACCTTCTGGCAGAGTCCTGTAAAGAAGGATGTTAGGGATCCATGGTGATTTCTCTGGTAACAGGCAGCTTCAGGCTTCCCAGATGAAGACCAAAGCCTAGGAAGGAGCTCAATGCAGAGCCTCCTCCTCAGGAATCTGCAGGCAAGGCTGCAAGAGATGCTGGAGCATCTGTGATGAAAGGAAACACAGCTAGGAACAAAAAGCCTGTGCTTTCAGCCAAGCAGCTCTACTGTTCTATGTTTAGGGAAAAAGAAACAGAAGTTCAAGCTTTGAGAAATTCAACACACAAACACATGTTGATCCCCTTCTCTCCCCTACCCCAAGCTGATGAACATAAGCAGGGACAGAAAAGCCCTTCATTCCAAGACAGTCACCTGCATTTCTTTCTTCCAGGAGAAGCATTTTAATTCCTTTTTGCTGTCACTTTCTTTTTATTTAAAAGAGAAGCTGTGACAGTGAGTGGGTGTGGGAGCCATGTGACAGGGGGCTGCTCAGACACAACACATGCTGAAGACACATCAAGCTACTGCAGGTGATGCTGAAACTGCCCTCTGGTCATCCTATAACCTGCAGGGAACCCGGTGTTCCTCCACCTGCCTCCGGGTGCTCACAGGTAAAGCAGCCTAACCCCTTTTATTATTTTTTTTGTAGTTCCCTCCCCCCCTCCCCTCCATATTAAAGGGTGTGTAGAATCTGTTTTAAACATGGTTTTCTTTTCCCCCTGATTATTTATTTATTTTTAACCACAGAAGTTTCTTTAAAAGATAGTAGACGTCATAAATTACCACGGAAAACATTTAATGCCCAAAGTACATCTTTCCTCTGTTCTCATTATGCTGTTTTGGTTTTCGTCTGAAAAGCCACAAAGAGAAACATGTGACAAAAGGAGATGAGGCACTGTCTGCAGGGGACAGACAGAACATGGCAGCTCAATGCTATCGAGGAAGGGTAGGATTTTCTTTTTTTTTTAGGCTAGTATCTGAAACCTCATTTATCCCAAGGTTGGTTGGTTGGTTTTCTTGTTTATTTATTTAATGCATCTTAGTCTAGTGAAAAACCACGGTGATGCTCCCAAAGCTGCCCCTCCGGGTTCTGCAGGAATCCAGCCTGGCAGACGGATGTGCAGACTTGGAGGAAGTTCAAGTATTTTCCAGTATGTCAATGAATATAACAAGAAATCCCACTATATTCTGAGCGATGCCATAATAATGTGAGGAAGAAAGTAGTAACATTAGATAATCCCCATAGAAGACTAACTCTTTGATCTCCAGCATTTACATGCATGCCTTTACACTTTGTACATTGTAGGCATTTGATTTCTTACCAACAAAATACAGCTACAACCTTCACTTGAATGTTCCAGAAATAAAATTCTGCTTGATCCAGTTTTATGCCTTCTGAGCACTGAGGGAAAAAAGTGAGGCCTCAGATGACCATGATGAGTAAATGAACAAGTTATCAGACAAATGCCAAGTGCTAATAATGTCTATTTAGTTTAGCTGCTTCTAAATATTAAGTCAATTATGGGTCTGCTTTCTCCACAAGAGTCAGCACATTATCACGATTTTAATACTTTATCTCCAAACATGTAGGCAAGGCTGACGCCAGGGGTTGTGTAGATAGGCAGCCTTAATAAGAACATTTTCATCGCCCTATTCCTGTCTGTAATCTGAATGAAACCTACTATTACAAACAAAATTTGCATCAACTCGTGTGAATAAAATTCATTCTTCCCCGTGTCCTTGACCCCCCTAGGCCACGATTTTCTTTTTCTTTTTTTTTTTTATTTTATTTTTTATTTTTTCTGTTCTGGAAATATTCCCATACTTGAGCAAATGGGAAATAATAAGATCTGACCTCTCGCGATACTGCCTGTCTGGTTCCATAAGTGTGTTTTCAGCAAGGGAGCCATTTCAATGGGTATCAGTGTAAAGGAAATGACTCACTAGGCTGGCTTATAGCTGCTTGTAACTACAGAGACTGTTAACTAAATCCTAAATAAATAGCAATAAATAATAGAGAATAAATCATGTTTCACTGCTAGCATTAAAATCCAGAACATTCATTATTAAAATTAAATGGAAGCAAATAGTCTAAAAGTCTCTGAGCAGCCATTTTTTGGAAATAAGGGAGCTGAAAATTTTGTCTATTGACAAAGAAAAAAAGAAAAGAGAGGAAGAAGTAAAGAGAGAAAAAGCCAAAGGGAGGACATTTTCCTAGACAACAGTATCAGAGCTCTTCTTTCACAGGCTTTAACTCACAGAAAACTCAGATTCAGATGTTGAATGTGTATGTTTCCAGAATACCCCCTCACCTTTCAAGATTTCAAGCACAGTTTTATTCATGGATGGGAGTCGTAGGAGTAAAATGAAGCAGTTAGAAACAGGACACATTCCTGGTACATTATAATGCATATTATGCATTGTCTCAGCTTGACTGTGAACAACACACTCGAAAATGAACATCAGCTAATTAGTTGCATACCATATAGGAGGCTTGAGCCTATTTCATTTACTGCACAAATGATTTCAGATTTTTTTCTGCAGTGCAGGAGAGGCACAGCCCTCCACCCTTTTCTTGGACTTGGAATTTTACACGTGACATACCCATGCATTCTGGAACAAAACAGAAACCCTGGAAAGCCACAGGCATAAAAATACTAAGAGAATTTCAGCTTCCTTTCTGCTCAAGCAAGTGTCTGAGAGAGAAACTGAAATGTGGTTCCTGCTAAAGCAGTTTGTATCCACACCACAAATGGCACTGCAATGTAGACATACCCCAGGCAGTTGTTAAAAGGAAAGGAAAAAAAAATGGTTCGCTCTGGTACTGCGTACTATTTAAGTATAACAGCACACAGTTCAGCTTCTCATCCATATGGATCCCCCACACTGAATTCTGTGCTGCCAAGGGCCTCTGAGCTTGCTCACCCAAATCCTGTTTAGTTCCCTATATACTGCAGTCATACCCTAAGATTATGGTTTTACAGGCTAAACTCCTGTCTGTCCCATTCTAATCATGACACCACTTTTGAAATGTAAGTTTCCCACTTTGCCCTCAGACAGACCACCAAAAGGATGGTGATAATAGGAGCAAAAGTCCTCTACAGTCAATGTCGTAGCTTTCCTTAGAGCATGGATGTCCAAACTTTTGTCTTTGCAGATTGTAACAATTTGCACCAACAGAGGTGATTCACTGTCATCATTGCCTCACTGTATTCACATCCCCTGTTCAGTCTCCATAGACATTCAGTAAGCATCGGTGAATATCAACGGGTGCCATTTTTTCCACATGGGGAAGATCAGTGACACATCTTCTCTTCAACCACACTTCATGTCAGACTTCCCCTCTGCTGCTATTTGTCGCATGGCAACAAAATATAATAGAATATTGGTGTGAGTGTCCAGCCTCTACTGCCATACCACCAACCTCTGACATCATGGGCCAATATCATAATATAGGAGGCTTTACTTTCAGAACAGCCCTCATAAAATATATAATATAGTTAATGCATATGAAGTAACAAAACCTGTTTTAGTTTTTAATGTTTTTGTGGGTTTTTTTTGTTTTTTTTGTTTGTTTGTTTGTTTGTTTGTTTTTAAATTAAAGCATATGAAAAAAAGAGCCATTAAATTAGTGAAATATGTGACCTTTTTTGTCAAATTAATGCATAAGTCTGGTCCAGTGGCAGTCACTCCAATACTTAGCAAGCTCTCAAGCTGTTTATCAAAGATTTTTGATGAAATTTTACTCTTCCTGTTCTTCATTCTTCCCAGTAATTGCTCATAAGTGTACGCACAGCCAAAAAGCAGTGACAGGAGTGAGGCTTGACTGTGAAGTGAGGGATATTTCTCTCTGATAAGAGAGGGCTTCTAAAAGTCTGGTAAAGAGATATGATCAAATTTTGCATTGCAACTCCATACATTCAGCTTGAAAATTCACGAGTAGTGTACTTATGTCAACTGAAAATAGTGTTGCAAATAAACCAAAAGTTGATTTTTTTTTTAAGCAATCTTAAAACCTGTTCTTGAATTCCTTCATCACAATGGAAAGCACAGCTGCATATTTTTTGCTGTTTCACAGGACTGTGTTTAGCCAACACATCAAAATCCATAACACGATTTGCCATCACTTGAGTTAGCACTGCACTGTGCTCTCTCCTTGTCCTGGTTTCAGCCCAGATGGGGTTCATAGTGCACTGCTGTTCATTTGATGCTAAGCAACGGGTGCCTGACTGGGGCCAGGCCAGACTGCTCAGCACCATAATAGCATGGGGTGGCTGCATTGCAAGCTGCACTGGGCTGCATGAGGCCCATGACTTTGACATGCCTGTGCCTTAGGGGCTGCTGACTACTGTAAAGCTCTGCAGGCACCACGATGTTAATATAAAGAAATGACAAAAATTCTGCCATCTCTCCTTGTCACTAACTGCATAATTTCACAACTCTCTCTGAGCCCTGAAACTCTGCAAACACCAGAAAAATGAAAGTTTTAGGAGATGACTAACAGTCTGATGAAATATGGAGTTACAAATTGGGAAAGCATAAAACAGGAATGATGCAACTGCAAGAGAAGCCTTTCCTAGGCGGTCCTACCACTACCCAGCAGCTCAGGCAAAGTCTGCATCAAAGTCATATTCAGCAGACACAAACTAAGCCAGGCCAAGTGGAAGGCTCCTGTGATCAGTAGCATAGACTGCCTAGCCCTCCTACCCATTGGCTACCAAAAAGTCCAAGTCCTAGCAGTGTACTCTGGGAGCTTCAATACTACAGTAGGCTTCGCCTTGTTATGTGCACACACAAAGCTTTTCAATAAACATGGCTGGACATCACTGTCCAAAAGGCATTTGATGCTGGTCATGACTGTAGAGGTTCAGTAAGTGATCCAGATGAGGCAGTGGGTGGTCACAGGTGATACAAACAGTTCAAGCACATAGCAGCATTTGTCATACATAAACGAAATCGAGGGAGGAAAAAAAAGCTTCGCAGAGGAACTTCTGATGATAAACTTGAGTGTTCTTTTTTTTCCCCCCATTTCATTCACTTAACAATAAAAAAAGGGAGAAAAATAATAAAAACCTACATATATTGAAATATGTCATCCTGTACCTAATATGAGATGCTGCTCAGGGAAACAGGATAAAGGAACAGGTTTATATTCCTGGTCATCAGCTACGCAAGGGTTGATCTAAGTCACAGCTGTTATTGACAAGTGATTCTCTGTGGATGTGTAGTTGGGTAGGATGACCTGTGCATAAAGAAAAATTTCTTCTTTGCTTAAGTTAATTCAAATGCAATTTGTGGGTAAATTCATTGGACAATTAAGTTGTTTATGCCTCAAAAGCAGCCTTCTCTCAAATCAGGTCTGTGTTTTCCCTTGAGTATTGGTACAATAAATAAAATGTAAGCTACTTCTAGCTTTCCTTGTAATTCATGTATTGAGAAGAAAAAATTAATATGCTCATGTTTAATGAATTTCAAAATTCCCTTCCTATTCCTAAAGCTAAAGTACAACCTGACAGCAGAGTTGTTTCACTGTTTATTCCTCTGGAGCGGCAGCAGATTGTAGTTGTCAGTCTGATTTTTCTTTCTTTTTTTTCTTTCTTTATTTTTTTCTTTTTTTGAAGTAGTTGTCTCTAAAATAAAATCTTTCAAAGCTGTAAAGTGACATCTGAAATTCTTGTCCTTTGATTTCTCTTCCCTTGCTAATGCTCTCAGCTTTGTTGTCATGAGAACATACACGCTAAACCCCCTAGAGTGAACCTCCACGGCACCTCTTTTGATATAGTAGATTGGACGTTTCTTACTCTTTATCATTTGATCTCTGAAATTGTTTGTTAAGTTTTCCTCCAAAGGAATGTTTTTATTGATTGCTTCTATGGCTGTGAAACATATTTTCTATATTAACGGAAATGTTTGCATTTTCCCTTTGTAAGTTCAGAGGTAGAACTCTAGTAACACAATTTTATTTCTTCTTCCAACTTATGTCTATATTAAGGATCTCCTAACCTTTAAGGCAGACATTTTCAAATCAATTATATTGTTTTTCAAGAGGGAAGCTAGGGAAAAATTGAGAATCCAAACTAAATTCTATTTACTCTTTCACAATCATGAACACATTCGTAAGTGTCTGGCTTGTAAAAGTCTGGACAGAACAAACAAGGAATATAATTGTGGAGTGTGAAAGAGAAAAATAAAGACACTACACATTAATAGCAATTTCTAACTATAGTTTAGCTGTTGTGGTGATGTTGTTGCGTAGTATACATGTGGGATTATCCATAAATAACTTATTCAATCATATCTAGTTCAAAAAAGTGGCAGAAATGAACAGTAACAAACTTTATCTGTTACATACTGATAGAATGAGAGAATTAGGAAGTGAAATATTGGGTATATTTTTCAGTATTGTTTATGTTGGATGTAAAATTAGGAAGGGTCACAAAAAGAATTTTTCCCATATTAGGAAGTCTTGGGATTTCAGAGTTTTATGCTTGCCTTGCCTGTGATATTCTAATCACTAGAGCTTAACAGCATTTATATTCATTAAATAAATTAAAAACAGGTTTCCTGGGAGTAAGGAATTCAGGACTGTGCTCACAATCTGTCTGTTTGAAAAAATCCAGCTAAGGAAAAGGAGCTTTCATTGATCAGCTGTGATCTCTGCCTCTTCTGTAATTATATCAAGTAGAGCACACCTTATTTTGGAAGTTGCAGATGCACAAATATTGACAGAACATGTTTTAATATGGTCATTATCTCTTCTCAAAGGAGAAAGCTAAGGAAAAGCGAAGATAAAACAGCAATCCTTTGCAGCATTTCTTTGCCACATATCTTGTAAATTAAATGAAATCAATTATTTTTAAAGAGTCACGGACAAATCTAATGTTATTTTAAGCTTGGGTGGGATACAAGCAAGCAGGCCCTCACATACATGGAAACAACAGTCAGAATATTGTGTTCTTCATCATCCAATAAGAACAATGTATTCTGCTCTTCATCTCTCCCAAATTAATGCAAGGCTTTTCCCATGAACAACTGATATTTTTTTTCTTTCAGTGTGAGTGTTCAGAGATTACAACTTCAAGCCACAAAAAAAATACATACAGGGTTTCTTTGGGTTTTCACTGGTTTTTACTTAACCGTATCTGATACTTGTGCCTAGACTCTGATTCATCACAGAGAAGTGCTCATCTCCCAGAGACGAAGCCAAAGGAAGAGGAGTCAGTGGTGAAACCTCCTTCCAGCACAGAGTGTCCGGTCACTTTGACTGCAAAGGGAAAATTAAATTTTGCACACCAAGCAGAGGTTAGTGCACTTCAGGAAGTCTGGTTTATGAAGATGTCACTGTATTCTTTGTCCACTTTATATTTTGTCTTCTCAGAACCATTTTGTTACATGAATTTCACAAATTTAAGCCAGTGGTAGCCATTTACCAAGTGTTACTAAGGCAATACGCATAATTCTGTGTGTACCACATGAGGATGCAAGGAAAATGGAAGGAAGCAGTTCCAACTGGTCTGAACTGAACACAGTCCTAGGTGTAGAAGACATCTTTGCTAGCTAGATATATAGGTTTTAAGGAAGAAGACATTACGTTAGGCTTAAGTAGTGCAGTATTCTATAGCTTACAATTCTATAGCATTTACCTCAGACCCACACAAGCAAATTGTAGACATGAAGAAGTCGGTTCCAGCCCCTTCCAAGTATCAGTTGTCTTTACAAGAATTGCAAAATGATAAAATCTTCTCTTGTGGTAAGAATGAAGGCTCCCCAGTGAGAGTTTTAAAGACCTGGAGACATTAGAAACATTTGCAGTCACTTCATTGATTTTTAAAAGAAACCTAAACAGTGCAATTGTCAGCTAATTAAAATGGTTGTTCCCACTTGCACTGAATTTCTTGTGGAGGAGATCGCTACTTCCCTTGAAGCAAATTTTGATACTACGTTTTAAGATTTTAGATGAAGAGAGAAGTTGAGTGGAGCCACAAAGACTTGCAGCAACAACAGCATCCCAGGAGCATGAATCTTTTTGATACAGACAGTTAAAGTAAATACCATCCAGCGAGCAAGGACTTGAATGCTTTCTGATGAAAAAGTTAGTCTTATAGACTGGTATTTCCAGAAAGAATAATATCACAAACTCAACAAATAAAGGAAGTGATATTTATCTATCTTCTTATGTCACATATTAAGAAGAAATAGTTCTGAAGAATAAAGTTTAGAGTTTCAGTTACCCACTCTACTTGAGACAGCTTATGACCCTGGCACTGTGCAATTCTTGCTAGTATTATTTCTTACTGCTATTCCCTGCAATTATAAAGACTTCTCAGAGGTCACTGGGCAGAACTTCTACTCTCTGTCCTAAAACATGAATGAAAGAAAAACAGCAGCAAAGAGGACAGCTGATCTACTGACATAAGAAAGCTACGGGAATTTGCAGATTGGAACTCACAGCAACTTTCTTATCTGGCAACACAGGCATGGCCAAATTTTTGAGATGCAGATAAATGCATATTAAGTCTTCAACATGCCTAAGCATTTCAGCATTCTTTTTTTTTTTTTTCTTTTTTTTCTTTTTTAAATCTCATTTGCTTTGTCAAATACCTGTTACTTATATCCGTGAGGGATCCTGATAGTATCTGAGTTAGGTGCTGAGTCTCCTGAACATGCCTTTCAGACACTCAAGAATACATGTCAGTGTGGTTAACAGCATGATTTTATTTTTATATATATATTTTTATATTTATTTATATATATATATATATATTTATAGCCCATGCTATGATTCAAGGCAACAAAACAAGGCTAACCTTAGGCAATTAAAGCTGGACAATGTAATTGACATCAGTTTTCAAAATATAGCTCTTAATTTCCAGAGAGCCCCTGGGCAGATTCACAAAATAAAGAGTGTGGAGCTCTGATTTTATTGTAATGTGAACTGTGAAAATGAACAAAAATAAATAACTGCTTTTGAAGAGTGTGGATAGACAATTGTCTTACTATAATATTTTAAATCTATATTAGAAGGTTAACCTTATATGATAAGACCAAGAAATATGATTTTTACTTTTTAGGTAACTGAGTTTACAGTTTTGGATTGTAAGTGAATTTATGAATGCAATGACAGTTAGAACAATCAAATTTCTAATATTCCTAAACGTTGCAGGTTAAACAGATAAAATATTCACAGCACCAGCATTCCCTGTCACTGTCTAGTTTTGAGCAGAGTCATTCAGGAGTCTCTAACTTGCATTCCTGGGCTACTAAAGCCTGCTAAGAAGTGTGTGAAGACAAGCAGAATTGTGTCTATGCCTGTATCAAAGCTCACCCACCAAGCAGGTTATTGTCCTGATGGTAATGGGCAATTGACTACAATCACTTTTATTCTCTTTAGAACATAAACTAGAGAAAGCAAAGACAACAGGAAAGTCTAAAATGAAATCAGAGGTGATCTTTTTGAAATGGGGAACATTTCCATGGTTTTAATTAGAAGCCTAGGAACTAGAGTTAAGCAAGCTTGAAGATCCCTGCACTTTGAGCTGTGCCTGGTGAGACTTTCGAAAGTCTGCCTGCTTTACAGCACATAGGTTTTATAGCCTCTCACTCCATTAAAAAAAATGAATAAATTAGAAGCCTCAAGGCAGCCACATATTTAGAAGCAATGAAAATCCAACCTGTCTACCTCGAAAGCATTTAAAGGCAAATGTATTTGAGCAGAAATGAAAGCACAGCAGAATGAATTAAAACACTGTTACTTTGCTCTAATCTATGTTGCTCCTCACGGCACAAGTCTGAAGACTGAGAGTTCACTCCTTGTTTCTTAATATTTAACAAAATGGCAAATATGTGTGGAAAAAAAAAACAACAAAACACCAGACCATGTTAAAAACATACTGGACCATTCCACAGAAGTCAAAAACAATCAATTGTATATGAAAAACTACCAGAACATTAAACAGACATCATTATGAAATTTTACTATGACAAGAACTCTTCTCTCTCTTACTATTGGGTCCCTACTCATACTTTTAGTCTCAAAATGAATTGTGGAATGGAAGGATGATAATGATTTCTGAGCCTTAATGTTAGATTGAACTATTCACTTAAAATATAGAAAAAATTGAAAGATGTATCTCTACCTCCTTATTTCAATGGCTGCTATCAGTTGCATAGATATGTAATAAGATGCAGGTCAGACATAGAAAAGTTACTATTTCTTCATATTCTTGGAACTTACAGAACAAGACATGAATGAAAACATAAGCTCAGCCACAGACTTTCAAAACAAGAACATATTAATTGAATGAATGTGTAACTCAAGTCTATCTACAGTCTCAAGCTCACACAGTTTAGACTTGAGTCTCTTTCATTATAGAAGAATTAGGTGAGTACAAGATTAAGCTAAAACAAGGCAGATCAGTAATAAAATCAAAATACATAAGCCTTATGTACCTGTATCCCCACGTGTGTTTTTTAAATACATTTATGTGTGTGTGTATTAGTTGTCTCTCACTCCTGGCAAGCATCCAGCATTGCCTGCCTGTAGAGAAATGCAAAGCAAGCCCTACCCCTGCCTCTGAATATCCACTTTTATAGTAGAATCGTTAGTAACTTGAGCAACATGCTTTATATTAAGGACTCATCAGCTTCAAAGATACTCTCAAAAATGGGAATTAAACACTTGCGTTACACGCTTCAGAAGTTCTGCTCTGTGTCTCTTGATCGTCATCAAAGTTACCCTACAAAAATATTTCTCTCTCCATTTTAGATCAGTATTAGAACTAAAGAAGATTCTGTACAATATTTTAAGACATTAAAGAGAGCATATCTTATCATAAAATTCAGTTTGCTATAATACTGCCTTGGAGTCTTACATTTCTAACAGTGTTCACAAGATTGTTTATTGAGAATGAGGAAAGAAGCTATTGTAGGGCCATGTAGCTTACAACATAAAGCAACCCACCATTGAAAATCCTTTGGATTTTCTGTTAATTTGGGGGGTCTAAGATCAAAATATGGAATCTGTTCTGATGCTTCATAAAAGAAACATGGTTCCTTGTGTCTTCTATCCATCCTTGTCTGCCTTGCCCATTTTGCCACTGGTCAAAGAGTGAACTTTGTACAGGTTAGTTTAGAGTTTCTCCCACTTCTTTCTACTCTGTACATGAATGTCTAGCAGACATTAAAATGCTGAACAATCAAAAGAAAGTCTTATTCTTGCCAATTAAAATATGGAGGAACTCAAAATTTTTAAAGGTAGCCATTTCCCACAAGACAGCTATTCTAGATGATGAACTTCAGCTGGAAAATGAATCTTCCTGTAAAATTTAAGAGACAAGTATCCCGCTTTGTGGGATTTTACCTTAATATAAGGAGGCATTCACCCAGATCAATTGAGTATGCCAAACATAACAGAAAGATACATGTTTGTGTATAAAGAACAGATTTATTAGGATGGTTAAAATAAAGATGCTCATTTAATAGGATTTACAAACAGAGATTGTGCCCAATATCCTCTGGAGTCAAGAGAGCTAGAAATCAACATAATTTTATAAATCTGGTCAGAGATTTACCTCCACACAGAAAAACTGACCTTAAATCCTTCTTTTCAAGGTTTTATTAAACATATATGATGTGACTCTTTTCAAAATAAGATTATCGGTGTTGATTTTCCAAATTTAGGATCAATATTGCATTAGTGCTTTATAGAACTGCGATCACATACATGCTAAATGGCATTGTCTTCATTTTCAGCAAGAGAAATGGATTTATACTATATTTGGCATTAGCTGTGAAGGGACGCAAAGGGATATAGAAAAAAAAAAACAGCGAAGTCTTTATAGAGAATATCTTACTTAGGTGACTTTCAAGAAATTGCATTTGCAAAAAGTGTCAGTGTTATTTAGCTTAAGATGGGAAGCTGAACAGAAATTTAAATGACAGGGGTCTTTTTTTACAAAAAGATAGTGCCATTTTTTAGCAGAGACATTTCTCTTCACAGGTTTTTCAAATTATATGTTCTTGTGAAGGATGTTAAATGTCTGGGTTGTAAATTTCAAATTGTCACTGCATGATGAACTCCAAGATGAGGAAGGAAGGGAAGAATTACTTGCTTTTAATTTAGGCAGAACAGAAGCTATTGAAAATTCATATTTCGTTTGTGGATTTTTCTCTACATTGACAGGAGTTAGAAGTGCTACTTCAAGGCTCACTAGCAGAAATACCACAAAAATTTCTAAGCCATGATGCTAATTTTTTACTATTTTGAGATAAAAAACAGATGAAACTGAAAAATTTCCATTTTTAAAGAAATTTTCTAGAAAGAATTTCTAGTATCTGCTGAGTGTTAAACTGCATCTTCTTGACCAACAAGCTCCATATATTTCATTCAGTCTGACTGGCGCACAATGCATAGCATTAAAGCAAATTAAAGCGTTCCAGTACAAGAAGTTACACTCATTCTGCGAAGAATCTATTGAAAACATTTAATATGGAAAGTCATCAGAAGTATGATTTCCCATACAAAGTTTCATTCTGACTAAACATTAAAGAATGCCAGACAGTCATGCTGACAAAACACAATGAGGTTCTACCTAAAATTTTACATCTGTAAAGGCTGTGAAAAGCAAGTGATACCAGCACGTTAAGGACTTGCTCCAAAATCTGTACTATAACTTGATTTTGCAATACATTAAGTTACTGATATTTGACAAGGAAGTGAGAAGGGCAGATTTTCCCTGAGGGACATAAGAACATTTTTGGTAAAAATGTGTGCCAGGGGTCTGCTCCATCAGCATAAGACTTGAAGATTTTTTACTAGTTTAGAGAACAGCGATCTTCTATGCTGCTCATTCAACCCATTATGTGACTCTAGGCAAGCATGAGGTTTCTGTTCCTTGAGCTACCCACAGCCATTCCTTCTAGTACTGCTGCAAAGCTCATTTAGCTTGTCTAAAGGACTTTGAATCTCCTGAAAAAAAAGATGCAAGCTATTGCATATGGTCTAAATCGATCTTGGCTCAAGAGCTGTTTGTCTTGGAAACAGCAAAGCGTCCAGGCATGTTACTGCAAAAGCCCCATTCTTTGCAAGAGATCCAAAACAAAGTACTGCAGTAAAAGTAATGGGGAAAACAGCTAGTTTATTCTCCTGATTGTCTTGATAAGACAAGTTGTAATTACTCTGCCAATAATAGAGGCTGAGAGAATTGAGAAAAAATGGTTACCATGAACAAGAGAAATAAATCCCAATTTACCGCTATAGGAAAAAGTAATGGAGAGACTTCTGATGGATTAAGTGATGCCTCTTTCCCCCCACTCTTCTTAGACAAAACACACAGTAATGTGCACTTATATGTTCTTTAAAAAGAATTGTTAATGTATCTTTTATGTAGCAGAAATGTTGTATAGTCTAATTCAAAAATGGAACAGAAGAAACTGAGTAAAATCAGGAAACTGAAGTAGGGAGGGAAGGGGAGAATACTTGAGTGAATACTTCTCTGTGCTTTTCTGAATCAGATGTACAATACATAGCTTTATGCAGATGTGAAATACAAGTTTATTCTACCCGTAGTTGTCCTCATATCTTCTATCTGTGGAGTTCACTCCTGGGTACCAGAAAAAAATATCACAGTAGCCTCATAGCCACCATTTGCTGCACACTCCTGGCAGTTTCCAAAATGTCTCAGAACATATTCCAGCTGTCTCCTGCACTCATCTTCTGCCTGAGATGCGAGCGGAACAATGCAAGGAGAACAAAGATACTCCTCGAACAAAGGCAGCATTAAATACTGGCAAGGAAATAAGAAACAAAATATTCCCTTCGAACATGGGGAAGGCACACAAGATCACATTTTTTCTCTGTGTGTTTTCTTAGTAAGGGTTTGTGTATCTCAGAGATTAAAAATGTAACACATACTTGCTTCAGTTGCTATGGTAATTCTCTTGTGATTTTTTTTTTATTATTATTTTTTATTATTATTATTTAACTGAAGAGCACTGTAAATAGCTATATAAATGTCCAGAACACAAGACACAGCTTTGCCCCAGGCATCTTTTATTTACACATCCTTCTTCTCCAGCAAAACTTTATTATTGTTGTTTTTAATGAATATGCACACTCTATCCATTGAAGCAAAACTGAAGCAGAGAGGTACAGGAAATTGAATCCCCACTAATGAACAGTGTGGTATTTGAGACTGTTTCAGAACCCAAATGTCACAGATGTTCAGGTGGAAATTCTTTATCACTGTATGAGTTTGGAGATGGATGAGCAGTGTTAGTCAGAAGAATTAGCATTACAACAGCACCAAGTGACCAGCAATGGGAAGGGATCCTAATGGTAAAGCTCCTGGTGGGAGCCAGGAGGTCTCAATGGCTTGACGTGAGCACTTGCTGCCATGCCCATTGAAGGGACCTTGCCATCTATCAGAATGCCTTGCAAATTAAAAGCAGCCAAAATCTGGAATATGCTTACAGTTATTTTAGTCATCTTACCTAATTTAATAGGGCAGTGAGAGTACCTGTCTACTTTGACAGGCATGGGCCTTAGGCAAGTATCATTAGTAGAGGAAGACATACTTTTCTGGATGATTGCAGATATGCAGTTCCAAGGGAAACAAAGTATTGAGAGTCAGACTGGACTTGAGGATGGTGCATATCCCCAGCCACTGTTTTCATACCAAAAAATATTCAAGCACAACCATAGCTATGCACAACCATCCCTGTAAGTCAAGAAAGATCTATGTTCACAAAAGTGTTTGCACCAAAGAGTGGAAGTGTCTGCATTGTGCTTGTGTGCATTCAGCACTGCTGAGAGAGAGCAGTAATACATAAACAGTAATCCATCACGGTGTGGGTGGAGCAATGCTCAGGAGAACAATTTTCACATGCAGAAACATGCAGAATACTGAAGCTACAGGTTATGAAAGAGGAGCTGATTAAAATGGATGGTTGGGGCAGTGGAAGGAGGAAGGTAAAATGTGAGACAGAAAATGCAGATAAAAATCAGAAGAGAAATCAGAGGAGAGGAAAAGAAGAGAGTCGGTAGAAAAGGAGGAAAGATGAGAAAAAAAAAAAGATGGAAGAAAAAAAGTGAACAATAAAGAAGAAATTGAGAGAATTTTTCTTACAGCATGTTTCATGGTTAGGGATATTGCACCTTTCTATGCTTTTCTGATGAGTGTTATCTTAGGCCTTATCCATCTGCCTTTTTTGGAGAAGCTTCAAATACATTTTCTCCTCCCAAAAAAGCCCCAGCCTGTAGTAAGAGCTGCGACTACATTTGCTGGCTGGTTCTCCCTATTCCATCTCCTGTTTTGGGACCACCTGAGATAAAAGTCTCTTTAACAAAATAATAATAATAATAATTCAAATTTCATTTAACAGAAGAAAGTATTCCCTTGTTTGTTAAAAAAAAGCACGACACACACACAGAAACCATTTTCTCTACCAGTCTATCTGTATTTATGTGTCTTATCTAAAGGCAGACCAGTTCCCAAAAGGAGTACAGACACGTCAGTTTTATCTTGATACCTTGTGGACCCTCCAAAACTTTCCCACTACTTTCCCCAAAATTGAAATCACCAATTAATTTTTCGGCCTTCTTGAATATTCTCATTAAAGAATCTTTCAGGTCTGGGTGAAATGAAAGTTAAAATTGACTGAATTGTATAAGCAGAACTGCATCTGAAAGCAAACGTTCTAGGAAGGGACTAAGGTGTGGCTCTGCATTTATTCTTAGTCTGTTTTCCCTTGTCTCTTGCCCTAGTGCACTAAGTATGTAATCCTCTATTGCAAACAACTTATAGATAGGACTCCCTATGAAACAAATATATGGAAGCAGATTAGCTCTGAAGAGGTGTTGCTGTTTTGATCAGTAAACACAAAGTATATGCAGATCAGTCCAGCTATTGTAACCAAAGGCAATTTACTTTCTCTTTCCTCAGGAAGATCATGCATCTCTCTAGTTCTATCAAACTGCAAAAGAATTAAGCCACATTTTTTTCTTGCCTCTTCCTCACGTGTCAGTTAGTCAGTTGCTAAGGGAACACAAAATGCAACTGCACGGTTTCAGCATAGCAAGGCTGGGCTCTGATAGAAATGGCAGAGAAATCCAACTTGCTAAACAATGGCAGTACGTTTCCAGACAAATAAAAAGTAAGCGGCTATATTGTGTGTAAGAGAATCTCAAGCCATGGTTTTGAATACTGTTCCAGGCTCTCCTGAGCAGCACTGTTGTCTCTGTTTATAATTTGCTACCATATCTCGCAGCACCTTCTGCTGTCATCTCTTCACTCTCCCCCCAGGACCACTTTTAGGGATTCTGCAAAGATGCAAGGAGCTCACCCAACTGCAACCACAACCAGGAGGCTTTGCTCCCAAACTGTAGCATTACAGTATGATTAATTACAGACTACACCCTCCAGCATCAGCCTCTGCGTTTTTCCTTGAGATGCCTCATCACAGACTGACTGCACTCCTTCCCACAGCAACAGTCACTTCCTAACTCTGAGGCAGTTACCCTTGGCCACCATCTGGGTGGAGAAGTGCAGAGTGCATGCGACTTACAGTTCCTGGCCAAGCTTTAAATATGAAGGTCCATTTGTTTGTTTGTTTGTTTGTTTTTTTTGAAACTGAAGTTACTGTACTGCTGATTCATTACAAATATCAGTCCGTCTGTGGGCCAAAAATACTGCTGCTTGAAAGGCAGCAGCCCCAGTGGGGAAGTTTTCAGAGATGGAATGAAAGGCAGATTTGGAGGACTTGCAGCTGTGTGCTCCAAACTTGATTTTAGTATAATTAAGATTTATTATTTGGGAAGCACTGACAATGTGGTCAGCTAAGTAGAAAATGCAAATAGACTGCAGTTAATAAGGTCTCAAAGAAACGGCATCCAGAAAGCACATGCTTGTTCATGCCCCTGGAAAAAAATAAAAAAAGAGAGAAAAAAAAGGATCCAGATTTGTGAGCATATGCACATATGCTTGTAAGAAGCACGGTGATGGCTTTTTATTGATGTTTATTGCTTTGGGTCTTTCAAAAGCAGTTAGATTTCAGGAGAGATTTGAATCTGTGTCATTAGCCAGTATCCCAAGAGCTAATAGTGCCACTGGCAAGGGCAGGCTAGCTAGGAACAACTATTTCTATTATCTTCAACATATTTATTGGTGGTTGAGAAGAAATGAAAGGAACTTAATATATGTCTATGCCTGCTCTTTCTTAATCAGGAACCAGGCAAACAAACAGCAGAAGCATCCACATAAATCTCATGAGTCCTTCCCTGAAATAATGGCATTTGACATTTTTTTGCAGTTAGGAATGTGTTGTGTGAGTTTATGTACTTTCGCCAGTGCTAAGAAGTTATTCTTGCTGATTGTAGACATGTTTTTAAAGTACAAGAATTCAAACATTTGTTAGAAAATGTGAGAATACATCAGTTAGAGCTCGTACTGCACTACAGCCTCACCTGCTTTTCCAGAATTCCAGTCTATTTCTAAACACATTCAAATGTTACATTAAAAAAACCATAAAAATCCTGATCACATGCTTAGCAAGTATCTTCCACATGCTCATTAAAAATAAAACTAAAAAATGGACTTCCTCTCAATCAGAAAGAAAACAAGAAATGTTCACTCCTGTACATAAAGTGAGCAGTAATTTAGCAATCAATTAATCTACCTATGATATTTAAGTGCAGTTAAACATACCAAATAACACTATTGTTATTTTCTGGTGTGTCACTTCACCACATTTAAGATTCTAATCTACACTGTTTATGGCTTTATGGCAATAAATTCTAAATTAGTTCTGGTTCTAATTACAAAGAACAAGTTCAGGCATATATGACACGTATGATTTCATATTGATCATATCTACAGAAAGGCACGTTTTTCAATTTATAGCATTTCAAAGAAGAAAAAAAAAAGAAAGACTTATGTTGATCCACAGCATTCCTGGTCATTTCTCTGGGTGGGTAGAGAAGAAGTGCTTCTTCCCCTTACAAACATTACATTACTGGAAACACTACTGTTTCCAGTACAATAACCCTAGTTAGTATCTGATGCTTTCACTTTGCCTTTCCATCTCTGTTGTACAAATGTCAGTGATTTTAGCACTGAGCTTAACCTTTACACGTTTCTCTCCTCTTGCTCCTGAAACCTCGCTCTCTCTTTCCTCTGCTCTGTTCAGATGACAGCGAACCAGAATGCATCCTGCACACATCGCTGCCTGAATTCCTCCAAGGCATTTCATGATGAGTCTACTGAGTGGCATTGTTCTGTAGTGCACACAACAGCACCAAAAACCCCCTCCATCACTCAGAGGAATGTTACAGAGGAGGCAGAAACCACCTCCATGCAGACCACAGTTACCAGGGAGGCCTTCAGATACCTTACTGACTCTTCACAAAAGCCTTCTGGTACAAAAAGCCACATTACCTGACAAACACTAAAATCTGGAAGCACTGTTATGAGCACAAACCTTTTGCGAATCACTCCTTTTTTGGATAACCTCAAGCAAAGGCTTTTTAAGATCTGATATAAACCAATATTCTCCATACTAAAAAAGAAATCCCACTCTCCTAACTAAAATGCTATTCTGTGGTCTGATATCTCATTTTTAATATCACTCTATCTCAGAAAAAGTTGGCCGTTCTCAGGGACTCAGGGTAGGAACCAAATGTTATCCCACAATCTGACAATCTCAGTAAAGGACAGATAAAAAGAAACTGAAGGCACTTATGGTTCATTTGTAGTTAACCACAGCTATACAACAGCAGTTCTTTCAAACACTATTTGTATCTATGTAGCCAAATGAACCTCAATCTAATGTTCATCCTCTTTTCTGAGAGCAAAAAGGGGTAGAGAGGTGAAATGATGCAACTCCCCAAAGTCAGAGAAGTTCTTCAGACCAACGGAGTAATGCAATGGAAGGTCCTGAGCTGTTGTTTCACCCACTAAGCCACACAGCTTCTCCCAGGAACTGGAATATTAATTATTGACCATGTGTGCCAAGGTAAATGATTGCTACCTATACAGTAGGATTTGCTTGTCTTGAGTAGCATTATACATTACTGCCTCTGTGCCATAGAGCACACAGCTGTTTTCTGTGTTTCTCTGCTCATTTCCGATTGAAATCTCAACAAAAATATCAGTTTATCAGCTGATTCTTACAGCATGCATTCCACAGGGCTGACAAACTTTATAATTCTTGGTGGTAAATGGCTAGCCTAGATGTTTATTTAAACCTGCCCACACCCCGCTGGTTCTGGAAGCTGTGAAACTCATAAGGCTGGGCTCATGTAAACGTTGCAAACTAAGAGGACAAGCAAAAACTCCAAGCAATATAAAGGAAGGGTTTTGCTTAGTGTAAAATACAGGGACAAGTTACTAGCTTAACAATGGAGTAATCCAGAATGGGATTTCCTTACTATGCTGCCATCTCTGGCTAGGTCCAAGAGAAGCTAAATGAGCCTGTTTGCACATTTTGATTTTTTTTTTCTCCTGCTGCTTTTTTTCCACTCTGAGAAAAGACGATCACTCAAACCCTTTTTTATCACTCCCAGAATACAGTGTAAGACCATAAAATGAAAAACACTGAGAGGATACCATGAATGGAACCCATGTATCCTTTTTTTCCTAGCATCTTGTCCACTCATTGCAACCAAACACTTCAAATCCTTCATTACCTCATCTGCCCAGGTGCTACCAGCCAGTCTATAAGAATTTCTTGGAACATGCATCTCTGGGGAAAACTTTCTCTGGAATTTCTATTGCTAAACTCTGAAAATACACTTACAGCGTTGATAAAGTTTTGTTTTTTCCCACAGTGTATATTGTGCACCACTGTTGTTTAAGACCTAACACAAGTTTTTATTTTACCAAAAGAAAACTACTGACACCACATGCCCCTTCATATTACCCATGAACCATTCCATCTTTTGCTACTAATGCATACATTACCAGCACAACAGCAGGTTATCAGTGATAACGTTTTTAGACTGAATTGTATTAATATTACATGTTTTTATACATACATTCAGAATTCACCTAAACCTCAATTGAAAGTGATCAAAAATCTCTTCCAAATTTAGCTAGTAGGATCAGACCTTTCCTACAGCAACTGACATTTAAATGCCTTCTCATCACCCTATTTTCAATCCAAACCCAGTGAAATCAAGAGAAAAGGACATTTCTCTGTCAATAGAAAAGGACTTAACTGTAAGAACAGTTGGTCATTTATTCAAAGCTAGTAGTTTGACATCATTTCAACAAATCATCAAAAGACCGGGTGGGAGAAGTGAGAAGTCATCTAGTATATTCCCTGTTTCAGCAGAGGATCAAATATAACTACCACGTTCCTGACAGATGTTTGCCCAATCTGCTCTTAAAATCACCCAGTGAAAATCATTCCCACAATACCATTAGGCACTTTCTTCACCAACTAAATTATTCTTATAGAGAGAAAATAATCCCTATTATCTAACCCAAATCTGTCTCTCCACAAACAACTCTATATCTACCAGTCCTTTTGCTCAGGATATTCACCTCCTCAGCCCTCAAAATTTCCCCCAGCTGATCTATAGCTTTCCCAAAGACTTATAAATGGGCACAGGTCTCCAGCTGAGGCAGCACTGTGCTGATTACGGCCAACAACTCTCACTCTTCCCATCCCAGTAAAACACCTTTCCCTAGGATGCTATTGCTATGTCCATGTAAAAGCACAGCTTACAAGATGCTGCAGATCTCTGAGAGCTACAGGACTGCATCTCAGCCACTTCTTCATCAACCTTTGTGCAGCTCTTCGTCCCTAACCCTGTAGTTCTTCTTGAATTGCATCCTTTCTTTTTTTCAGGTTATTTCTCAAGATCAGTTTGAATTGTACCTACTGTCTAGAAGAGAATCTTAGGTTTTCCTCTCAGCCAGGCTCTGTAATTTGGCAAGTCCTTCAGTCCTGAGAATCTGCAGCCCTGCCACAAACAGAAGAGCCTCTTGCAGAGCCCAGCTCAAGGTCTGCTCCTGGCTAAGCAGAACCACCAGGCATGCTGTACTGGTTCTGTTTTCAGAGCTTTCCATTACTCTGTGCCACAAGACAGTGACAAAAACTTGATCACAGCATGGATATGCAACATTACCTCCTCCACATTTACAATGTTGCTTAACCTATTACTCAAAGAAATCGGGCTAGTTTGACGCAGTTAGTTTATAAATCCATGCTAACTTCTACTCTCTTCCTTGTTATGTGATTATTAATAACCTTTGAGTATTTGTTGCAGTGCTTTTCCAGGAACTGGTGAGTGATGCGTGACAGCCTGAATTCCCTGCGTTTATCCCCTTACTCCTGCTGGGATCTCACCATCACCTCAGGGATGAAACGCTGGCTCAGGGCTGCAGCACTGCTGGTGCCTATTCCTGAAGTTCTCTTGGCAAATTTTAGTAGGTCCAGACAAATTTAACATGGAAATATATTTCATTTCAACTCATTCCTAATTTATTTCTATGTCTTACTGGCGTGTGTTTAGTGGGGGTGCTCTTTTTTGTTGTTGTTGTTTTGGTTTGTTTTTGTGATTTTTTTTTTTTTGTTGTTGTTGTTTAATTCTAAACTAATCTTCATAACATTTTATCTTGTCCTACCAGGACACCAAATACAATATAAATTGCCTAATGCATGGTCTGATTATTCCCTGCAGCACTGTGAACATTACACTGACAGACACAGCAGCAATAAAATGCTACGCGGTAAAATAAGTCACTAAAAAAAAATAACACGTTAATTACAGGGGGACTTCTATGAAATAACCCTGAATGAAAGACAGACTGTGGGAGAAACTGCTAAAACAAATTTAAAATCAGGGTGTTTTTATTTTACTTTTCTTCATGGTGTAGTTAAAAAATATTTTCCAGTAAATAGTTTAATTCTCAATTACAGTAGAAAATGCGCTTATGTCTGTATTTTCTCTGTGTTCCTATTATGCATCCCAATCTCAAAGTCATAAATATCAATTATTAAAAACATATCAGTGGTACTGAAGCTCAAAAATATGTTTCTGCCACGATATTAATTGTTTAATGTGGTTACTTGTCTCAAGCCAATTTTAGTGTACAATTATCTTTAGCCATGGAATTCCAGAGACTGTTCTTTACTGCAAATTTTACTTTCCTTTTAATTATTCATGAGCTATGCCCTGATGATGTGAAATACATTCCGAAACCTACATTTTTTTTTCTTATACCAAAGACTGCAAGTAAATTGGTAGCCCTCAGTAACAACATATGTTTATAATTATGATTACCATCAGGGAATTCAACCTTGCAGAAGGATAGAAAAGAGGCCCAAGCAGGGAAACCTCAAAAAGTGCATGGAAAAAAAGAAAGGGAGGAGAAAGCTGAAATGGGAAAACCACTCTTGGATAATGGAAAAGGCTCAGTTGTAAAAATAAGCACTGGTTTCAGCTGGGGCCGCTAGAGAAATTTCAATATTTTGGTGACTGATAAATATTTAGAAACGAGGTTTTCTTCTCACTAGAGAAACGATTTTGTGCAACCGTCGCCTTGTAATCTCTAACCATATAACCCTCTGAAGCACTAATCATCACAAAAACTTCTAACACATCAGCTACCTGACAGCAGGATTAGAAAGCTATTAATACTGCTTTCGGTTATTAATCAAGTATGCATACATTTAAAACTGCAATAATTAACATTGAATCAAATGTTATAAAACTCACTCTGAGTGTTCAATAGCTCAGCTGTTTGAAATCACACTGAGCTGAAGTTGGCAAGTTGTACTTGTGTGCACAGAAGATACAGATTTTATAGACATAAATGTGCATTCTGGGACTAAAATTCACCGAGTTCTGGGAGAATCCTGACAGATTGACATTTATAGTTTAGTCTGACTGAGGAAAGCCCCCATACTTCTTGTATCTAACGACTTCAAGTAGAAGTCTTCAGGAATTGTCACCGTCCATTCACTTAAACTCAACAGGTTTGCAAAACAAATAGTCCTCAGGGTTATGTGGGCCCATTCCTTAAAAGATTTTTTGATCTTGAAAAGTTTGGTAAGTGGGTAATATATATATTACTTTATTACTTCATTTTATTTCCTTTCTAACTTACATTAACTTTACTAAGAGTAGACTCATTGTGACAACTGAATGAAATTTTTTCAAAGAAATCCTGTATGGTCTGAGATTTTTCTTTTTGTTTTCCTTTAGGAACCAATTTTCTAAGGAAATTTCAAATTTGATCTGATTTAAAAATGAGTTAAATAATTGGTATCATAAGTGATCAACTCTTTTGTCAGTAACTTCAACATGGTGCTAGAGAAACATCACAGCAGCCTTTTTTATGTATTCCTCATTGAAAAGGAAAATCTCTTCAGTGTTGGAAAAGGGGCCGAAGTTGTCAAATTTCTGCACTTTTTTTAGACTTTGATTCCCATTCTGAGGTTACGATGAATTAGGACATTCACCCAGCACTGGATAAGCAGTTCTTGTATCTGGCTCTTGCCTCATTCACAAGGGATTCACCCTTGCCAAGGTTGAACAGGCCTTATTCAATAACAATCAAATGTAGTGACAGGAAAGTTCTCTGATAACTTAAACACAAAGACAAAACAGTCTGTAGTTCCTCATACCTCTGGGCAGCACCAAGTCACAGGTGTATACCTTTGGCCCCAGCTTCAGGATTCATTTGATTATGAGTGAATCACAACTTCATTTTCCTTTACCTTTTCAACATTTGTAGGAATTGCATATCTACACTTCATGATTGTGAAAAAAACAGTCTGATAAACAAATGGTTCATGAACAAGTTAGCAGGAAGAATTCACTTCAAAAAGTGGGAAAAACTGAAAAGCATCAGGCTTTCAATAATATATGGCAAATGTCGCCTAGAATGCAAGGCAAAAGAAGCTTTAAATTAACTTCTAGTCAAACAAACTGGAATTTCTGATGCTAATTAAAATGCAAAGGCATTAAATAATAATAAGTAACAAATTCCATTGTAAGCACAGCGTTCTGTACTGTTGGTCAAATGCTAATGAATGCTTATGCCCCAGGGCTACTGCATAAGAGAGGAAGAACCATTGACTGAAGTTTGCGTTTTAGCAAGTATTCAAGTTCTGCTATGAAGTGTTTCTGAAATACAGCAAATTATATACAAACATAGAACCTCAGGTACAAATACTATTCCTCCATCCTGCTGAAATAAGCATTGGTTTTTTGAGTCACCCAAAGCTCAGAAGGCCATGGAGATTGGCTTTGCAGCAGGCAGTTATTCAGCAGCAAGGTCACTGCAGGAAGAAGTCACATTGATCCAAAGGCTGACTGCACTTAGACAGAGGTGTAAGACACAACTTTGTGACAGAGCCAGGAACAGCACCTGTAAATAATTTTCTGTTAAAAGAAACCTTTGACCACATGAATTTCCTGAAACAGAGGAAACTGGAAAGCAAAAAAAATAAAAAATAAAAAAAATCCTCTCTTTGAATTCTTATTTCTTGATTTTCTTTGGGACCTAAGTCCTTAGACTTATCACTGCGGTAATTACAGGCTACTTCTGCCAAGTGTGAGACTGTCTTTAGATTTTATAACCCAGCTTTCAGCTTTTTTCTATCAGTCTTGCAACAAAGGTAATGTTCCATTACTACATAATAAATAGCAAAGCCAGTCTTATGCCCTAAAACCCTGTTCCCTGTAGAAATGTTTGACTGAAGGACTCCATGTTCTTTCAAATGGCTTTGCATAGTAGTTGTATGGGAAAATCTTATGAAGATCTTTCATTTTTGGCTTTGTAACACTGACTTTATCCCTGCATCTTGGATCTGAGTTAGCATTACATGATCACTAACAAGATGAAAGGAAATAGCCCTTCAAGTTTTGAGGAGTGGGAACTGATCACAGTTCCAGTTGACTTCAATGGTTATTTGTTTGCCTTACATCCCTGATAATGACATCTGAAAATGCTGAACAGGCGTGTCTTGATTAAGGCTAATAAACCTAGCAACAGATTTTTATTTCTGAAATCCACTATCAGAAGCTAAAATGTTTAATATCCTTCTTTAAGAAAAATGATGTACATATCTGAAGAATTTATGGATTATTTCCTTTATATCTGAGAACTGATTGGCTTGTTTCCAAAATACATGATGGATCAATCAATTTGAAAATAAATCTGAAGAGTCTTAAAAATATTTAATAAACTTTTATTATTATAATCATTCCAATGGTTATAAAATTAACATATTGTTATATATATATATATGAATCTTTATGGTTTTGGCATCTCAAATATTTGAAAGTTAGTCACCAAAAATTGTGATCACAGTCATTCTGGTCACTTTATTATCATTCAAATAGGCAGTACTTGAAAATAATTTTAGCCTGACTCCTTATATTGCTACAGACTGAGAAAGCAATCAGTCTTGAAAACTGTAAGAATGACATGATAAGGAAACCGTCTAGAATGATAACACTGCAGGGAATAATGTTGCAGGTGGGGGTAGAAACCATTATGCAAAGTACAGAAAAACATAGCAAAGGTCTCCAAGAATTTGAATGTCCTCTAGACATTAAAAACATTTTAGTGTTGAAGAAATGTCTGTTCCTGGCACTTTAGGAACTGATCTCCAGGGCCTGTTAGTTTTTTGCTGCTCTTGATGAATAAACAACTGGAACTCTTCTATTGGTTCAAGCTTTTGATGAACTCCTGTGTCATGGAGTCACAGCAAGATTTTCTTCCAGTTCTTCACCTCATGGAACCACAGACACAGAGGATTTGATTCTATTTCTCAACTGATGGGGAATCACGAACCTCCTTTTCCTGCTATATGGACAAAGATGTTTTCTTTGTCGTTTCCTTCTGACATAGATACAATCTATATATTTTTAAAATATGCATTATATCATTATAGATGTCAAAGATGAAAAGAGAAGTACTTAGAAGAGCTTTTGCTTAGGAATTTAAGTTCTTTGTATTTCCTCAAACTTACATTTCTCCCACTTACATCTGAGAAAATGGATGGTTGTTGGAACATATAATAGTCTGAATGATTAGGATATTGGCATATCTGGTCATAAACAGGGTGGCACTCTATGTTAAGGACAACACTTGCTTTGGAGCTATCACTCAGAGGCAAAGCATTTTGAATAGAAGCAAAGCAGTGCTCTGTATGATAAAGCCCAGTACAAAGATCTGATTTTAAAATGAAATAAAACAAAGAAAAACAAAATAAATGAAATAAAATTAAAATACAAAAACCAAAATAGTAAATTAAACCAAATCCAGGATACTCTTTAACTCTGGAATGTGTGGAGGAGAGATGCACTATGGACTACTTCCATTTGGAAGGCAGATGTGGAAATTCATCTAACAAATAATAACAAACCTGTGCTTTGCAATTCAGCCAGTAGTAACAGTAAAACAACTTAAAAGAAATTGATCTCAAAATGAGATGGTTACTTTAGACTCTTGATAACAATTGTGATCAAACTATAATCTATATAGCACCTAGAATCATTATCTGCTGACATTTAATACAGGCAGTGCTTGATTCTACCAATAACATACTAGTATTGAAAGTTTCCAGACAGCTACTTTCCCAAAGCTGAAGAAAGTTCTAAGTTAGGCAGACTGGGAAGTAGGAAATTAAAGACATGAAATAAATAGAAATGAGAACTTGATCAAGAATTGATCATTATGTACTAAAAAAATCCATGACTCTGCAATCAAAAACAAAGAAACAAAGAAACAAAGAAAATTGTAGGGAAGAAAGCTAAGGACATTTAAAAAAATGATAATAAACAGGTCTATCAGAGCTCTTGACAAATATGGTCTTTGTAAGAGCATTTTTAACTAAAGGGAATTCTAGTCACTGATTTTCTACTTGAAGATGGCAAATTTTTAGTACAGAAAAAAGCTGATGTCTCCTTTGGTTAGTAATAAACATAATGTACAATGACACATATAATATTATTGTAATGCATTAGTTCAAAGCTGGGTGCTAAAACAAGGGCTACTTGGAAGAAATATTTTGAAGTCTATGAATCTCAGTAATTCGCACCCAAGTAAGTTAAAGGGAGGGCTGAGAAAATGTTCATCATATTGCTGCTAATCCATAATAAACCTTGTTGTATTAAGAAAATTCTAGGTGATTTTCAGAGTGCTACTGTGCAAATACTCAAAAAGTATCAAGTGATAAAATCAGCTAACTATTGGCCTAGGTTTAATCCAATGGTTAAACCAATGGGATATTATATACAGCCCTAGCCTGAAGAAAAAATAACATAAAGAAGCCTCGATAATACCGGACAATGTTTTTCTGATGATAAATCTAAGAAAATGTGGCTCAGTTTTAATAAATTACAAGTCTGACAAAAGTTGAAAAATTGATAAACATAATTGAATTGAAAGTAATATATTTAACCTTTTAATGAAGCCCTAACTAATAATGTATAACATCCTAATTGAAACATGAGCAATATCAATAAAGCATGTATTATATGAATGAATGACCAGCTGATCAATACCCAGCACAAGATGCCAGTAGGGAACCACCAAGCAGAGCTATTTATAGCGGTACAAAATAAGATATTTGTGCAACAGTCATGAAAATAATAAAAACTCATCTAGTAGTAACAACTGCTTTATTACCACTGTTAAATAACTGCAGTAAACATTTTTTCAATACCTAATCCTGTTCTTTTACAAGACCACATATATATTTGGAACCTTATTCTTACTATAATGCAGCAGAACTCAATGCAGTTTCAGGGTGTAAGAATGTTGTCTGAAAGGCCAATATAGATGCTATGTTCTAAGTAGATTTTTCCCAAAATAAGTTTTGTTCTCTAAATAATGTAATAAGGAAAATTCCTCACAAATATTTATAAACTATTTCCTTTAAGTACCCCTCTACCCACCATACTGAGTTGCCCAGCCTGTATCAAAGGAAGGACTAAATAGCTGTAATTCTAATATTTTAAGTTTCTTTTTTTCTAGAGATTTTTAACTGGAAGAATCATGAACAGGAAAGAATTAAATCTGCAAAAGCATGGTAGACCAACAGTTCAGTAAAGAAGGTGAATATAACTGGGAATAGATAGTTGAAACACCCAAGAGAGACAGTAGTTTACCAATGAATAGTTTACCAGCAATCATTCAGCATTATCTATAGTCATGGCACTGAATGGCAAGTGTATTTGGATCTTGGTAATTTCTTTCAGGAGACAGCAGACACCAAATTACTAAATTATCTGATTACACTTTTATTTAGAAATGTTCAGTTCATGCAGGCAGATTTTGAATAGGCTGGATTTTAACAGCAAAGCAGCACAATTTGAGCTCAGGCACCAGTTAGCAGCAAAGATATTTTTCACCATCTGCTCTTGGAAAATCCAGATTTTCATTCCCAGTACAGCCCCCACACATTTTCTCTTAGAGTGCTCATCTTCCATCCTAGAAGATTTCTAACCTGGTAATAATTCTGAAGCCAGAAACACTGTGTAAATTCATGTCCTTCCTTGAAATCAATGGCAAAACTGACTTAGACTTCAATAAGCCCAATAAAGTGCCCTTTAAATTGAAGAAGCCTGAATTTGGCCATCTGGCTCCAGATGGTCTGAAGCTAGTCTTTCAGGATGGATTCTCCAGAGCTATCTCAGAGAGCAGAATCCACTTCTGCTGGGTCTGGAGCCATCAAGTCTAGGGGCACCTCGCCAACACAAATGGGAAGTCACTTCCACCAGTGAACAGCTCACCTAGTATTCATGCTGTACACCCTTAACCTTCCCTTCACTAAATTGCTGATATCTCTTTTACCAAAGATTACATGTACCTTCCTGTCCCCAAAACAATGGTCTCTGAATTTATACGTAATAACACATATAAAAATAGCATAACTCACCTAGAGGATCATTCATTCTGGTTTAAGCATCCGCACTTTATTATCAGTATTATTGTTATTGTTATTACATATACCGAACTATGTTCTGTTAGTACATTCACTACCATGATGTCAAAGACTGACACGTTTTGAAGTACTTCAGAACAACTGGCAATTCAAACTCTGTTCAGAAAAGTCAGTTGTTTGTGTGGGCATGAGTAGATTTGAACAAGCCATGCTTCCAGCCCTATGTACTTCAGACTCTGTACATGTCTTCACTGGGTAATTAAGCTACTTGATCTTTGCAAGTATTTTAACCACTGTCTACCAGTTGTATCTTTCTCCTATATAATATCATTTAGTGATCACAATTTGCCAACATTTATTTTTAAAAAGTTTGTTTGTATTTATAGCAATATATTCTTAGTACAAAGCTGAATGAAGTCAGAAATCCTCTGCTTTTCCCAGAAAAAAAAATAAAATGCTGCTGTTATGTGATCTCTGATTTTCACCACAAACCCCCAGCAGTTCTGTAAAGACCTCTTGGTATTCATTCATTGGAATTAAAAAGAAATGACATGTCTACCACTGACTGTGCTTCGATGAAAATAACAGAATCGTGGAGGTACTGGGTTGAAAAAAGGCAAATGAAAGAAAAAATATTCATCAAAAAGGAAGAAGAAGAGTTATGAAATTTGCTTTTGCATAAATTTGACTTCTATTCCCAAGAAATGACACACAGTTAAAAACTGCAGAATTATTTTAGGATAATAGTAGAGCTGACTGAATAATAGGAAAATTATTTTAGAGAAAAATAATGTCAATATTGTTTCCATTCCACAGTGTATCAAAACTCAGATCCATTTCATATTAAAAATAAGAATGAATTTTCTTGTTTTAAAATCAATACAAAAATTAACCTCAGCAGAAGGTAAGCATATTCAAACTAGAGAAAATGCACATATTTCTGCAGCGAGCACAATTAACCTCAGAGCAATTTAGCAAAGTTTGTAGTACATTTTCTATTATTAGAAATGCTTAAACTAAGACTAGGATGTAGTTTTGTTTTCCTCTATCTGGATTTATTTATTTCTTTATTTTCCCCTTTCAAACAAAGCCATTGGATTCAAGGCAGGTTTTTTTTATAAGAGTTCAGACTAGACAATGACCATTTGAAAGCCCACCAGCCTTTAAAAATTATTGGGTTACCTCTATGGAGGAACAATTAAAGGCATTAAAATGCAATGCTCTGGGCTTTCATTTGTGTCAGGAATTATAATAAATGTGGTCATGAGGTACAGCTTTGAGAACTTTTCTGAAACCAATTTATGAATACTAATATTTGAGAAGCTCCTAAAATCTACTTAAGACAGCTGGATGTCTCAAGGGATTGCTAAAAAGATAGGGAGTTTCCCTCTAAGTCAGTCTGAACACCAATATTTTGCATATTTTGCAAATAGCACCTATAATGCTTTCAAAGCACTTTGGAAAGGTGGAAAATCATTATTTTCCACATTTTATAGTTGGAGGAATTGAAACTCAGATAAATAAAATAACTTCCCTAAGGTCATACAGCTTGTCAGAAATAAAATTTATAGTCCCCATACCAAAATCTATTCTCCAGCCACTTAACAGTGTGAGAAGTGTAGCCCTCTTTTTGTGCAGGTGACACTGGAACAAAGTAAAACTCATTTTTTAGTACACCAAAGCCTCCCTTTTACTTGCATATGCAGACAGTCTGTGTTTCGCAGGCCAAAGATCTATTTCTTTTTGCAGCACCAACCAGCTTAGAAGTGTTTTTACCCATTTGCCGTCTTTCAAGAGAGCTATGAGGGAGGACAGATGAAGAGAAAATAATGATGGCACTGCCAGTCAGAACATCTGAATCGCCCAGTATATTTACTCCTTTAAATATTTGCTGTCTTGTAATCTCCTTGGAGCCAAACTGAATCTTATTCTTTTCTTCATTCTGCGGTGATGCACTTTTGGCACATACTAAATGAATAATGATCTTCAACAGCATTCAGGAAAATAATCACATTTTGAGACACTGTTTGACAAGTGTAACACTCACTACAATACCCCTTGTAAGACAATATTTAGAGTCTCTATTACGAGCAAGTAAAAAAAAGTTCCCTAACTGCAAAATGTTGATGAACATTTTCTCTCAGGATCATTGTAAATCAGTAAGTAAACATAAACATTCTTCTCCCTGAAAAATCTCATTGTAAAAGTGGCTTATAGTCTTAAATATGTTAAATCAATGGAGTTATGTTAGAGTTATGTTAGTCTCAGCATCTAAGCCTTCTCATAATCCTTCATTTTTACCTCAAAAAGTAGATCTTACACAGCACACGTCTGTAGGAAAGAAGGACATCTTGGCTTACCACAGCCCTGAACACCATTCAGGGTGATCACAGAAGCCCCGTGCCTTTGGTGGGAGCAGCTCTCAACTCCAAAGCAGGAAATGGAGCCACTGCAACCACAGATCCCATCTTGCAAAAGAGCCTTTCACATGCAAGTCCCTGACACCAAAGAGAGCTCCATACTGAAGAAACAGCCCAACGTGAAAAGCAGTGAGACAGAACTACTATTAGCTCTGGTGAAGGCTATACTGGGTGTAACATATCTTCATTTATGTAATTCAAGTGGATGTTAAAAATGTCTCTCAACAGAAGCTAAGTGATCTACTAGGATAAAGCTATTGCAGTGGAATTTTGAAAGAATTTGAACAGATGTAGGGAAAACAAGTACCTGTATCTTCTCAGAAATAGTGTGGATAGCCATAAAATTGCAACACTAAACTGCCTAAGTTTGAGCTCAACACTGATGCAGTTTCTGTGTTCGGGAAAGACAATCCCATTTTACATGGATCTCCAAAGCAGGATGCAACAAAACCAAGTGCATTTTTCAGGCTCAGCTTGTTTTCCTAGACATGTGTCATAAGAGGGTTTAGGAAAATGAAATCAGAGATTTACTAATTCATTTATTGTCACTGTTCAGGGGCACTAGCATAGCACTGCTGGGTTCTATCCCTTCCTTTATGAGAAGTCAGAGATGTTTTCACTTATAATGATGTTAACCTTAAGATATCCTCTGCCTTTTTACCTGTAAGTTGCAGGAGAGCTGCACTTACATAATGATTATTTTTATTACGTTCCTTATATATTTTTAAAAGTGGCTCCTAATTGCAGGTTTAACTTTTTCAGAACCTCTACAAGGCAACTCCAAAGGTAAAAAGAAAATCTTTTCATTAACTAAGAGATCCAATATACCTGAAAAAGATTCAAGGTCCATGCAGAGCAGTTATTCTGCCATTTCCACAAGTGGCTTAAAGGCTTATTTGAAATACAGTTGAACCTTTTTTTCCTGCAGCATAATAAATCTAGGTTCATGTGGAAAAAAAAAAAAAAAAAAAGAATTAAATAGTACTTTAAAAAGGTAAAGCTCCAGCCCGCTGCAAAAGAGATTTCTGAATTGAAAGCACACCTCCTGGAGGACCCTAGGACTTTATTCCATCTTCGTTCCCTTTGACTTTTCAGTTTCCCCACTCCGCCAAACTTCTACAATTAGCATTTGAGATTCCATGTTTCATGGTCTACTTTTGTCCTTTGCTTATTGAGTGTGTCAGTAGGAAGTTGGAATGACCAGCCTTTGGATTAAACACAGTAAGAAATCAGTTTAAGATCACTGAGTTTAGCCTCTAGGATAGCTGTTGCCATAGATTTTTGCTACTATATTGAATCATGCCAAACAAGACTTATGGTACATAATACAACTTATTTCATGAATTTTGTTGCAAAGCTAAGTGAAAGCAACAAAATTTGGTCTTAAAGAAGATTGAGAAGCAATACAAAACTATCTGGATCTGTACTACCTACATAATCTGTTGCAGGAATGATCTGGAGCATGTGAACTCTGACAAAAGCAGTGAGCTGTTTGGTTGCTTTCCCCCATCCCCATAAAACATTGCCCTTCACTAATCTGCCTTATTATTTCCTCTCTCCTTAGATAGACTTATACTCACAGTAGTCTGAGAAGAAAAAAATATCTGCTAACATCTCACATCTTCGTGCATTTGAAAAATAAAGTCAGTGAAGACTGATTAACTAAACAAGAAAAATCGCCTTATTTTGGGTAGGTTAAACATGTAATGTATATTAATAGTGAATTATTAGAATATCTTGTGACTTGCTCCTACATATGATCCTCAGAATATACGTTGAGAAATATATAACAAAAATGAGTGTTTTTATTTGTGCTTTCATTTGCTCAGAGAATGGTAAATTACAAGATTAAGCCACTTTTTGGTACACTGGTGTGACTTATCGTTTATTTCTTGGAAATATCTTGGGCCTTATGGATTGGTGCACACTGTACCAAATTGCATGGGCCCTCAGGCTCCCTAGCTGATGACTTTCATTTGAGTAAATGATACATCTTTCCAGAATTTCCCAACAATCTACAATGTAGAACTCTTACCTACTGAGCCTTCAACTCCTTTTCAGCCTGACAACAACGTGAAGATTAAATTCTTGCTATAGCCCTGCAAGCAGCAATGATTTCTCTAAGAATACCTTGGTATGCAGGGAGAACAGCTCCACCAAACTTCTGAAACACCATTATTTTATCCTTTAAGCCCTTTCTTTACTTTACTTTTGCTATGGTATTTACAAATCTCTTCCATCTGGTATTGATTAGGAATTATAAGCTCTACTTTATTGTTCCACTATGTTCATTTACCTTTTTCCCCACTACAACTGCATTTCTTTGTTTATACCCTGACACACATACTGGAAGCATCACAGGACCAGGAGATTGTGCCTATATGAATAACTGAAATGTGCTCAGGACCATACTGTGGCACTGAGTTCAGAATGGAAGGGTGAGCAGCCACATTATAAAACTGCATTAGCATCCCTCAAAGGGAGAGCATGGGTGAACATTCCCTTGGGACTGGTGCATCAACTGTACTAATTTCTGAGCAGTGTGCAGAAATTGTTTGGGAAAGGTTTAGCTGGTACAGCTCAGATCAGAGTGGTGCCTATGAACCCCCCCTGGACACCCCTTTATTCACTGGTACAGACACAGCAAACTGTCTTTCCTTCTAATTGCCCACACAGCCCTCAGCACGAAACAGTACAGGTGTTTGATTATTGATATCAGAATTATGGACAATTCTGGATTATTATGGATAATTCTGATAACAAATTAAATTGTTCAAAACTGGTGTTTTGTATAATTTACCAAACTGATAAAACCCACATTAATGTAGAAACACAGTAATTTCTTTCAGAAATGGACATACAAAATTCCAAAGTCCAGCAGCAGCTGAAATTAGATTGGTTTGGCAGATCAGAGACCAGCTGATTTCAGCAGCTTAAAAGTGAAACCATAAGAAGGTTAGCTGTCTCTGTATCTCAGCTGGTATCATGAAATAGAAATCATGAGAGGCAATATTTGATTATTATTCAATCTGACTTGATTGCATGCTGCCAGAAGGCTGTGGGAGGTGACCCTACTCCTTTACTCAGCACTGGTGAGGCCACACCTGGAATGCCTGGTCCAGAACAAGGGAGACCTGAGTGTACTGGAGAGAATCCTTCAGAGGGTCACCAAGATTATCACAGGACTTGAGCACCTCTCCAACAGTGAGGCTGAGAGCTGGGACTGTTCATCTAAGAGAAGAGGAGGCTCAGGGGAATTTCATCAGTGTCAGTAAATACTTGAAGGGAGAGTGTAAAAGTGACAGATCCAGGGTCTTTTCACTAGTGCCCAGTGCCAGAATAAGAAGCAAAGGGCACAAACTGCAATGCAGTAGGTTCCATCTGAACACCAGGCAGCACTTCTTTACTGTGAGAGTGATAGAGTACTGGAGCACAATGCCCAAGGAGGTTGTGGAGTCTCCTGTTTGGTGATAGTGAAAAGCCATCTGAACATGATGCAGTTCAGTCAGCTCTGGGTGCCTCCAATTGAGAAGGGAGGTTGAGACAGATGGCCTCCAGATGTCCCTTCCAACCTCAACCATTTTAGGATTCTGTGATTACCGGGTTTTGATCTGAACCCATTTGAATCTTCTGTGGAAGTTCAGAAGCATGTTAGTTCTCTTATCTTTATGTATTAGTTTGAATACAAACAATCTCTGTAGGTGTGCTAAGAGGCTCCACAGGGCGAACTATTTGCCAATGATTGCTGACATTTATCTCCATATAGTACCGACTGCCAAGCAACTTTTTTTAATTTTCATTTTTATAAATACCATCAGAATGGTAATGGAAGCAGTTTCCAGATCTATGTTCTGATGTACCAGCAGGAATCGTTAATGCAACTGTAGTGGGAATCTGTGATACATCAGACTGTTAAGACAGTAAAGTTCTTTAAGTTCTAAGGTCAGAACCTTGATATTCATTTAAACAACACAGATAATTCCAAACATAAAAATTTCATTGGCAAGTTACAAATACCCATTCTGGATTTTAACATACTGTACAATTACAAGCAGAGATAAACAGAATGAAAAAAAAAAAAAAAAAAAAAAAAAAAAAAAGTCATATATTTTGCAAGCTAATACGTCTTAAATTAATGGAGGCATGATGTGAAAATGGAAACCAACTGGGCTCCAACTTCTGGCTTAGAAAATTATTTTTAAAAACTTCCTCGCGTTTCCAGCTGTCTGTTAAATTCCAGAAGCTGATGAATCAAATTCACAAAATACCTTTCTTTGGTTTTCCTACAGAGCCTAAGTAATAACAGCACAACTAACTCAAAACATTTAACAGTAAGACACAGCCAAGTAGAAGTAGGGAAGAGTTAGTCTTATTTGTCTGTCTTTGGTCAAGTGGCCCACTTCCTTAAATTCATCAGTTTGATTTACAATATTACAGACTCATAGCAGCAATCAAAAATGTGATTTGACTACTTTTCTGAACAAGTTTAGTATTCATATAAAGTTTACAACAGTAGATGTTTATCTCTCATTGAACACAGAAGAAATGCATTCATCCGAGGTGCTTCACAAGTATGAATACTGTCCTAAATGTTAGGACCACCTGCTAAGTCTCTACATCCAAAAACTTTCACTGGGTAGGATTTAAAAGATCATCACTGATTATATACTATGGCTGTGTATTGTATGAACTGGAGTAAGACCAATATCTATTTCAGATGGGGCAGCATCATCTTGCATCAAAATTCTCCTTAGTAATGCAGTACTCTACATCTCATTCCTAAGACCCTGAAGACATCTCCCAAGGCTTTTCAGTAGCTGGAAATAGTAGCTATCCTGTTGGCAAATATAAATGCAGTGTATCTGGAAGCCATGGCATTATGTATTTGTCAACATTTTCTTATCCTTTTCTGCTTGGCATTGTAAATTCTGGAGATGAGTGAATGAGTAGATGTGGAAAGATTCCAAGTTTCACAAGGGAATTGACATGTCAGTGCCCATTGTTGACTAGAACCTCCTTAGCATGCTGCTATGAATCAACAGACATTTTTACTTTCACACTTACATAGATCTGTTATAAAAGACATCCCAGAGCTCTGTTTCATCTTGCTTGCCTTACAATGTTTATATGCTGCCACTGGGACAGAGAACAGATGTGATGGATTAACTTGCAATAAATCATATGGCAGAGAACACACAGCACTATCATCCTAAAGAGATAGTATTAAGTATTCTACTAGAAATAAGAATGTTTCCCTCTTCCTTAAAACTAATTCTTTCTTTATCCCAAAAAAATGACCTTATCCCTTTGTGTCCCAAACTCTAAATCTACAGTAGTTCTTTACTTCACTTTCCAAAACTGTATTAATTATTTTCTTGGGTTCAAGGCAAACAAAGATTAATCATTCTCTCCAAAGAAGTGATACACAGCACTATGTCCCACCATTTTCTTTCATTAAAACTAATGAAGAGAAAGTTTCTTACAACTCACAGAACTCCCACAAGTAAAGCGGCAACAAAATTCAAGCCTTGCCAGTCCACTCACATCCTCCCCAGGGAGCACTTCTACTCCCCCGACATCTATTTTCTGATGGCAAGACGCCGACTCCTACAACCTCCACAAGGAACCCAAGATTTGTAACGTCCCCTCATTAGTGTTTGCACACCATCTGGTGACTATTACTGAATTAACTTCTGACAGAAAATAAGTTTTTAGAATATAAATATAAAATCAGGCTTTGATAGGAAACCTTACTCTTTCCCTCCCATCTCCCCTTTGCAAAATGTTTAAATAGACAAAAAGAGTTCTGGGCTAGATAAAATTTAAAAAGTTAATAGCGTTTCCAGTATCCTCATTGCCCTTCTTCCCAATTTGTTACAGTATGATTTAGAGCGGACATAAGCTGCTTGAGTACAGCTCTTAGTTCCTATTTGCTTTTGTTAAACAGCATGCACACTGCTGGACAGTGGAAAACACTGAGTGCTAACATTATAGTTATTTTACACCAATCTAACATTTTCCTTCTATGAAGATATTAATAAGATTAAAACCCTGTGAGTTTCATTTGTCCCATTAAGACCCCAGGTGCTGCTAGGAACTCCAGTTTCTGAAGCTCATTTCCCGTATAGTACTACCCTGGGAGAATAGAATAAGGTAAATCTTCAGTTTTGAGTCTTCAATGCTAGTTAAGGGAACTTCCTCTTCTTCTGGAGTGGAGAGTTGCAGGAGTTTGGGGATAGAAAGTAAAGAAGAAAGAATACAAAGAATACAAAAGTTTTGTTTGATTTTAGATGGTCTTAATTTAATGTCAAGAGGAAGAAAATCCTGGCAACACCCATTAACCAAATATTTAATTTCACTGATTGCTATTAGAAATAAATCACAAAATTCAATTGAAAGCAAAACTATGGCAGTGCAACATACTTGCAACATACAATGCAAAACTAACATAATTGTTAGTTAAAAAAGAGACAAAATCTTCACAAACAAACCAGAGTTAAAACTGTCTGTTCAGATGAACCATAATTTCAAAGAAGTAAAACTCATGATGTTGTAGCAAATTTAGGAAAAACAGCTGTTCAGGTTACATGCAGTGTTCATCTTCTAAATGAAATACATTGGTAATATTAAAGGAATTTTAATGCAACTACAAAAATTAAAAATGAAATACCAAGGACCATATGGTACTGCCATAAAACATTTATGTCCAAATATTTGCTCTCTTTCTCATCCAATGAAAACAAAGTCCCAACTAGGAAACAGAACTCATTTCTCTTCTAACAACCAGTAAAGTATTCCCCCTGCCAAATTGCAAACTGCAGCAGGCAAATGCCTCCTTGCTTATCATAACTGCATGCAGGCTCTGTCAGAGAAACCAGGAGGTCTCTCTAAGTTGCACCAAAATTCACCATTGTACACCAGCAGCAGTCCTTGTGAGATACCAGCAAGGAGAGAGGTGAGGAAATGAACTAACAGTGAAGATGGTTTTCTCTCCAAACTGCTTAAACACTTTACATATTAACACTGAAATATATGGGACTACTTAGGTTAGTGAAGTTAAGCATATGTGCAGCTGTTTGCAAGATCAGTTTAAGCACAACTGATTATGATTTAAATTTGTTTCTTAATCAATACCCTAGCCAAGAGAGATTGAAAGTTATTATAATTGCTGGTCTTGGAAATGCTAGACATCTGATTTCGTTTTTAAGGGATCCAGATTCCACAGGTTAAACCTCTTTAGTTATAATGCTGAGCATTTTGGCCCAAATCCAACAAAACACTTAAACACATGCTTGACCTAAAACACAAAGACAGCTGCAGTGAACTTAAAAGTTAAGAATTTACAGGATCAGAGAAAGATTGCTCAGTACCATTCAGGATCAAGCCTAAGGACCATAAATCTCTTTACATGACTGATTTCTGAAGCTTCTTCTTTCAGTAAGTTAAGACAGGATATAAGTTGATGTGGTAATGTTAAAATCTATTTTTTTTTAATTTTTTTTTTTTTCTGGCCTTAGCATCACCTGTATTAACCACTCACAAAGAGAAAAAGAAACTCCAATAACCCATCTGTAATTTTACAATGAGGGTAAAAATTTTCCACTTGTGGCTTTAAACAGATCTTTTGCTTTGCATAAAATGCTCAGTGGAAAAAAAAGCAAGGGAAAAAGATGTAGGCACTTCCTATCTTCTTTATGTTAGCAGGCTCTGAGAAGAGGAATTTTAATGCTGTATGGGTGAAGCAGGAAATTAATGCCAAAGAAAAAGAACAAAAAGTAAAACCTGTAGGAAAGTAATTGCGGTACTACACACCATGGATTTAGTGATGCTATTATAAAAACCAACCAACTATCAGGGGATTGTGCCATTTACGGGGTCTGGAGGAGCAAGGCAAATCACAAACACCATGCTGTAAATACTTACACTCCTTATCACAGGGTAGCTCTCAAGTGTGGACTCAACTGAGTCATAAATAACACTGCACATGCAATTACACTTTCAGCAGAGGATCTCCATTACTTCTGATCTCATTACATGGAGCAGCCAGCTCAGGGCACACTTCACTTGCAGTGGAGTCATGTTTACACCAGGCAATGGAGCACAGTGTGTGCATCCTCCAAGCACATCAAACTGAGTGGCAGCACCAAACTTGCTCTGATTTAAGAACCATACAGCTGTGCTTCCACTGTATTGTTCCTAAAGCATTCAGCCTTTCTGACAGAGACTACTAGCCATATTTGCATGTTGCAATACTGGACCACTGCCACTTTTGGAGCTGAAGCATCCTCTCCTGCCTGATCCCAACACTCACACCACAGTGGGTGTTCAGAGGAATGAGCACCAAAATCTCCCAGCGTGTGCTGCAGGAGCACTCACCTCCCCCATGTGTTGGTCCCAGGGAGTGTGGCATCTCAATCCACAGCCCTCATCTGGGAAGGTCACTTGTGTATCTTGCAGTGCTTCAAGCAACAGGATTTTCAGCTAGCTGGTTGAAAACAAAATGGTAGTAGGCCTGCATTTCTTCACCATCTTGTTTTGATCCTGAAGAGCAAGAGCTACTTCTTTTCATAATTCCATCTCACACATTTTTTCCTCAAGCAGATAAAGGGAACTATAATTTTACTGGTCATCTTTGTATAAACAGAGCACTTAATTTGAGAGATGAAGATACCTACTGCTTTTATGAAGGCATTTCTCCAAAAAGAAAACCAGCATGATTTTTTCCCTTAAAAGCAGTCACTGAATTGATTCTACAGATTCTTATCAAAAAGAGATAAGGCTGGAAGAAGCATTGCTGTCTCAAAAACTGACACCCTTGTGCAACAGATGCTGTGGATCTTCTTCCCAGTCATTCTTTTTTGAAAAAGAGCAGTTTTTTAATGAAAATATTCATTTATTCATATCAACTTTACATTTCCAGCAATAAGAAATCACAGGGTTAAAAGTATTTAATATGTTGTCTCATTGATTTTTAAGGGTATATTATAATGTTTAACATGCCCTCAATTTTTAGCCTCAGTACATTGCTTTTCTTTTGCTGTAACCTTCTAGAATTTCATTCTCTATTTTAGTACTCGTTCACCACAGATAAATAACCTTTCCTATCTGATAAGAAAACAGATGGAGATCTCAGATTCTTTCATCTCAAGGCGCAATTCTAAAAACATTTTAACCATTCTGCTTTTCTCCCAACACTCTCCAAATTTTATCACCTTTCCTAAAAAGTAAGGACCAAAATTAGCATTCTTATTAGATGTACACAAGACCCCCCCAAAATAAAAGCCTTTTCCAAATCTTTACTTGAGATTTGCCCATACGGTGTATTCAAATACCACATTAGTTTCCCCATTGTGGTAGCTTAGGAGCTCACCTTCTGCTTATATTTTAGCAAAATTCACAGCTTCCCACCACAGTCTCTGTTTGCCAGGTGCCATCTTTGTCCCTTATTTGTCTCATTTGATTATACTAAAACATGAATTGCTTGCTTCCATTTATTATTTTAATACATATTTTATGAACAAGCAGTCTACGATAACTTTGTCAATGATCTGTAATTTTTTACCATCAGCCACTTCCTCCATCCTGTAAAACATGCACAACATTAATTTTCATTCTAAAACAGTGTCATTAAATAACAAGTTAATTTTCAGGGCATTTCCAAGTTTATCAGTAAGAACAAAATCGATCCAGTAGAGCTCTGAAACACACACTTAAGTCTCAAATTCTTTGCTTGCACCAGTGTTATATACCTTGCTACTTGGAGACCCAGGACTGTTGTAGAAAGGAAACACAATGTACCAGCATGGCTGATCTGTATGCCCTGAACTCCAGTTTTGGTAACTTTCATAGAATCACAGCATGACCATAGAATGGCTTGTGTTGGAATGGACCTCAAGGATCACCAAACTCCAACCCCCTTGCCGCAGGTAGAGCTACCAACCTCCACCTTTAACACCAGACCAGGCTGCTCAGGGTCCCATCCAATCTGGCCTTGAACACCTACAAGGATGGGGAATCCACAACCACCCTGGGCAGCCTGTTTCAGCACCACACCACTCTCATAGTAAAGAACACCCCCCTAATGTCCAACCTAAATCTTCCCTCCTTCAACTTAAAAACATTTCCCCTTGTCCATTCAGAAATTTCAGGACAGCCTGTACTCCCATTATAAACAAACAGAGAACACTGAGCACGGACCAAGAAGCGATTGTCTAGAATAATCCCTGCAATAGCATTCTTTTGTCTTCTCACATTTCATAAAACACTTCTGCATGGTCAAGATGGGGTTTAGACAATAAAATGTTTCTCGCTTTGGGGAAAATCCCAAAAATTCATTACACCCACATGGGACAGGTTTCTGAGCCAGAGGGCTTAGATTCACCCCTTAACTAGATTTGGATTTGAATATTTGGTTTTGACTTAAAAGAGACTATTGTTTGGAAAATCTGGACTAAGAGTTGAGAATCTCTCCCTCTCCTACCCCCCAAGTAATTTTTTATTATGATGAGGAGGAAGACTATCACTGTGGGTTTATGATACACCTTGGAACATTTTGAAAGAAAAAGAAAACAGAAGAAAGAGGAAATGAAAAGAATTATCGATTTACCATAGTTACCCTCTTTCAATAATCATCAGGCTCACTGATACTTTGAATAATACTGCTCTGTTTTCCTTCAAACTTGCCTTTTGGTAAACAGTCTAATAAATTTATTTGAAACCTATCATACCTTAAACCATCAAAAATCTTGTATACATGTGTCAACAGAATTTTCTGTTGTCTTCATGAGAGGCTACAGCTTTGGTCAGGGTATGGTCCAATCCTTACTTTCCCTGTGCTGACAGGAAGAAGCATGCCCTCAGATCAGTGGAGAGAGCTCAGACTTCTATAATGAGAGCAGGATTGCTGTAGAGGTATTGATTAGCTCACACTGTACTCTGAATTAGGAATTGCAGTTCACAGATAGAGATTCAGCAATTTAAACTCCTAGGGGTTTAATTACTGAAACTAATACTATGAATGTAACCAAGGAAAATATTAAAGGTTTTCAGAAACTGTTTTTCAGAGGAAAGAAGGAAAATGTTATTAGCTTAGGATGAGTGAAATTAAGGAGCTGATTCTTTAACGAAGCTTTGCAGATTACCTTTTAACATGCCATACTCAATAGGATCAAAGCCAAACACGTAAATAAATTATGCATTTGCCCAGGACTCATAAAACAAAGTTAAAATTTCCCTCTGGTTAGAGGTTGCTACCACAGCGGGATAAGCCCGACCTGAACCTCTTGAAGGTTTAATGAGACAGGAGTTCAGCCAGACAAGAATCTACAGCAGAATCAGATGAACCCTGCTCAATGACCAGCTGTCTCAAGTAAAGAAAGTGCTTTCTTTATAGGAGTTAAAAATACAAGAAATGTCCTCTCAAAATCGAGTAATAAGAAAAGAAAAAAGGTCCACTGCCATAGCAGGCTTTTAAAAATCTCTACCCCGAGGAAAAAACACCACATTTTCTGTACAAACCCTTCAGTTTCTTCTTAAATGGGTTTTGGCTTTTTGAGGAAGGTGGAGTCACCAGCTAATGCCAGTTGCAGTCTCCAGTGAGAAAACTAGTGGGCAATTCTGGGAGTGAATGCAGGCACTTGCCATCCTGCTCCCAGAGGCTGAAAATGTTCTTTTCTTTGGATCAAGAAATGAAGTCCATGCTTTTCTTTCAGACAAGAACAAAAACTGTTTCTTCATTTAGAAGAGTGAAGATACACAGACATGGATAAATCAGTCATAAAACTTATGTTATTCCCAAATTCTCCCATTAGCAATAATGATGTTAGAAATCCAGAGTAAATCCAATTTGTCATTTAGTTTCCATTTTGATCTACTTACAGTATGATTTCAAACTTCAAGAAGATCTGCACAGATTCCGCCAACTAGAAAATGGTTTAATTGAGAATTTAACGAGAGTGAAAGGATTTATAATGTGGATCATAGAGAGAGGTTATCACTAGACCACTGCTTTTGACATATTTGGTCTCTTTGATGTATACAGTTGTTGGAGTCCCAGTTTGTATTGGGAAGTAAGCTGTCCATGCCATAACAGTTACAGTAATAAATTGCTTTCTTAGCAATGGTTTCCAACTTATATTTTACTAAACATGATATTAATGTGTGCTTCTGATATTTTCAATTTTCTGTTTTTTTTTTTGTTTTTTTTTTTTAATACTACAGCTCTTAGGATTATTCTTCTGCAGGGACGGTGGCAGCATAAAGAACAAACAGAGTTATGGAGGGGGGTTTTATTTGCTCGATTTTACAAAAGATTTTAAAACCTAATCCTGTATTTCCTCCAAACATTTTAAAGCTTATTTCATACTTCTACTATCTGCATGGGAGAAATCACACTTATAAAGGATCCAGACTACATCTGAGGCATTCTTTTGTTCATCATCACATCCTCGTGGTATTGTTTTATTTTAGATTCCTCTAAAGGGAGGTACAATATCCGTGCTGCTTTCTAGAGGCCACCTTAAAAGAAAGAATATAGGGAGATACTTCAGTTATGTATCTCACACATATCTAAATGTGATATCAATGCAGTATAATCATCTAAATACATCCTCCTATGCATATATGTAGAGTGAGATGTGCTACTACTTCTACAGCTAGCTAATGCAGCATCTTAATGGCACTGCATAAAAGATGGAAATTTGGGATCCCCCCGTTTAGCTAAAACAGTGCAAAAAAACACTGAAAGAGAGCATCATAAACCACTTACAATCATTTCATTCTGTAATCTGTAATAGGGGAATAGTGACAGGAAAAAAAAGGGCTGAACACATTTTTTCATACGGCTAAAATAACGTCCCATGTTACTTTATTTTATTTAGGGTATTAATTTTACTCGGGTCACAGGCAAATAGCTACACTTTCATTAATGAAATGCTCTTAAGCTAATTTCCATTTGTATGCAAGCAACATCATCAGGTTTAGTACATGCACACAGTCGTACATACTTATACTGATATCTGCATGAGAAGAAAGCGAACAGGCTGTTGATTTATTACACACAAATTGAATGAATAAGATAACGTTTTATTAGCAAGATACCATTATAAAAATGACTATAAATGGATACAATACAAGTGGTATATGGCCTTATCAGTAAATCTACTGTATGTTAGGACCCGGTACATGTTGTAATAAAAAGATAATTAAAAGTATTGAATCACAGAACCATACCACCAAATAGCCCAGTAACAACAAGCTCCATTAGTGAGACAGTGTGTGCTGCCAACCTGGCTCAGAAAAAACAAAAAGCAAAGTCAAATTTTTAGGAGACGTAAAAAAGCCCACAGTCCTAGCAGTGAAAGAATAAAGAGAGGGAGGTTTTTTCTGACTTCCCCTAAAAGAGACTCAAAAAATGACTTGAGACCGGGCTTTCTTGTTTGAGGGGCTTTATCTCAAACCCCTAACGAGTGTGTTTCTGGTAAGGTGATATTCACTCCTTAGCTGCTGTAAGTAATCTAGCACACTGTGAAGCAGTGCATATTTCAGAGGCCTTTTTTTTTTTTCTTCTTTTTCTTTTTTTTTTTTCCCCTAGTTTTATGACTAGCACTGTCTGGCTCTGGAAATACACACTGATTTCTCATCCCTCCCCCTCCCCCTCGGGTCAGCTGCCTCTCTCCCTCCCTCTGGTCAGTTTAAGATGGAGATGCTGCCTAAGTGCCACCGTACAGAATAAGCACACAACATTTTCTCCTGGGAGCTGGTTCATGCAAAACACTGCCCCGCTGAGAGAGTGGAAATTTACCCATAAGACATTCTTCCAGCAGCAAGACTCCAGAGGAAACCTGATCAGAATTTTTAAAGACATGCCTTGACTTTCTCTCTAATTCCTTCGAAGTTTCATGGGGAAAAAGAATACAAACCAAATGTTTAAGGTTTGTTATGCCTGTGCCCTACCAGAAACAGACTGTGATATAGTCTAATTCAGGGATAAAAGCTGAGAAGAAGACAGCAGTGGATTATTTTCAATAGATTTTCTGCTACTATGCCTTCTATGATTTCTTTTTGTGTTTCTTTCCTCCTTCTGACTTTCAGTTTATAGTCTCTGCAGCACTTCAGCTGATCAATACATCAGCTCTCCTCCCCTCCACACAGGCAGAACCTTACTACCTTTAAGCTGTGTGTGTGGCATTTGCAAAATAAAAACCATTCCATTTTACTACTTAAAATCGTGTGACTGATTCACAGAAAAAATACAACTCCAAGTAACAGGACACAATCAAGGTGATGATTGATTTTTAAGTCACTATTTCTTGAAGACCCTTGGAAAAAATGCATGGATCTCAATAGTGAATCTAAGATCTCTTTTAAGAAAAAACCCTCTAACTTTGAGTCTGATCCAGTGTCCACTGAATGCCCCTCCTCACTTCATTTTGCCTTGAACCAGCTTTTTATTGTTTAATCTTACTCTGATCGATCTCAGCAGCAGAGCTCCCACCATACTTTTATTATCATAATAAATTTAAGCTTCATATTTTCATGGTACCTAAAAGTTGCAAGTAGGGTATGACCCACAGCCCCAGGTACTATTTAAAAAGATCTTGTTAAAGGACAGTCCCTTACTTCAGATGTTTCAGTTATGGACGATTTGCAGACCCACATATCCTCCTGCTGCAGAGAAAGGAGTGGGTGGTCAGCACCCAACTAGTCAGTGAGACTGGGAGAATAAGGATTTCACAGAGCAAAGCTTATACACGATGACATTGTTTGAAGAAGGAACACATCTCTTTTTAATCTCAAGCAAGCAAGCATCCCTAAATAAGATACTGTGCCAGAAACTTTGGCTTCTGCCTCGGTTTTTTGCAGTAGTAAGGAAGTTGCTTCACCTTTCTCTGCGGCAGTGCTCAGACACCGTGCATTTTTAAAGGATACTGAAAGTGAATCTAGGACTGAGTTACAATATGATACAGAACTTATAAGGGCAGATCAAATTTGGTCTTAATATATTAGCAAAATAAGATTGAGATGTGATCTCAATGTTTAAATACCTTAAAAAGAAATCAACAAGCTGTAAATGGATCATTAAATTCCACAGAAAGAGATATAACAATGAACGATGACTGGAATTTATGACCAGATTAATAAAATCCAGAGGGAAGACACAGCTGGAACAATGACAGCAATAGATACTTGGAAGTACCAGAAATGGTGGATGCTCTGTGTCCAAATAGCTTTGAAGCAAAACCAGCTAGCAAAACACAAGTTACAAGGGTTACTGATGGGACAATCAGACAAATTCTGCAGCTACATATAAGAGGTCAAATTACACTACTGATAAAATTAAGGATCAGAAGAACCACTTGCTCAGATACAAAGCAGGGATTTTTTATCCATTTTGGTATCATGCAACTTAGATTTTGGCTAAAACATTTTTGCTTTGGATAAATGTGCTCTTGGCCTGCGAGTGTATTTCATCTTTCATCTCTTTTAGGGTGCCTCATATTTCAGTCCCAAACAAGAATTTAGAACTTACCATGTAGGACCTCTGAGGTTCACAGCATGCACCCTCTGCACTGAACCAGCTGTGAATGCACCAGTTCCTCAAGCAGAATGCTGATACACCAGCATCCTCAACAGATTCCTGCCCTGCTGTCCTATCTGCACTGTTCCCCACCTGGTTAGCTGGGTGCTTCTACAGCTCTGAGCCATTCTCATCAGAGCCACTCACTCTCAGTGTTTGCATTGCATACAACCAAGAAGCATATTTTCTACTTTCACTCCTAAGGAATTCCCATAGTCACGTCACATTTCTGACTATTCATCAGCTACGTATTGCTTTGTTTCCCTGTCTGAAGTGAGATGCTATCTAGCCCTGGGGAAATGTGTTTTATCTTGCCCAAGTGTCCAGCTGTATAGTAAAGCAAACATAAAAACAGGCATCTCAGTAAATGACAAATAAGAGGCACATTCGAGACACTTCTCACTGCTGTAACAAAGCAAGGGTAGTTCAGATGAACTATAGATAGTTCTGGTACAATTTGATCACTGCCATTATTCTGAGGTGCACAAATACTATTCCAGCCTGCTGCACACTATCCCACATGTCTGGAATGTTGATAACGCAGGAAACCCAGTACCAGGCTGAATTATTGAGACACTGAACCACCCCAAAATGAATCAATCTCAGGATTAGCCTGAACCACAGGCAAAGGCTCTAACTTTGGACTGCTCTGATTAAACCACATCATGTAAGTAAGCTTCTGCTTGATGCATTGTAATAAAACTTAATGAGGGATAGGGGAGAATGTGAGCATTCTTGAGGACTGGTGGTCTATTTTTTTCTACTTCAGGGGCATGTGAACTTGCATTCACTTAATGACTAAAAAGCAAATAGAAACTCTCAGTTCTTTTATGGGATAATGCAGAAAGACAGACATGAACATCTCCTTATGTACCTAAGCTGTGTGCTGTACTTACTCAGTTCTTTGCCCAGTATGTTCCACATACACCACAAAACTGTAGCAAGACACAGGTTAATAATTAAGGATGCTAATTTTAGAAAGGTATATATACTAAGGAAAGCTTCCAGAAAGAAAGGGTTCTTTCTCATTAACACTGTAGCTGTGTGGTTCTGTGTAGAGGCACTCTATCTTTGCACAGTTTGAAATCCTAAGGATGGCACATTTACTTCTAGTTGCAAAAACAACCAATAACGCAAAATGCAGATCTCTCACAACTGGCCCTTTTAATTGATGCCAACACACAATATTTCTGTCATTCCATGCTTGAGGGTTCAAGACTGATTTTTCTTGATATTTCCACTCTGGACACTTAAAACATTCACCTCCTGATTCTCAGAAAGCTCTTTTCCTGAAGTCTGTGCAAAATTCATTACAAAACTATGATATGCAGTGGATGCAGCCTATTGGTATTTATTCTCAGTTTCAAGAATTTTGGCTTTTCTTTCTTCTGAAAAGCAAGATTTTACAACTACTTATGATCAATCTAAACATTTCCTTTCTTTTGTCCACACATCCAGTATAAGTTTTCCTAAGTTATGAGGAAGAAGTCAAGCTAGAACAATGGTCTCACTGTCGAGGTCAGTGAATAGATGTCCTGACATCCCATAAGATATTCCATATATTCCAAAAAGTCAGGCACCATGGACCTTTCTAGACTGTCCTGTTTAGAAACCATAGAATCACAGAATCACAAAATCATCAAGGTTGGAAAAGACCTAGAAGATCATCCAGTCCAACCATCACCAATACTTCCCAGCTAAATCAATACAACATCCAAACATTTCTTAAACACCCCCATGGTCGGTGACTCCACCACCTCCCTGGGCAGTGCATTCCAGTACCTACATTATTCCAGTGCATTCCATGAACTGACATTTCTTGCCATCACTGGAATATGTCCCTTTTCTGTCAAAAGTCTGATGGTAAGCACAATGGACAAATATATGGGACAGGATTCAGATCAATAACAGTTGAGAACCCAAGTTAATTGTGATAACTCCTAAAACTAATTTGTATCTATATCTAATGGGATGGCTCAGATACCCTGTATTGTCAGAGGATAAACAAGCATTCTGAAAAAGCTGCATGCTAGAGCAGCAGCTGTGCACAGCTAAGTGACAAAAAGTGCTCAGCAGAGACTTGTTGAAATTCTTGCACTTCTTCAGAGTAGGGGCACCATATTTGGTAAATAAATTTCAGGAACTCATCCATTTCTGCTCTAGTTCTTAGTGGCTGTTTTTGTGGGTTTGTTTGTTTGTTGTTTGTTTTTTTTTAAGCACTAACTGATGTTAAAATTACATCTGCGAGTGAAAGTAGGAACAGAGATGTGAGAGTGCATGGCAGGGGGGTTGAAACTAGATGATCTTTGGGGTCCTTTTCAACCCAGGCCATTCTATGATTCTGTGATTTCATGAAGTAGAATAGACGAGTCTTCAAGGGAACAAGCGCCAAGCGTTGCTATTACAGTGCATATATCCACAGCTTTTCTTTTCTGCAGCAATGTGGGGGGTAAGAATAGGTGTGAGTAAACTTCCAGAAAACAAGTGGTCACAAGATTTTTTATGGTGCTATGATAGCTTGCACATGGAGAAGAAACATAGAAGTTACTTTGGTTGATTCCAGATATCACACCTGGGACAGTTTCAGGCATGGTCCCAAACGGAGTTGTATATTAGCTACAATTCATAAAGCATTTTTATGAAAGAGGATATATAGAAATCCTGGGCCAGAATATAGGCTGATTTGCAAACACTGCCTGGGGCACATAAGTGAAAATATTGTTCACCAGTTACTGTGTATACACAATGTAGATAACAATACCTGTAGTGGTCTGAAAGTTAAACCTGCCATTGGAGTGTAAACTCTTCTTTAGACTGTGTATGTTGGAAAAAGTCCATGCATTGTCAGTGTGAATTTCACATCGCATTCAACAGAGTACTGCCTCAGGGCTCAAGTAATTGCAATCATACAGATAACATTTGTTTTATTTCCATTATAGAAGTGAGGTTTACCATGTGGCTCTTCCACAGAAAGAGAAAGCAAATGAACTAAGAAAATTTACTAACAATTCCTCCAAGATGCCTCTGTTTTGATAAAACTTACTTTTCGTAAGAAATAAAAGATAAAATTTACTTTTTCACAGAGAAATAGAGGTATTGAGCATTTATACCTATGCCTCTACACATCAGACACAGAAGTTCATAAAAAAAATTCAGCATTACTATTGAATCATTTCCTTTAAAAAATTCTTTACAAATTCCTGCTTATATCAGAACTGTACACCAAGCCACAGGGCACAATACAAATTGCATCAATTATCTACAACATCTGTATCCTACACTAATAGCTAAAACACAAAAATACCTGTATTGGATGAATTAGACAGCACAGATAAAAATTTAGACTGAAATTTGCCCAAATTTTGCAAGTTGAGGGGAAAAAAAGGAAAAAAAATAAAAAGACAATTATATAATTTCCATTAATGAGAATGAAGAATATGCTCTTGAAAGAATACCGTTCTAAAAGCAAGAAGCAATTATGTTTCATGCTCAAAAGACCACAGATTCCACATAAAACTCACAATGCTGCGCCAATTATTTGGAGTTCAAATTCCCTTATTGTAGCAATTGAAACAATCTCAATGAGTGCAAAAATTACCAAGTTGAAAAATCTATTCTTTCAACTATGCCATGCACTCATTTTGCACAATAAACGATCTTAAAGTATTTCAGAAGGTGCTGCACTTCTTAGTTTTAAATGTAAAAATAACATCTATCACTTTAGTAACACCGTTAGACATCTTTTAAATAGATACTTAACAGAATTACAGTAATGTTGGAGAAGATAGCTTATATTCACTGTAAAGGCTACTGTAGTGCATTAGTCTTTAGATAAAGTAATAGGATCTTTTCCATGTATTAACAATCCTCTACACAAAAGATTTCTTAAAACTTTTTAAACAGCTTTATCTAGTTGAGGTTACAAAGCACAAATGTGTAACTAAATGAATGTGGCCACTGAAAAGGTATTGCCTGTAAAAATTCAGATTTTGATTGCTATAGGAAAAAGATGAGTTTGTTCTTTTAAAACTAGGTGTGTGTTTTAAAATGGAGAATGGCATAACAAATATCACTTTTTCTCAACAGAATAGGATTGGACTGTAGCCAAAATCCACTGACTTGTCCCCTCTGACAGGACCTGGGGCAAGAAAAACACTGAGGCTAATTCTATGCTGAAACCTACAAAGTTTCTTACTGAGTTTCCCTTTGGTAATTGCAAAGTGTTAATGCTAGTAATGTAATTTGACATTGTAAGCAACTATTTTTAGAACAATATTTTCTTAAATAGGTGGACACATACTCTATTTTGGCCAAACTCCTTTAGCCAGCAGTAAAAGCACTACATTCAAGAAGAGGCTCTGCTATATACTGCTGCTGTACTTTGCAGGTACATGTGCAAGATTATCTACCTCAGCTGAGCATCCGTCACCCACCAGTGACTGAATTGCTTCCAAATTTGTATCAGTTTGTGATTCCCACTTCTACTTCTCAATCTTAATCAAGAGTGTCCAAACAGACTGGTACACCTATACCTACAATTTACCCATTTATCTGGTTCAAATTTCAAAGCACTCAGGATCAGGAAATATAAACCCAAGTGTTTGGCAAGGCACCCAAAAGTAATAGAAAAAAAATACGTTGTGTGGAACAAACGATGAATCAGTCTTTTATTCATTTTTTCTGCAAGGTTTGTAGCAAATAAATGAGCCTTTCTTTCTGGTGCTACCACAGCATAAAAAGAGAATCACTGGAACATGCTGGAATAGCCATAAAAAGTGAATAAAAAATAGCAAGAATGGCTCTCAAATGCCTGCATAAAGCTAAGTCAGGGCTATAAAAACTGCTGCATCTAATTCCATAATTTCTTTCTGCATTTTCACGCAGTCAGCCATTCCGAATGGTCCTAGAGTTCACTGTCCAAGGATATTGCAAAAAAATCTTATATAATCCTTAATAAAAATTATTTTTATTATCATTATTTCTTATTGATGTCATGATTACTAAAAAAAAGGATGTTAACTTCAAACCAAATAATTACCCTTTTCCTTCCCCTCCCCCAAGATTTTTTATAGACACACATTTCATTTGGTTTTCTGTACATCCCTTAACAGTTTGTGAATTTTCATTCCCCTCTAAGATATGAATATATTATACTAAGAGATATTATATAAATGAGACCATTATTCAAAACGAGAACCTTCTCCACTAACAGCATCACTATTTGCAGAGTATGAGACAAAATAAATGTCTCCCATGAGTGACTAAATGCAAAATAAAAAGTAACCACTCAACTTTAATAGTTTAAAAATGCTATTAAACATAATGGCTCCTCAACATTCAAGCAGCACTATGTTTTAAGTGATCTTCATTTTTAAAGAACTATTTTATTTACATTTAAAATATTGATGGTGCATAAAGTTCCGTTCATGTACTAATGATAGTCAAAAGTATTTAAAATAATTGCCACAACCTGAAGTCATAAGTTTGCTCTGTTCCTAGGACACTGGAGATTCCAGCACTAAAAATGTAAATGGCATCTGAAGAAATAATAAGAAACACCTACACCACTCCATGTATTCTTGAAAGAGTATCTGAGTTTCCTAGTGACCAAAAGAAATATCAAAGCAAAAGCTTCTAGATTATTAAGCAATAATGTTGTAACTCAGACTGTGTTTTCTTACTGGTTGTGGAGAATTCTGGCCCTGTGTATATGCTCCTAGAAAATAACTTTTTAGGTAGCAGCCTTATTATCAAAATTTCTGATGTAGAGAATGAGCCTTTTCAAAATACTACAAAGATCAAGCTTGCATTTGAAAGGGTGAAAAGAGAGAAAGTTTGCTTTTCCTTTGTGTTGTTATATTTATTAAAAAAAAAAAAAAAAGTCACATTATTATTTTTTGTGCTGCACACAATATGTTAAGGAGACACTAGAACTTATTTTCCAGATTACTTTGTCACCTGATATGAAGCAAGTGCAGCATTCATACAGTACAGAAAGATGTGCTCTGAGCAACAGCTGAATTTGTGGGAAACAAAAAAAAACAAAAACATGTCAGTTTACAAGAAAAAATAAAACCCAAAACATCACATCACAGGCCAACATCAAAGATGTATCAGCCTGGTGTAGCCCAGCAAGTAATATCACTGGTGACAGGTGACGGGACGAGGGGAAATGGCCTCAAGTTGTGCCAAGGTAAGTTTAAGTTGGACGTTAGGAAACACTTATTTACAGAAAAGGTAGTTAAGCACCGGAATAGGCTCCCCAGGGAGGTGGTTGAGTCACCATCCCTGGATGTGTTTAAGAGCAGTTTGGATGTGGTGCTCAGAGATATGATTTAGCAGAGGGTTGTTAGAGTTAGGGAATTATGGTTAGGCTTTGGTTGGACTTGATGATCTTTAAGGTCTTTTCCAACCTGAGTAATTCTATGATTCTATGAATGGCCAGGTTGGCTGGATGTGTCTCTAAACTCCTGGGAGGGAAGCAGGGCATGCACATCCTGCATACACTGCAGGAGTAGGTGCTTCTGTCACACAGAATCAGAGAATCACAGAATGACCCGGGTTGGAAGGGACCTCAAGGATCATGTAGTTCCAACCCCCCTGCCTAGCAGGGCCACCAAACATACGCCTTTAAATAGGCGTATCCAGTCACATAGGCTGGAACCTGTGTAGCCCTGCAGGACATAGTCTAACTTTCTGTGTAGTTCCACATCTTACTGAAGAGGCCTCTAACTTACTGCTTCTTAGGGTAACCAGTTAAAAAAAAAAAAAAAAAAAAAAAAGAGAATGTCCAGATCCCCTTACCAAAGTTTGACCAGCAACGAGCAATACTGGGTTTGAAACTTGCCAAACACTAACCTCAGCCTTTCTTTAACACTGAATAAACAATTCAGAGACTGTGTAACCTCGGGAAAATTCTGCAAGACATATGATCTGGAACTGAGATTACAAAGACTTAGCTGTCAGCATCCCCAGATGGACAGGTCACTGGTTAAATAAACAAGAGAACTATTGTTTACAGTGTTTGTTGTGTTTTTCTTTCTTTCTTTCTTTCTTTCTTTCTTTCTTTCTTTCTTTCTTTCTTTCTTTCTTTCTTTCTTTCTTTCTTTCTTTCTTTCTTTCTTTCTTTCTTTCTTTCTTTCTTTCTTTCTTTCTTTCTTTCTTTCTTTCTTTCTTTCTTTCTTTCTTTCCTTCCTTCTTTCCTTCTTTCCTTCTTTCTTTCTTTCTTTCCTTCTTTCCTTCTTTCTTTCTTTCTTTCTTTCTTTCTTTCTTTCTTTCTTTCTTTCTTTCTTTCTTTCTTTCTTTCTTTCTTTCTTTCTTTCTTTTAGGAGCTTTTTTTTTTTTTTTAATATTATTTAATCATTAAATATAATAAATCTAAATAATGCTTTTAGACTCAACCAGACAAAATTTTTAGAGGCAGAAAACCTTAAAAACCGTAGCACTCTTCAAGCTGAAAAAGCCTATTGGAAATCCCAGCACTGGGGCAGAAGGAGAACTCTTCCCAATGTAACGAGTATCAACAGTGAGACACACATGACAGACAGTTGGTGACTTCGGAGTATTCTGCAGATCTCCACAGACTCTTTCACATCATCTTGTTTTTCATTTTGTAAATTTATTAAGGTAGCTTGAAAAGACCATACTGGAAGCGAGGCCAGTTGGAGAAAACTTTGCATATGCAGATAATTATATTAAACAACTTGTCTAGCATCACACAGCAGGACAGAGGCAGAGCTTAGGGGGAATCCAGACACATGGCTATGCAGCAAACTAACCTTCCTTTGCATTCCCTGGCTGCCCTCTCCTAGCAGGGGAGGCCAGGCACAGGCTCCAGCCACCAAGGTGCTGCTGACAGCTCAGAGCTGCATCTCCATTCAAAACTGCTTTGTGCCCAGCCAGCATTTCCAACTGCCATAATTCCTAGCTAAAACACAGGCCTCTTTAAGTCCCAGTCCCAAATCTCTCCATTCCTTCCTATTGCATCTCTGTCAATACTACAATATTCTCTTCAGACATTATGGATACCCACCCCCACAATGAAACTAAATCACACAGTATACTTCTCCCTCAAAATCATTTGTACTGCTCCTTTCTTTCCCTCCTTTTAGACTCAACACCCTCCTCTCACATCATAAAAGTCTCCATATACCGTTCATAAGCGCAGCACATTGTAAAACACATCTGTGCTCTCTCTGATCGCATTCCCTCCCCACATTTTGAACCTCCACCTTTTTCCCTCGGATGTGGCCTTTTCCTCGAGGCCCGCAAAGCCATGCAGAGAATCAGCCTTGGTTGCCATGGCTACAACTCCAGCCTCACATCCAGCCTTCCATTCCCCACTGGCGATTCCAGGCTTGCTTTCAAGATGCCCAGGATATTTGAAAATCCTTTCAATATTCAACCTAGTCTCATGACCAACATCTATCTTGACATCTATAAGAATGTGTCGGCTTCTCAGTCTTGTCAAACAGCAGTGTGTCATCTTTGATTTGCAGAACTTTTGAATGATGAATCCTTAGCAAAATTCCTGTTTCTTGCAGACCACCAAATATCCTGACCCACAGCTCAGAACTCTAGTAAAGGACTGCGGTCTTGTGGGCTGCCTACATTCTTCTTGCTGTGGTTCTATGATGAAGTTTGGGAAAAAATCTTTTCTTTTTTCACAGAAATATTTTCAAATCAACAAGACCCAGCAGGCAGGCTTTGGGCTAAGTTAAAACTGCAAGATCCATGCAGGCCACAACACTTTATCTAGAGCAAAGCAGCTACATGGACAGCAATACAGTATTTACCCACTTAACAGCTCCTGAAAATGCCATGTTTCTGTGAAAGAAGAAGAGGAAAGGGGAAAAAAAATCATCCCCTTCTTTTGCACAGCCTGCCAACTCTAAAATAGCAAGAAAAGGAACTGCAGCAGATCCCATGATTCCCATCTGAGAATGGAAGGAGGGCAGAGGCGCTCCAACACGAGCCATATTACCTTTTGGGGAGGGGTGAAGGATGGGAAGAAGTATCCAAACAAAGCTCTTTTGTTGGAGACTGGAAGAGATGACAGCCAACATAGAATCATAGAATCATAGAATTACTCAGGTTGGAAAAGACCTTGAAGATCATCAAGTCCAACCGCAGCCTAACCAGTAGCCTATCTCTTAAAAAAAACAACCACAAAACAGTACCACAACAACAAACCTCTGCTAAATCATATCCCTGAGTATCACATCCAAACGGCTCTTAAACACATCCAGGGATGGCGATTCAACCACCTCCTTGGGGAGCCCATTCCAGTACCTAACCACCCTTTCTGTAAAGAAGTTCTTCCTAATATCCTAATATCCTAATAACATGTTCAAGAGCATGTGAGAAGGCAAGGAAAGGAAGTGACTTTGTAAGCAAGAGTGAGACACAGCCGTTCTCTCCCAGAGAAACACAAGATCAGGAACATCACACATGATTTTGCTTCAGCTGTAACTACCTGATGCCATTAATAATCTCTTAAGTACCTTCCACACCTAAGTTTTATCTACCTCATATCATATAACTGCACAGGAGCAGATGCCATTCTTCCATTTGTATCTTTCCAGAAAAAAAAAAAAAAAAAAAAAAAAAACTACATGTGTACAGAACAGCTGCCAAACTGCATTTAGAGCTTGTAGAGATCACAATATTTTATGGCATGAAAGTGTTGGATTAAAAAGAAAATGATCAGCCTTTACCATTATACCATCAGTTGGATTTGGAGTTTTATCACAAGCATTATCTTTCTTCTAGATCTTTCTTTAACAGTGTGCCTTGTTTGACTTGCAGCCTCGATAGAATAAAATATTAATCATTTCCAAAGAGATAAGATGCAGGCAAACATACCGTGTATTGTGTAGATTGGCTAAAATTTTATTTAAGAGATTCTCAGTTTGTATCAGTCCTAGATTTTGTAGCAGAAATGTGAAATAGTAACTCACACAGAATGTACTTGTTCCATACCTGAATAGCTCTCCACCTTTTCCTTCTGACAGTTTTTCACGGAGGGTACAAGAAGAAAGAAACTCACATCCTTTGTCATCAGTAGTGTTTTTGAACATCATGACAGGTTCTCAGTCTCACTGCAGCCCTGAACTGACAATAGGTTGTTTTACACCTGGTGTTTTCTTGAGGGAGAATAACCCAGTGACACTGGGCAGAGAAGGAGTGGAGGCAGCATGTCTCTCTTGCATAGGCATGGTTGGTGAACCAGAAGAATTGCCTGTAAGGCCCATAAGGCTTTAACCTTCAAGAGTTGCAGTGTCTTTTCACTTTGTAGGATTTTTACCATTTTACTTTTCTCAGAGTTTTTCCAGACTAAGCTTTGATGCAAGTTAACATGCTTAAGAGAATGGCAAAACAAAACTTGTCTTTCCTTATCTATCACAGATACATGGAACAATTATGGTCTAACCCTTACTGTATCCACACATGAGTACATAGACAAAGAAAAAAATATCTCCCAATCTCAGGTAAGTTCAGACCTTGAGAACTGTTTCTAGGGCTCATTTCTTCTTTGCTGTGAAAGTAATTTTAATTGGCAACCAAAAAAAATGAGATTCCTTTTTTTTTTTTTTTAATTACCTTCAAACACCACAGACTAAAGTATGAACCAGAATATCTCTCCTTTTGATTATTTTCTCTCTTTTTTTTTACAGAAAACCAAATAATTATTTGTGTTCTTTCAAATGATATAGTGAAATATATGTCTAATGTTTTCACTGTGATTCCATGGTGAGATGAGCCTGGTGTTTGAGTCCCACCACACTGCATTTGTAGAAACTTAGCTTTCTCTCAGGATTCAGCAGTGCCTTTCTTTGGCTTTCCACTACATTTTATGTTCATATTTTGAAATTTAAACAAAGCTTTTTTCCATTTCTTTATAGTTTTCCTGTTCAGGATTATATATTAGTCTAAATGTATAAGTCCAAGATTATACAGAGGTTTCTAACACAACTAGGTTTTGCATGAGGAATGTGTAGATAGAGAGAATTACAGTAAAAAACTGATGCATTCTCTGCCTAAATACAACACTCAAACTTTTGTTTGGAATCCTCAAAGGATCCTCCAGGATTTCCTCCCATAACACATCTTGTAAATCATGCAAATCTGCTTTAGTTCTGGCTACTCCATCCACTCTTGGCTCACATTCCTCTCTAGTGCTTGGTATCAGATATTTTCTCTCACACTTTCCATGTTCTTTGACAAGACTTGATCAGGAACATTTAGCATACCTCATCTGATAACTCGTTTCTCTATGTAACAACCTCAATTCTTTTCTATTTACATTTACAGGGCTGTTGCCATGTAAGCTGTCACTGTTAGTCTTTGATTTCTGTCCCAGTGTAGAGGTGAAACAATGAATGTAAAAAGATGTGCAATCAAAATAGAAACTGACACTTATGGAGACTCCATAATGTCAAGCAGGGTTCGGAAGTTGTTCACAGAAACATTTGCAATTGCCATTGCATGCAGTATTGCTCTCCATACTGGGTGCATAAGGATGGTAGCTAGATTTTAGGTAATAGTCTTACATCTCAGACAATGCTATGGTTATTTGCAGATAAGTATGAGACAGCAAGAGAGTTCTCTCTGACCAGTGAACAGGAAAAATACAGCATTGTATCTACACAGTAATGTTTAGCTTAGCTGAGGTCAGGAAAAGGATTGTTCTATCTGTAGTGACTGTTACTACTAGTATTGCTCTTTTTCTACTCATGCGTCGTGTCTTCCTTTTATTCAGCCCTGATGTAATACATCCCCAAGTTTATTTTTCCCTGGTAAAAAGGTCCTTTTGGACCTTCCCATTTCTACCACTATTGTTCCTATCTTCCCCTCGACTCTGCTTTCAGGGAGGGTTGCAGTTCCTTTCTCCGTCATGCAACTGAAGCCACCAATATTACGCTTTGTCTTTTACAAACCTTATCACTCTGTAGAGAGCTTATGTTTCTAGGCACATTTGGAAACAAAACAAAACAAAAAACACAAAACAAACAAACAAACAAAAAGAATAAAGAAAAGGAAAAAAGACTCCATGAAGACAAGCAGTCAGTTTTCCACATAATGCCAGAGCTCTCTTTTGCACTTCGTATTTCAAAATTCCCTACTAACCTTTTGCTGCTCTTGCTCCCTCCTAATTATTAATTTTCTTTCTTTCTTTCTTTTTTTTTTTTTTTTTTTGAGAGAACAGTTTGAGTTTGATCAATATAAAATCTGTGATTTTTCTAATTGTGATTCGTTACAGCTTCTCTAAATTGGTTACTTGAGGAATAAAGACTAACCTTTTCAAACCTCTCATCCAGAAATATTATGATAATGAGCAGTGCCTGAGCTTCACAGAGGATGCCTGCAATATTACTACACTACTGAACAGATAGATCTTTTATAACAGTGAAAGGTTGCTTCCAGAAAAACATCTTTATGGAAATGTTTAGACCTCCTTGTATTAACAATTCAGGCTTACTTCCTATTTTATGAATTTACCAGAAGACCACCTAGATGACATTTGTTTTTGAATGATACACTACTATTTAACACAGAGAAATGCATACTTATTACTACTCCAATCCTTGCAACATTTTTATAGGAATAGCTTTTAGAAAGAAGATTTCTCAAATGAAACAAGTCTGTGGGTGATGTGGAAGGAAAACAGCAAACTAAAGCCTATTTAATGTAATGCAATTTATATGAAAGATCTCATAGCCACAAAATAAGTTCACATTCAAACATTTTAGTGGTAGGTATCCAACAAATACTCAAAATGGCTTTGTGCAGCACACATAGATGTTGATGTTACAGACCAAAAGACACTCTGGTTGGGTTTATTGTTTTTTTGTTTTTTGGAAAAGAGAATTTAAAAACATTTATTTTAGGAGGTCAAAAGTGCATTTACTCTCTTGGACAAGATATTTGTGATGCTATTAGGCAGAGTAATTTGTAGAAATCTATACTTATTACAGATTATAGAAAACAGACTACAGTTTGAATTTAACCCCAGTATCACAGAATCATAGAATCGATATTCAACATGATTTTTGTTATTTTCAAAATGAAGTCTTCTAGTCAACTGTTTCATAATGTCTGTGCAGTGCCATTTTATGGCACTAATGTTCCAATACACTAAAGCATTTAGACAGTATTGCTGACTCCAGTGCAACAATTTGCATACTTACAGTTAAGTACATACTTTCTGAGACCAGGACTTAATACTTCCTTTCATTGTTTGTATGTATTGCAAATGGTTTCTGTTTCCTTCTGGATGTGGGATAGCTAATATGTTTTAGTCTCTGGGTATCCAGCAAGCATACTATAAAACAATAAGCTTATTTTCTTCTCTTTCTGCAGTTTTGTCCCAAGGCAGGCTAGCTAAAGGTGCAGTTACAGGCTTCCACTCCAGAGAAGCTTTGTCCCGATATCCAAGGAAAGTAATCTCCTGGCTATGCTAACAGACATCCAAAAGCCTACCATATAATCTAATTGAAGTATCGATTCTCAAGCTAGGGCTTCTATTTAACATTCTAGAGAGAAAGAAAAAAGGGAGAAAAAAATTTTACAGGCAGAGCAACACAAGTGTTCCACAAAGCATCCTTTAGCTTCTGTTGCTTTACTTTCATTTATCATAAAGATTATCACTGTAAATAATTTCTTTTCTGCATAACAACAGTATCTGTCCCCCATCCAAAATGCATCCTCCTTTCTATTTCCAACTGCAAATTCTTAAACAGAGAACACACATTCTCCTTAATGCTGAAGTCTAACTGCAAGGAGAAAGAGAAGAATGAAAACTGCTCCATCTCAGCATCACCTCCCAGTACTTATGTGTCTAGACAGCTGGTAGCACCATTGGTATGACAGGATCTTTCTCAGCTTTTTTTTTTTTTTTTTTTTTTTTTTTTCAATTTAGTTTGGTTTTTTAATTTAAGAGGAGAATAAAATAGAAGCATGCAGTTTGCATTTGAAAAATTCCATCAGAAACCTACTTTATCTTTCGTTCAGATTGCAAGATCAACAAATTCCCTTGATAATTCTTTCCCATGAATATTAATTAAGTTACAACTGCAGTGTGTTTACTAATCTATTAGAAATAATGCAAGCATTATGGGGGCAAGATATTAGTGGCATGGATTAGAGAATGTAGTTTAAACATTTCACCAAAAATAGAGTCTCCATTCTGACAATTCTGTATGTGTAAACCTTATTTTATGGTAAGCTCCATAGGCTGCTCGCAACATGTGACATTCTACCATATTTTTTATAAAGCAAGTCGGGACTACTTCTACCAGTATCAAAGATACTTACAAAAGTATTCTGTACCATTACTTCATTGCAGAATTTTTAGTTCATATAACTGGAATATTTTAAGTTCAAAAATGTCTTTCCTTTATCTAAATGCCATTATGAGATTTGTTCTTGATGGTAAAAATATTGCCCAGTATGTTGACAGTTAAGGGTTAAAAGCACTTCTCAACTGTTTCTCTGATAGATTCATATATTTGGAGATTTTTCAGTTCAATTCAATTTGAATTAAGCAACTCCAGCAAGATGAGCTTTTCTCAGAACAGGCTGAAAAAGTCAGCTCCAAATTTTCCAGCTTCACTTCTAAAACGTAGTTAGCATCAGAGAATAACACTATGAGTTCTTCATGGCCAACTCTTGATATTTCAGATAAGACCTAAAATTCAAGTTGTGATGTTTCTATCTTTTCAGAACTAGGTGAAAAACGTAGGTAATCAAACATGATGATAATTAAGAGCTATATTTTACTCCAGTCCTGTAGTTTTGTTTTTCGACAATAATGCTGAAAAACAGGATATCTGGCAACTGCCTAAATTATTACAGTTTCTGATTCCTTTCCACTGGAATTATAAGTAGAAATTTAAATCTTATATAGGACAAAGATAAACCTTCAAGTGAAAATGGAAGCCACATAACTTCTACAGGAACAACTTCCTGAGCAGCCATTCCCTTCCAACAAGACTTAAAAAAATCTTAGCCCACATTTTCAGTGATGACACTGCAACAACAACAACAACAACAACAACAAAAAAAAAAAAAAAAAAAAATTAAAAAAAAAAATTGCACAGGAATTATTTCAGGAGATAACCACTGTGCTAGGAGAAGCCTACGGGAAAGAACAGTTCTGGTTTCCAATGCCACTGGTCAAGAGCACCCTCCATCAGCCAGATGTCTGTGCTCCATCCAAGGCATAGAAGAGATGAAGAAGAATGGGAGCACAGACACTGGGCATCAAGGAATCTATCAAGAGACAGATGTACATGTACTTCTGGAAATACCACTAGCTCATTTTGTGCTATTTGAATATTTACAGAAAAACAAGATTGTTGCTAATACCCAGATCCTCACATCTGTTCAGAAATGAGGGCAGAGACATTACTAGCATCACTGCTTCAAAAACAGTCTTTTGAAGAAAGATTTCCTTCAATGTTCTCGCATGAATTATGATTAATCTTTCATGGCTTTGTAAGTTCAAAACCTGGTGTAGAAACTTCTAATTAACCGTTCAGGTTTGGCTATTGATCTGTCATGTTTACAAGGTATTTAATGGTAAACTGCATTGAAATTACTCCTATTTTGATGGCTTCAGCTTGGTCTAATATGATTAAAAGTCTGCATACCTGTCCACAATATACAAAGTGAAGTGGAGTATATGCATTCTTTTTATCATTTTTTTTTACCCCTAGAAGTGATGACTCAAGTCTGCTAAAGCCCAGAAAGATGTCTAATATCTCCTGATTTATCTCTGTTGCCTCAAGTATATGAGTATTAGAGAAGAATTCAGGTGTAAAGCACAAGAGATGCCAGCTAATTCTACCTTAGCTTTCATTTTCTGTAATAGCTAACAAATGAGATTGCTATATGAGTCCTCCGTTAACTTTGCATTTGGGTTCCTCTTTATAATTATCATTTTTCCCCTTGTATTAAGGAATCACTGAAACAAACTCCATGTCAGCTGTCCCACAAAGCCGATAAAATACACAAATTCCACGCACCATACCATTGCCATACCTCAGATTCAGAGGACACCACTGTAACTATCAGTGCTATTCCTATTAACAGATAAAGAATGGAACATATAAATACCGAATGGCTCAGCACAGCTTTGCCCCATTCACCAGAAAGAATGAAGTGAAACCATATCCTGTTCAGTGAAGTACAGAGGAATTTTCTGTAATATTTCTCATGTTTCAGCAACACAGAAATTTCCTGGCCTAGTCATGTTCCTTCATTATGCTGTTCTTCTAAATCTTATTGAAACAGTCTCTGGCATGAAATGTTTCTGTCCAGCTAGCCCATTTACTAAAAAGTGCAGCTTCATCTAATGACTACTAATGAGGTAATTTTTTGTTGTTGTTGGCCGTGCTGAGAAGCATCTTCACAATCTCTTTGGAAAGGACTCGCACAATGAAAACATACTTTAGCTGCACACAGTCTTGCAGTACATCCTTCTTCCTGCATGAGACATTATAGTTGGGCATCCCCAAAATTAAACATAACCAAAAAAAAGGGAATTTGAAGTGCACCTTTCTCTTCAGTACAACTGCAACAATTACGCACCCTACCCAAAGGCACAACATCAATATGATGCTGTCACTTACTGAGAAGGTCCACTGTGATATCCATCATGTCAAAGGCTGCCAGACTAATTAATTCAGTCTGGCTTTGTAAAACATCTTCTTCTGAGGTAGTCTTGCTTCTCAGTCTGTTTTCTATGTTTGGAGTAGAAACTATAGTGAATGATTCAGAACTAACTATCCTGGCAATAGTAGTGACAGAAAGGTTCAGATATCAACTCCAGCAGTTGTGGCACACTTCAGTGAACAGTTTCTCCCTAAATAGCTCTTAATTACATTTTTACTTTAGTTTTTTTAGTCCACGGATGAATAAGTTCTGAGAACTGGTATGAGTGTAGGTTTCTTTGAAAAAAATAGTGCATTTAAGAGGTTCACATGGCAGTATTCTATTAAATCCTCTTTCAAAAGTTGACAAATACCAGACTATGTGGTAACAACACTTCTAATCTAACTGGAGAATTCTTTTTAAGAAATCATCTGAATGGAAAGTAGAGAGATTCTAGTATTGGAAAAATCTTGTATTGTCATATTTATTTATTTTGAAAATTGTTTTCTTGGGAAAAAAAGGAAAGTTGATATGCATAACAGCAATATCAATCAAGAAACATGGGCTTTTGGCTGTATCTCGCATTACAATGCTAGAACTCAGTCCTTCTTTGCTCATTTTTCTTTTCTTCTTCCAAAACTGCTTTGTGACACCTTGAATATGAAAGCAGTCAAGCAAAAGTCTGTATTTTCCTTTCAGTCTTCTGAAACTACCTGAATTATAGAGAAAGAGGGTGGTAAAAATTGAAATTGTTTGTCACATGTCCTACGCATGCTGGTTTAGTTCCTTCTGATAGTTTAGTTTTACACTACATAGGGGCAGCTTTGCAATGATACCCAGCTACTGAAAAATCATCAAGAAGTAAGAAGCAAGTGGGGTGCATGCAAAGGAAGTTCTTGGTAGCAAGATGACACTGTATTCTATATTTATTTTAAAAGGAATAAATTTTGTTTGCAAACAGCTCCAGAAGAACATGGTATAATTTTGCCCCAAACTCAACGATTGCTGAGCAGTAAATGTTATTTCACTTTCTAACACCACTTTTCTGCACAGCGACACACTTCCATTTATACATACACAGCAGAAGAATATTCACATATGCTCACAGATCCACAGTCATTCCTTCATCTGATTTCTCTGAGAGTTCACCTCAGAGGGTAACAAAGCAGAGCTTGTGATGTAAATATGGAAGAGCCACACTGACAGCCAGTAAGCCATGCGGCTCTTCCATCTATCGATCAAGTTGTCACTCCTACTCCAACACAGGTGAGGAAATGTCAAATAATATTTACAGAAAGTTAAGCATTCCAACAAGTGTCGGGGGAGCTTATTGGCTCCAGACACCTGTTTGTTACATTTTTTCATCGGTGAGAACAATATTGCAGGAACTGTTAAGTCACACACAGTTTGTCTGTTTTTTGGGTTTTCTTTTTTTTTCCTTGTTTTTTTTTTTGTTTGTTTTGTTTTGTTTTTGTTTTTGTTTTTTTTTTTCTCCTTTAGGTTACTAGTTTTCATCAGAGCTTGAGTACGAATGTTATGGGATACTTGAGAGACAACAGGTGCCACTCACAAATAAGTAGTGAGTGCAGGGTTGTCACTGAAGATGGTAACACTGCAACGTGAAATAATAGTAGTGAGTAACTGAAGAAAAGAAGTGTCAGATGAGACAGCTGAATTGGCATGTGAGTCTCTCATAAGATATTGAGTCGCTGGCTTGGAGAATCTGATTCCCTTCTGCCATAATTTACAGTCTCAGTCTCTCATCTTAAACTGGAAGGAATCAGACAAGCAATACCTTGTCCGGAATCACTTCAATTTAATCTTGGTGGTCTGCAGATGCGACCACTGTCATTAGAGTGGGGTCTGGCTGGGTGTATGGACCGTAAGGGTTTTTAAACTCCACTGCTTAGTGTCAGCTGAAGTCCTGACAGTGCTGAGATAAGAAAACCAAGTTATTGTTTGCTTCTGGTACTTATTCTTCACACCTAACACATGAAAAATATATCACTAACTCATGTAGACTAGAAACATAAACCTACAGGAACATGTGTGGTAGGGAAACTCTATTTCTCTTGCAGATCCCCACCTAGCCTGCAGCAGGCCTGGCATGCAGTTTCTCAGCAAGCAAAGAGGCAGAAGACCTCTTTTCAGCACTTTCTTGCAGTCTCCACAAGGGAAATCCCAAGTGCAGGCAAATCCTTAGCCCTCCCTTTCCCTAAGCCTTTCTTTCTCAGCAGTGTGCCACAATACTCCAGATAGAGAGTTAAATTTGTATGCTGGCACCTTCAATCATGCTCTTGGCTCTTGCTCTTGGTTGGTAAACAAAATTACACAGGTATCATGGCAGACTGCGCACTTCATAACAGAAGGAAAAGAAGTAAAACTAGGCCCATCAGGGAAAAGCTGCAAGGGAAGCAACTCAGAAGATTATTTTGGGTATGCAGTTACGAGGTGGTTTTAAAATAAATAAGTGAGTCAGCTAGTATACAAAGATGGCTGAGGAAAAATAAATATTCAGATGGGCTCCGCTTCTTCATTATTTCCCCTGATGCTTTTCAAACATCTTCACTCTCAAGCACTTAAAACACACACCAAAAATATTTGCTACTCCCCTAAGCCATTTTCAGCCTACCTGCCTGGTGCGCAAATACAGTTCCCTTGCAACTGCAACCTGTACTATTGTGTTAATAATTTTCCCTCCAATTCCACTGAGGTACCCAGAAAAACTTGAAAGGAAAATGAAAAATTAAAAAGGCAAAGTGATCTTTTAACACACTGTCAAACAGCTCTGAGGCCTTAATCCTAGATGCCTTTTTACCTCCTTCCCTAACACATCCTCACAGATTTTCTTGTCAGTAATGCAAAGACGCTCATCCAGGAAAATAAATAAATAAATAAATAAATAAAAATTACAACATGCTTTACCTAAAACAGGAGGGTCTGAGTAAGAGTTTCTCACTGACATCACAACTGTGCCCAGAAATCATGCATTACAAATTTTTTGAGGACTTCACTTCTGGCCTGTTGCACCAAATCCCATCCCCATTACTTTCCCTTATTGGTGTGCAACACAGCATTTCACTACTGCTGCCATGAGATGAGATGAATCTAGTCATGTTTCCATTTAATCATCATGGAGCCAAGCTGGAAGATCCTTTGAGCAAAACCCATATCATTTTTATTTGTAACATCTGGCAAACATGGAGACTGAAATCTCTCCAGTACATAGAGCAAAGTTTGGAGAATAAAAGCTATAAGCGATCGTTTCTAATTTCCCTTGAACTCTTCAGTTCATGTGCATGTCCCTCAGCATCCTGACAGAAAGAAGCACAGTCCAGACAAAGTGACTGAACTACAAAATATCTACAGCACTGGTCTTGGATCGCTTTTGCCTTCTGGAATTAAGAGGTGGGTAGGATTTTTTTCTCACTTGGTATTTCTATTGCTTTTCTTTGTGTGTGAATTTATCATTAAATCCAATCAGTAAATATGTGCACCATTCTTATCTATATACAAAAAAATAAATTAAATTCATAGAAATAACTAGGTGATATTTAAGCAATTTATATGAAAATCACATTTTAAAATTAAATAATTATTTCATTAAAAATAATAAACCCACTTAAAAAAACATTAAGTTATGGCAGACTATGTGAAAGGCCTAAAGCAGGGTTAAAGTATCTCATTAAAACTTTAATATTACAGTTTGTGTTTCTATCACAATTTGTAGCAGTAGCCCTTGAAAAGCAGGGGAAGGTAGATACTTTCTCTACTTCTCCTTATTTAAATAGCTAATTCAGTAATTTGGCAATGAAAAACAAAGCAACAGTTCGTATCTTGAAGAAATATAAACTTCTTCTCATTCTCTGATTTTAGGACTAGAATTAGACATTAGTGAATGAAATCTATCAGTTCTGAAGTCCTGGCAAATCCAGTCACTGGAAGCCACCAAGTCAGTTCCTTAGTTGCAAAAAATACTTATTTTGTTAAATATTTGTAATATGTGTATGAAACATATTTTGACAAATTTATTTACTTAAATTTTCATGTTGCTCAAATTACTTGTTGTGCATTACTATTTAAATCTAGTAAGTGATTTCCAACTGCCTCCAAAAGGTGTTCCAAATACAAAACACTAGAATAATAAAACACTCAGTGTTTGAAATCACTTCAGATAACCTGCATATGTGATGTTTTTTCTTTGGGAATACTCTAAATAATATGAATTATTTAAGACACGGCAACCATCTTCTCTATCGTAAAGGCAATATCTTGCTACAAATCAACACTCAAAAACAACTTTGATTTTCAAAATACAAATTCATTGACCATCCACTAATTAAAACTAACTCTTCTTCCATAAGGCAGCAAAGAAATTATAGGAAGGGAAAAAAAAAAAAAAAAAAAAAAAAAAAAAAAGGCCTCTTAAAAGTCTATTACTTAAAACAAGTTTTTGTGCTTTTAAATCAGTAATAAAAATGGTTATTTAAATTACTTTCATGTCAATCCACAGCCCCCCCCCCCCCGATCTGCAGAGAGCTTTTTAAGACGACAAAGAGTCAGACTAAAGTATATCTTCATTTGTGTTACTGTCAAACCTGGTAAGGTTCGTATTTATCATGCTGTACTAATATTTCCTAAAACTCATATTTTTGTGGCATTGAGTATTTCAATAGAGAAAGATATATACATTACTACAAACATTGTAGGATTCTTTATTTGCTAGAATAAAGGAAAAAGTTATGTATATGAAAAAACACCTTGAGTAGATGACATGTGACTGAGAGATTCTATTGTAATAAAGAGATAAAACAGTAACAGCTGGCAACCAGCAGAAGCACAGCAAATACATGATTATCACTGTCTTCTCTAATACCAACAGCAAGAGGGAAATTAACATGGAAGAAAAAAAAAACAAAAAAACCAAACTATTCCGTAAATCAATTTAAGAAAAAACAAACACTAGTACCCTGTAGTTCGTACTGCATGTATCGCTTGGAGTATATATGTGGGTATAAGTTGCTCAGGTAGAAACCATGAGAAAATATACAAAAAAAAAAAAAAAAAAAAAAAAAAAAAAGGTACTAAAATGTCTGTAGAAAACAAGATCAAAAGCCTGAAAATACCTCAAAAAATACATCAAGGTCAAGAATGAGATCTGCATCATTACTACCTCCTGCCTTTCTTCTTGGATATAAAGTTCCCAAACAGTAGATGAAAATTTGGGGGTGGACAGAACTGCTTCAGAGCAGAACAACTATATTGCTTCTCTGGCTACCACGGCCTTAACAAGCCTTCCAGGCAGAAAGGCAGAGTGCTGCATTTGGATTACTGTATCCAAAAATCTTTGTGCAACTACTTATCACCTCCACACCACTCCAGGACAAGCACAGGAAGGGGCTGGCAACAATCCATGTGCTGCACCCTCTGCTTTTTGACTTGAAATAGTCAGGTTAAATACTGGGGACTCAGGTTCTTCTGAACTGATGTATAAAATCTGCTGCTAACATAGCGGACTCTGTCAATAATCAAATTAGACATGAATGGGGGAAGGGACATTTCCTTCTGCTATACTCAGATTTGCCAAATTTAGGTATATTTGTGACATTTGAGACAGTTAGAGCCATCCATCAACATCTCTGTCACTAGCTTTGGGTTTGCAAAAATGGAAACAAGATGTTGCTTTGGAATGTAGCTTTGCAAAAATCTGCAGATTAAAAAACATCTCCCTACAAGACCAAGTTTCCGCATGTAACTAGAAGCCACCTCTGTATCCTGACAAGCAAGACAGGTGCTACATTAAATGACCATCTGAATGGCCATCTAATACAATGTTAGCATTAGGATACTGAACTTATTCAGATTAATTTTCCAATTATTTAGACAGACCATCATGAGACTATCAAAACACACTATACTGTAGTCCAGAAAAACAGGCAGTGTGGTGGGGGGGGGGGGATAGAAGGGGAATCAGCATTCTGGTGTGGTAATAAAGGTTCCTTTCTCCAATGATAATCAACTCTGCATAATTAAAATAGCTCAGACTGCTGAACTAATTTTCAGACTGGAGGTTTCTTCCTGTAGCAACACTTACACACAAAGTTTCTACTGCGGCTGAATTTAATCGTGAGTCTAATTACAATTTTAATGAATATCTTCAGCGCTGCATGTAAACTTGCACTTCACAGTCTTGCTATCAGAGCATTTTAGAAGCTTTCTGCATTTAATACAAAGTATTGTTCAGAGAGAGGCTCAGGGAAAAACAATACTTTTCAAAAGAAAGCTTTAACAGCATTTGCCCAAATTAAAATACTGTTTACAGTTGGTTTAAAATAACGAAGTTTTTGTACACATATTTCAGAATATTTTTACTGTACATTTAGATGAATATTTTGCCTACTTCTAATCAAGTACTAAATTCAATGTGGCCCAAACTGCGCTTAGTGAGTTTCTCTTTCTCCTTTTCACTCCTTTTGGTAAATAATTCGAGGCTTAATTGTACATTTTTCCCACCTAAGGGCAAAAATTGATGTCTTTGTTTTCTGACAACAAGCCACATTTAATAGTCAAGACTCCAATAAGATATAATTCCTATCCCAGTTTGCAGATTTTTTTAAATGGAATTTTACTGCAAGAACTAAAAAAATCTGTAATAGCCTCACATACAGAAGAATTTTTTTTTTTATTTTTATTTTTTTTTTAGTTAAACATAAAAACTGGCCATTTGCTGTGAATTTTCTTCTACATACCACTCGCTTTATTTTACACTGCCTTCAAACTTACAGCAGGCAGGCTGGTGCATCGTTTGCTACAGGTGCACCACTATGAAGGCACAGTTTTCTGGCCATGTCATCTGGTTGCAGATTACACTACTAGTTCCCAGGCAGACATGACAGATTAAAGATGACAGGATATGAGCACTCTGTAGCAGTTACTACTGTATCCATTGATACTGCAGAATAATTATTATGTTCCGGAGTTAATCTTCATCTAAGCCTATGAGGAAACATATTCAGATGTGCTGATGGTGGTGGGGTTTGACTTCATTTTTTTCTCCCCATTCCACCTGTATATTCTAATTGAGAATATGTATATATATATTTATTGTTTTAGAATTTAAATCTAGTAGGAACACCTTCACTCTTGGTGATCTTCAGTCACTAAGTCCTACTGCTGCTACTGCCTAATAACAGCTTGCAATCACTTTCATACATTTACAAAAGTTGATGTTGAAACCAGTTAGGTTTCTTTGCCCCTCTCATGCTGCTCAAGGGGAGAACCCCACTGATCTGGTATTGGTGGAAGTCCACACCTTCTCAACCCCAGCTGTGATGCTGGCAAATTTTGTGTCCTCAGTTCTGTACAGAGGCTTCTCCCTCCAGCTCCAGCATCCCCTATGGCAGATAGTGGTACTTAGATTGCCAACCAGATGTGGTTCATATGTGGCCCCAGAAATAGGCTACAGCATTAGGAAGCAGCTGGGCTGCTGTGTTCAAAGCAGTCTCATGAGAAGCACTGCTTTCTCCAGCTGCACTGGTGACTGCACATCACAGCTCCTCCCACTGGGCTCTGGTTACCAACTATAATGAGTGAAATGCTATTTAAGATTGGGGAGAAAGGAACTTTGAAGGGGGTACATTTCATAGATGCTAAAAGTAGTTCAAAATAAAACCATTTTCCATTATTTGTTTTACTTTTCCCTTTCTCAGTTCTAATACGCATCCAAACACATCAAGTTAACTCCTGTTTATTCTATGAATTACATTAAACTTCATGAAGAGAATAGGAAAAAGTAGAGTTTTAAAATTTAGAACTGTATTCAGAAGCAGCAGACTTCTTTAGCCTGCATCTTCTATGGGAAATTCAGCAATGTTTCAGCAAAAATGTGAATGCTGGGGAAAAAAAAGAATTGTTTTGTCATTTGATTTTCTTTACCATGGAAAATAAACCCCACCTCAGTGTTGGATCGTGTATACCTTCAGCTCCACTGTGAGAATCACAGTATCAAGAATGGGAAAGATTTTGTATTTCTGTCTCCTACTTCGAAAAATGCCCCATCAAATAAGTGTCTCCAGCTTGTATTATGTACAGGTAATGATGATTAGCCCTGCTCTCAAGTGTGAAAACCATTTTCCTACTTGGATAAATACCAGTACAAAAATACCATCTACAACTTAAAACAAAACAAAACAAAACAACAACAACAAAAAAACAAAACACTAAAAAAGCAAGCAACAACAACAAAATAGAAAGGAGCGCAAAAGCAAGAAAACTAAAGCTTCTTAGTGTTAACCGTGCTTATTCTTGTAACAATCCAGGTTCATCTGACAAAGAGGTGGTGTGGCACTGGGAAGCAATGCCAACAGGAGCCAATGTGGAACTATTTTCTTGTTTATATCTCAAACAAAGGAACACAGAAGCAGCTGTAGCTGAGATACAGTGTGATGTGGTTCTCTGTGTGGGGTTTTAAGGATAGCCCAAGCTGATCTAGCTGCCTCTATTCCTCCCCAGATAAATATTCTCATCTCTTCCTTTTTCCTATGCAGTCAGACAGGCAGCCTCACTCATCTAACAGGAAAACACAAACTTCATGGTTTTGCTTCAGTCAGACTGGCCAGCAGTTCTGCCTGACTGCACTGCTACACACTGGTGATACAGCAGCAGGGAGGCTGCAAGACTGCAGAGTCCAACATGAGGTTAAGAGCAAGACCTTCTGTGAATGTGGAAACTTGCAGCCACATCTGCCAGGCTGCCCTGCGCTGTGCCCATAAGTTTTGATGATTAAGTAATGACATTTTTGATTTTTGAACTGCGTAAGCACAGGACAAATGAAGTAGCTAAAAACATGAGAGAGATGGGAACATCCACAAAAGGAAAAAAAGCTTAGGCAAGTTCACTCTATATGCTCTTGCAAACAAGAGAAGTCAAAACACAAGAAGATACACAGAAGGTGGTTTGATTTTTCCTGTGGCATTGGCCAATTCAGAGCACAAGAATTTAATAGTTTTGAGCTTAGGCACAGAAGTCCAGCTATGAAACTGTAACAGAAATTCGAGGAGTGCTGCATTCCTGGTAAAAATGAAACACATGAAGTATGTGCTTTTAATCAGGGCATAGAGGAACGTGAAATTACAGAGGGGGTTGTGATCATTCTAAGCCAATTTTGCAAGTCTAACTAGGACCAGATATGAGATAAGGTAGTAATTGAGATCTGGATGAGAAACTGTGTTCACTGGAAAAGCCAGAATTAACCCTGAACTACGCAATTAGAATGTACAACACAACCACAGCTGTCCAGTACATAATGAAGATTATGGGATTACAAAACTTAAGCGATTCTCTGACACTGAAGTCATTATTACAGATACTCAGCAGAAGAAAGATGTCATGGAAAAGGTTCTAAATGTTGTACTGTCTATTACAATCAATGTAAGCTGCAAGAGTGGAAAGAATAAAAGAAACAAAAAGAGTAAAATAATGCAATGTATGGGGATGATTGTTCCTTCTGAGGAGGGAACCAAGTACTAAGCACATGAGTGAGAATGAAACTATAATCACACCTAGAGAAAAGACATAACTGTTACCATGTTAAAACCTCATCCTACATTCAGTCTTAACAGCAGGTAAGCTAAAGCAATTCAAGAGTCTGAAACAATCTTCTTCAGACAAAATGTACCCCAGAAAACAAAATACACCTAGCACCATCACCTGGGTAAACATTGCTTTTTCCTGATAACAGAAGCCATTGAGGAGGTCAGGAAGCACGCTGTTATGGGCATACTGGAGACAAACAGGTAAAAGAGTGAGCACACAGAATGTGCATTCTTTGAATATCAAAAAAAAAAAAAAAAAAAAAAACAAAGAGAGAAATCATATTTTATTTATTGCTAAGTTACATAGCAAAGAGTATGTATGTGAAAAGAGCATTTTTATCACCTGCCAAACAAGAACACTGGTAGAAGGAAAGAAATACAATGTATTTCAAATATTTTTCACATGTGATGTGAGAGGTTTTCCTAATAGAGTAAAACAAAGTTTTATGTGAAATTAAAAAAAAAACAACCCTACAATTTTTGTAAATTCATGCAGATTCCAGTCACTGTCATCGATATTCTATCTGAATACATCTCAATAGCTGAAAATACATAAACACTACTTTGGTTTATTTTGATTACTTATCAAACTGGGGGAAAATCTACAGAAGAGAATGATTAAAAGCTCTAGGCAATCTTTGGCAGATCCACAACTGAGACAAAGTAAAACAAGAAATGTATAAGTCCTGTATAGCAAAAGCAACAAACAGGAAAGGCATTAACTTAGTAGAGCACATAAGCAAACTGGGGTAAGTTGAATAATCCAGAGGAAAAAGTGGTTTGCAAATTCCTTTTAAAAGTTGGGATGCAAATTCTGAGACTTCCTTTAGTTTCTTCCCGGTGCCCTTGATGGAGTTTACTGAAAGGCACTGCAGAACATGGCTGATTCTGTCTGAGGTTGAGGGGCTAGATCATTGGAGGTTTCTAAATTGGTCTGCAGTAGATTCTGCCAGCACTCATCTCACCCCAGCATTCTCCAGGGTGCAGAGTAAGAGGGATCAGGTTTCATGTTTAAATTAATTTTCTGAAAGTGACTGGAGTTTGCAAGTTTTTCTCCTTTCCTTTGCTGGAGATGAAATATTATTTATTCTCTGATTCTATACTTTCCAGTCAGAGTCTCCAGCATTTCAGTATGCCTACAGGACCAGTCCCTCCTGCCTTTCACCACAATTCATTTGTGTTCCATTCTAAAATTTTCTTAAACAAGTACGGTTCTATTCCTGTCAGATTAACCCAGCTCTGAGATCCCATCTGCTTGGTTATATATTCTTAAAGTGAGTCTGTTTGCTATGTGCTGACCTAGTTCAACGCTACATTTGCTCATTGACTGTTGTGTACTCTAACTTCTCCCATGCAATCCCACATATCACCAGCAAATTGAATGCATTTGTAGTTATTATTATTTTTTTTTTTAACCCAGGGCATTTTTATAGATTAGAAAACAGTACAAATTCAAGTATTGATCCCCAGGGACCCCATTTAATACTTTACCTAAATTGAAATAGCTCCTCTTACAATCACTTTTTATTCCATATGTGTAACCACTGAGCTTTTCATCCAATTTCTTGTTACTGCATCTCTTGAATCCTTGAACCTCTTTACTGTGGGCAGTCTTGTGACAATGTTTGCTGCTTAAATACACCACATTACGCCCCTGCTGCATACATCTGAAGTATGCTATATGAACAAATCTGAAGTTATACATTGGGTCACCTAACGATCTTTCCTTTGCTCAAGTATGTTTTGTGTATCAGAAAGGGAAATGAATCTGTTCATGCAAATGTAACTGTACTTCTTACACACAACAAAAATACAGTGATAAGACTGACAGCCATTTGTAAACTATTCTCTATAATACAGGGGTTTGGTTGCTCTAGTTAGGATACACCCAAACATCATGATCAACAAAACGCCTGACTGACAGCAGTTCCTGAGCTGCAACTCCATTTTGACTGTTTCTCATTCCCTATGCAACAAAGAAGTTTTATTGGGCATTAACACAGAGCCTGCAGTGAACTAGCAGATCTTGTATCTTATAAAGGCTCCAAAACTCTACAGTTCCTGTGCAAGACAAGCAGGCTGAGACAAGCTAACCTTGAGATGAGAAGAAAAGTTCCAAACCTATCAAAAATGACTGGAGCAGCCAAAGGGAGTTTCTTTATGATAAGTAAAGAAGCAGATTTTATAGACGAAGTCGGCATAGCTTCACTTCCTTAACAAACTCTTTGACAGCAAAGCCCAAGAAGGCAGAAAGAAGCCCAGCATTTTAAAATCCTTTTCCCACTTTTATCTGGTTCCTACTGAGAAACAAAGTTCTTTCTCCTGCCTTCTCTAACATTAGGCATTGTGGAGAAGCTGGAGACTCTAACCACTTCTTTAACAGCTCTAGGAACTGAAGAAACCTATCCAGGGAAAAAAAAAAAAAAAAAAAAAAAAGCAATTTTGAAACTGAAAGATACAATAATGAGACAAAGATATTACATAGGTTACTCCAAAAGTATCAACTCCTATTTATTTCCATGGAAATTACAAGAAAGTTCACAACAACACTATTTGATAAAACACACAGCTACAAAACATGATTTTTCAACACAGACACCACCATTAGCTCTGCATTTTCACCAGCAATGAACAAGATCCTGCATGCCACACCCCTCAAACTCTGCACCAGAGGATCCATTGCCTCCATCTCCACTGCTGAAACACATCACCACCAGCTCACTGTGTTCACATCCCAGTTTGGTCTCCAAGTTGTTCAGCAATTGTCACTGAATATCAATAGTTGCAGCTTTTTCAGCATGGAATAATTCACATCCACACCTTTGCTTCAAATGCACTTCCATGTCAGATGCCATTTGGTCAGACTGCCACTTTACTACCATTTGTTGCATGGCAAAAACATATAGCAGAATATTTTTTGGAAGGTTCTTCCTCTACTGCCATACCACCACCATCTGCCTCCAACATTGAGGGCCATCATAAGATAGGTGGCATTACTTTTGGAGCAGCCCTCATTGTATACTGGAGAGGGGAATTTCAGAACTTCTGCATCTTGGAGACAGAGCTGATTTAGGAGCTACATAATTTAACTATAGTAAGAGAAGCTTTACTCCTCTCTCAGAACAAGCATCAGAATCAAGGACAGGCAGATGCTGATTCTGCTGCAAGAGGCAGGGAGATCACTATGTAGTTTTGGAAGCCTCACAAAAAGACAGTCCAAAACAGCAGAAGACCAATATGCTGAAACCAGACAGGGAAGTTCAAAATCAAAAGGCCCACTAAAACAAGCCAATATATCTAAACTTTTGAAGCATATGCACATAAATTCACATTCTCATATATAAATGTACATGTGTACATACATGCACACTCAGCACACTTAGTGCTCATATTGCAGCTCTTTGGAGGTCTGCCTCAAGATTTCTAATCCTCACATTTGGCTGTCCTTCGCTGCTAATGGGATTATTTGTTAAACGAATATGAAGTTACTCATCACTCTGTTAAGGAATTGCTTGCAGAGGACCTTCTCCTAAACACAGCTTACTTAGAAGCTTGGCCATATTATTTTCAATGTGATATTAGAACATTACGTAATATTTTCTGTCTTTATTTGATATACTGTATGATACATGCCACCCATCACCACTACCAAATTCCTCCATTCACAGCTGAGAGTGCACCTGGACTTGATCCATTACATTACCTAACCCTGCCCATTTGATATATTTTAGAATAAACACCTCTGCATTTTTTCCATGCGACTGCTCACACTTGGAGAAGTGCCTTTAAGCATCTGCAAAATTGCCTCATTATCCTCTTTTGAACTTTCTTTGCAGCAAATCTTGTGCTGAGGTGCAGTGAGGAGAGAACAAGAGGAGGTCCAGTGCATGTTGTTACCTCCTGCAGAGCCTCAACAGACACTTGACGTTACAAGTAAAGAATAATGTTGCTGCTGTTCAGCAACTTGAATGATTCTTTTTCCCAGCATCCGTGAAATAATTCTACATTAAGTTTAGCTATAAAAGGCACGACCCTGGAGAAAGAACTTGGCACTTGGCCAAGTGTTTTTCATATTCAGTTTCACTTTCCTGGTATAAAATATTTAAGAAAACATAATTCCATTTAAAATAATTCCATAAAAAAGTCATGAATGCGATTTCTTGTCTTTTTTACATGTTTCAGTAAGGCATTTCAAAATGATTTCGTCCAGCACAAGGCTTCAGCCTCCCCCCCCCCATACTGTAACTGATCAGTACTTGTGAAAGGATTTATACTGAAAGGCGAGCTAAGAAAAAAGAAGAAAAAGAAGAAAGAAAAAATGTTCTCTAACGTATTAGAAATCCTCCTCCTCTCATCTCAGTGTTTGTACTGTCACCAACCATTGGAGAATGTGAATGTTTCTACATAAAACAGATTAGTGCTAATGAAGTCTCTGGTAAACCATGTGGAATTTCTGGCCCTTCTGTCTGTTTAGGCTGTGGAAAAGCTCTGTTCTGGTTGAGATTTTAGAAAATTGTGATTATTTAAGAAGTGTGAGTGGTTGGCGTTGTGAGTGGCACTCTAGTTTTGACAGAAAAACTGTATCAGATGGAGAGATATAAAAGCTTTTCTTAAAGATGGCCAGAGTTTCAATTCACCTAATCTCTGGAAGTTCATTCCACAGTCAAGACTTTTCATCCCCAGCCTTTTCATGGCCTTCTGCAGCTGGCATGTTCTACACTAAAACAAAACAAAAGAAAACCAAGGAAACAAATAAACAAACAACAAAAACAAGCCAATAAATAAAAAATAAAAGCCTGTAGTTTGGAATCTCTACAAAGTCAAAAATCATTTTGCTAAGGTTAAAACACTGCAACTTTTGTAGTTCACGCAATCATTCTTGCTAACCAGTATAATTTATTTCCTTTATTGAATTGTGTCATTTGACTTTTTAAATAATGCTTTTCTATAATCTTCCTGTAGGGAAGCTTTTGCACAGTAGTTCTTGTGATGAATACACCCTGAGTATTCCCCGGCACATCGGATCTTGCTTTTCAATCCAGTATTTTTGAAATGTATGTGACATTATATGTCAAGCAGCTACGTTGTGTTCATGTTTTAAAAGATCTTTCATGCTGCTGGCCTGACTGTGCAGCTGTGGAGGATGCCCCCAGATAGGAAGTTTTTCCTTCAGTAGCAGCCACAGTACTTGGACATTTCCCAAACTTGGTGCTACAAATTCTGCCATATGGCTGACCAGCTGGGGAAAGTCTGTGAAACTCAAAGTAACTCACAGGCTGGTTTTTTGGGTTGGTTTTGTTTGGTTGGTTTTTCCCTTTTCTTCTTTTATTTATTTATTTTTTTTTCCCCTGCTTCGCCAAGGAAGCTCATTGATTTTCCACAGGCTGGCTGCAGCAGAGCCTGTTTTCTCCTGCTCAATCTATTTTCAGGAGCTCAGTGCAACCACCTGATATTTGATTTAAACAGGGAACAAGAAAGAAATTGAAAGAGGCTGCAAGGCCCAATCCTTCCTGGTGCATGGGAATAAGAAGGATGCAACAATCACTCATCTCCCAGTGTCACAAAGCACCAGCAATGCCTCCATTTTATGAAATTAAGAAACTGGTATATTTAGTAGCTGAACCTAATATACAGTGAATTACCAATTGGTTTTAACATAGAAGGGTGAACAAAGTTGCTTACCCTTCTCCATCAAAAAGAAAGTACACAAAGGAATTGCTTCAATTCCACAGGGTTCCTTAAGTACCCTGACATGTGGGACAAAGATGAAGAAGGGGATTATTACAGAGGAGTGATTTCCTGACACAGAGAACTCTGCTGGCAGTCTTCCTTTCTTCTGCCCCTCAGAATTTGTCAATCTGTCCCAACAGCAAAAAACTGTCCTGCACAGCCCCAGCTATAACCCACCAATTTAGGGCCAGAGAACCCATCCTTTCAAATGGACTGGCCTCACTGCAGTCTTCTTTATTAAGGTTCTCACTTTTAGGAATGTTAGGAAAAAAAAAAAAAAGGCACTTCATTCACTGAAAGTAATTAACCTCTCAGAGAATACACTTGCTGTATTTCAGGTCACCAGCTGAAGGATAAGCACTTCGGCTTCAGCACACCAAGGAGCATGTACTCCCTAGCAGATCTCAGTATGTTGAGTCAAGTCTTGGTCAGCTTTAAAGGTTTTCAAATACAGTTCACTTTGCTGCAGCAAACGCTATCTTTTTTTAGTTTACTGCAATACTTTATGCCCAGATCACATTATAGGGGTCAAGCACCAAAACAATTTTGTGTAGGCCAATATATATTGTAACATTACCATTTGCTGAGATCATCTATTACCATTTCTCATTTGGTCTCCTAAGGCAAACTGACAAAGACACTATTTACCCCATGAAGACGCATAGATGTTTTAACTATAGTTGAGAATGTTGAAGCTTTGACTTTAAGGTAAGAATTATAACCACATCCCTGTACTGCAAATTCATGAGAATTTATTATTTATAAATATTTTTCTATCCTGGGGGTTTTTATATCCAGTTCCTATAGGACAATGCTATAGATATTACAAATTTCCTGATAATTTTTGCCTTTTCACTTTGCTTTCTGTTTAGCTTCTGTTTTTTGGGTTTTGTTTTTTTTTGTTTTTTGTTTTTTGTTTTTTGTTTGTTTTTTGTTTTTTAGACAAAAATGAACTCTGGCAATTACAGAAACCATTCCCTGAATGTGTTCCTTGCTTTTTACAATCAACAGCTGAACTTCGGATAAGTGTTGAGTTTTTGTATTAGGCACACTGGTGCATCCATTAAAAAATGAAGTTTTATCCCTCCAGAATGGTCATTTTGAGGCTTTTCTGTTTTCTTCTCTTTTGTTTATTTTACTCCAGTGAAATATGAGACCATCATTTCCAGACAGAGTTTATTCTACTCATTTCCCAGAAGGAGAGAGTCCCTTTTCTTGTGTTAATTATCATAATGTGAAGTCCCAGTTTTATTCATTTGAATCTTGGTTAAAATGAAGCTTCCCTCTTCTCAGACTCAATCAGATTATTTACCCCTCTTTCACCTTGACTGAATCCCATTTATCTCAATGGCATTATCTTCACAGAAAGGCACAGCTTTCAGAGTACGTAGGACCTGCAATCCAGAGATTTAGCAGTAAGGTTTTAGTATCCTTAGCACTGATAGTTCTGTTTTGTGCATTATTTTGGATTTTCTTGATTTTCTTTCTTCCATTCCATTTTAGCCCTATAATCAGTCTTGAGCCACGGAACATTTTCTTCTTTTAAGATTTGCTCAATAGAGTGGCTTTGGAAGAAGAATTTTTATTAGCATTTCACAGCAATTTTATTTTATCTTTAGTTTATGGTTCAGTATAAATTAATTCTTGGTTAAGGCACTGTGTGGCTCCATGGGACATTTTGACATGCCTTACATATTAATGACTCAAAACTTCCAGCCAAGCTTCCTTCTTTCTCTCTGTTTTTATGTAATATATAAAAATATCTTTCAGGACGAAGTCCATGGCTGAGTATTTATGCCAAGAAGAGATGGGTCCCAGGCATCAGAGGCATTTTGAGGTGTTACACTGCATTTCAGACAGTTCTGAGCAGCAACCATTTGAAAATATCAGCTTACATTTTATTACTCTTTGATTGATATTCTTGTCTTTTTGCAAAATAAATAAATAAACAAACATATACCTGTTTCACACAATGATTTTATACACAGCAGTTGTTATTCAGCAGGACTAAGCAGCAAAAAAATATGGTTCAAATCTTTTAAATCTCAAGCTGCATAATAAGTACTGAAGATGAAAATTGCTCAGTAGTGACTAGTTTATGAATTACTTAACTATATAAGTAACCACCTCTGCCTCCATAGTACTACATATGGAATTCTCACCATGAAGAGGTGACAAAAATGAAAGCAGACTGAAGAAAGGAGTGGAGGGGAAAAAAAACATCAGATTTTCTGTCTTGAAATTCCTATATATTGTAGAGCATTCTGCCTCTCCTTTTGTAAGAAAATTTTAATGGAAACAATATTGCTTTCTACTTGTTCTGTCTACCAGGGGAAAAGGAATATATTAGGAGTTCTAGAATAATAAGTAGTTCTAGTACTAACTAGATGAATCTGTAGCCAACATCATGAAAATAGGTAGTGTTACTTCCCCAAGTACTTCGCTCCAAGTATTTAGTACTGAGAGACAGAGTTATCTAAACAGATGATGAAGTTGAGTAGATTTTACCATTAATTTGTTCAGTCCCTATTTAAACTCATTAAGCATACATTTATTTGTGTACGCATAATACCCAGTTGTACATTATATACACAACATACAGTTAAGAAAATTCAAATCAAGCATCACCTTTTCAGTTTTAATACGCTCCATGAAAAGGAGGAATCAAAGCTCATTGGTTTACCTAGGACAGCTCCTCAAAAGCCTAGAACCATTTTATTTGTAGTTTCCTTTAGCAAAATATTTCTGAGGTCATAAAAGTTTAATATTCTAAAAATTCAGAAATCTGCAGAAATACTGAGAGGCTACACAGCCTGACTACTAAGTCTTTATTTTCTAATAATACTCTAAAACTTACTTTAGCTAATAGAAGTTACCACATTGAGCTGACAACCACCTCGACTCTATGCAACACTATTCCAGTTGGTGTTCGAGCTTATTTACATATCTGAAAAGTTATGAATAATGTTTGTGAATATTTAGGTCATATTAGATATTTCTATCTGGTGAAAGTTCTAGTTACAAACACCTAGCAATAATGTAGCAGTAAAACCTGACAAATGAATGTGTGTAGGTTTCATCCTGAAGTATGCAAATGATGTTTACTACAAATGAGAAGGTAGGAGAAGGAAAAGTCTTGAAGCTGATCTTGCCTTTGAGCAGTGCTGAGCACTGGATCAATTGCTATCATTAGTAGAGGCCCTGCAAAAGAAGCTAGCTGCCACTGTGCTGAAATATAACCTATGTCAGCTTATATTTCTCCACACGGACAAGGAGAGAACTTTAAGTTCAAAATTGGAAAACAGGAGAAGCAAAAGATGAGATCTATGGCAAAAAAAGCAACTCTTAACTCGAATTTTGTGTAGTTGATGAGTTTCAGACAAGAGTAATTGCTTTTTACAACAGAAGTGAAACTGGAGTTCATTTCAACACTAACGTTTTGAAAATTCAGCCATTTATGGTACTTGGGAATTGTAGAAGAGAGAAAACTTCTGCATAAACTCCTTTATCATTTAAGGACATTTAATATCCCTTTGATTCATCTTAAATTCCCATTGAATCCCAGTTCATTTCGAACAGGTTACTCTTTCAGCTCATTTAAATAAAATCTTTTCCCTTTCCCAAAACAATCAATTTGCCAACCTCTGAAAATGCACCACTTGCACTGGCTGTCACACCTGAAAACTCTCCCTAAAAGAGTTCATGTTTTTAATATCCTAGCACAATAATAAAACACTCAACACATAGATCATATGTGCAAGTCCATGAAACTAATAATAAGATCCAAAAAATATTTCAAGACTATTACCTGCATGCAGATGCAAAATGTTTTTGTCTCTTAAGGCATTGAAGAAGTAAAATCAGACTGCTTCTGAATGCTGGATGACTTAACGCATAACAGCACCGTCTGGAAAACTCTCTAGAGAATTGAATTTCTGATAGTTTCATCACTGTGCAATCATCATTATACGAGATAATCCCCTTACACCAAAAATGTTGTAGTCAGAATAGACAAGACAAGATGGAAAGAACAGAAAGAATAACAAAAGGAAAGTGAAATGCCCAGAGTTAGATAGGACAGGGTATTTCAAATTCTGTTCTAATATCACATTAATCAGTGCCCAGATAACACAACACACATAAATATTATGTTAACATATGATGTTGCCAATTCTTGTTTAGGAATTGTCTTCCCCCATTCGAGTAACAGCATTTACAAATATCAGGCTTAAAAGTCCAAAATATACAGAAAACAAATTTCTCTGGAAATTCAGACCTTTTGTTCTAAAAACACAAAACTGGCAAGTGGGAAAAATATTGGGTTCCAAATTCTCTCTCAGATTCACACCCCATGCAGACAGCAGTCCTCTAGTATGTGAGGCACTGCAGAAGGTATCTGCTGCAACCAAAATAACTAAAAAAGCAACCACTGAAATCTACAGAGACAGAATAATCTCAAAGAGATTACAGATCTGTGATCCAATACCAATGGAAATGAAGGATGAAATCCTCATATGTACTTTACAATATATTTCTGATGAAAAAGTAGAAGTCTTTATCACAAGAAAAAAGGATGTAGATTTGTTTGCATACTAGACAAGTCTATAACCTTGTAAAATTATCTTTCTTCCATGCTGCATGGCACTAGGATAACAAAGAGCTTTTAATTTGCCTTTAGAGAGAAAGGAATCCGGTGTAGTTATGTCCTCAATCTCTGTTAAGCCCCACCCGCATCGGTAGCAACATCATATCACTTCCCACCTCCTCCTTTTTTTTCCATTCTTCACTTGCCCCAGCCAAGCAATCACTGACAACCTGTCTTCAGCTGTCAACTCCTTTCTTTTCAGTGCCCTAGAGCCTCATAGAAAATAGGCCCGGAAACACCTGGCAATGCGGTAAACAAGTTAGCAAGTCCAAACACATGGATATGGTTGCTTTGATATTTTCTGAGGAAAGATTTTCACCAAGATTTTTCTGAAAGCAACAGCAACACAGCTGACAGCAGCGTCTTCTTGCTCATACTGCTCCTGAAATATTTCTTCTTAGCAGTAAATCTTAAATGAAATGGATGATTCATTACTGCTTTATTATTATTATTATTATTGTTGTTTAATGCTCTCATCTCCATCAGAATTTGTTCATGGGATCTCTATGTAGCTTTGTAGATTGCTATGCAGTTAAGATGAAAAGGAATGCAATATTTGTCAATTAACTGCTGCATTCAGTGGAGAGATCATTTTTACCACAACCCTCTGCCCCATCATCTCCACAGTTCTCTTCCTTCAGATGCTGTGCATCCTGCAGATGTTCAATGCTTGGCAACAAATCTCATTCCCAGAGCTCTCTCTTGTGCTCAGACTCACTAGGACATCCACTTTAAACTAAATATTGTCCTGGTTTAGGATGGAATAGAGTTAATTTTCTTCCTAGTAGCTGGTATGGTGCTGTGTTTTGGATTTAGGATATGAATAATGGTGGCAACATGCTGATGCTTTGCTTGGTGCAAAGCAGTGCTTACACAGAGCCAGAGATGTTTCACATCCTCATGCTGCCCTGCCAGTGAGGACTGAGTGCACAAGGAGCTGGGAGGAGACAGAGCCAGGACAGCCAACCTTAACTGGCCAAAGGGATGTCCCATACCATAATGTGTCATGCTGAACAACAAAAACTAGGGGAGCAGGCTGAGGGGCTGCCATTTCTTGGGGACTGCCCGGGTCACCAGGTGGTAAGCAACTGCATCATACCTCACTTATTTTGTGCATATTCTTTTATCTTTATTATTAATTTCCCTTCCTTTTTAGTCCCCTTAGCTGTCCTTAACTCAGCCCAAACTTTTTAACTTTTACTTCATTCTCTCCCCACTCCACTAGGGGGGTGAATGAATGGCTGTGTGATGGTGAGGTGTCTGCCAGGCTAAACCACCACAAGGACCAAACCACAGTTTGAGAGACTCTGGCAGAAGAGCTCTGACTTTTACTATATCACAAAACCTTTCTCAAGCTGCATCCTTTATGTAACCAACACACATGGCTCCCAAGAGGCACAGAGAGCTGTCGCAGTAACTGAGAAGCCTGGACATGAGCAGCCAAGGACTGATCTAGAACCAACATCAGGAAAAAATGGAGCCTCAACCCTAAGGAAACAATGACACTTTTTGAGGAAAAAGAATGCAATATAGAAAAAATACATGTTTCTTTAGACCAGATGTCTTATCCTCAGCCACTCTATACTTTGTTAGAATTTTACCAGAAATGGATACTGAATTATTATTATTATTATTGTTATTATTATTTTGCTTCTTTTTCCTAAACACATGAGGTACATTTGAGGCAACCTTTCTGCTGCAGTAACAAGAAAGCAACAACAACAAAGTCCATGATTCTGGAAATTTGAGATTCATGTGAAAGATGCAATAATTGACAAAAATGGCAGACTAAGCTAACAATGTGGGGAGATGTCCACTCAAGAGAAAATATAATTTATGTGGGCTTAAAGTTCCAAGAATACAAGCAATAAACAGTTTAGCTTTTCTAAATAAACCAAAACAAGATAGTAAAGAGAAATTTTCTATTTCACAATACTAGTAGCCTGCTGATTGTAGGCTACAAATACAAAATGTATTTCTTTAGCAAACCATTTATAGGTAAGATTTAGTACCACCTCTCTTTCACACGCTTACTTCTTATTCCTTCTTTCACTTTTAAATAGTTATTTTTGGGTAGCAGAAATTTTTGTTTGTGTTCAAAAAAACCAAAAAGCCTCAAAATATAAAAATTAATTTTACTAGAAAGCTAATGGCTGCACCATAATTCAGATTTCTTTGGCTATCACATTAGGGAGAAAGAGTTATGAAACTTCATGCTTTCATATGTTTTGTTGAGTTTGCAATCCTGGTTAAAGGAGAGAGCAAATTCTCAGGTGCTAAACATCAGATTGCTTACTGGAACAGCTGCTGCACCAAGCTGAGTAAGGAGGACATGCAAGGAGGGACTTTTGCTAGGCTAGTTTTTGACCAGCTTCAGTGCTAACACTTACAAATTAAAAGGAAATATCTTATTATTAGAATACTATTGCTGTTTCCCTTCCACTAAAAGCATAAACACAAGTGTTATTTTTGCCTCTCTTACTCTTGGTTCCACTGTTTTTATATCATGCTGGTTAGGCTCTGCAGTGTGTATTTTATGTCTTATTCTCCAAGCTGTAAACCCTTCTTCAAGCTAGGGAGTGGAAATGCAAATCTTTTTTCCTTTTGGGGACCAGGGAAATACAGTGGGGTAAATCTGTGTTCTTCTTTTCCAAAAGAAGAAAAAATATAACACCACTAGGTCAGGAAATCCTCCGAAGTACAGATTCGCATCTTTGAATATATGACAGAAAAAAAAAAAAAAAAAAATCTCATTTTATGGGGAGTGGGCAGAGAATGTTAAATACCATGAACTAATGCTGATTAGAATATAGATTATGCAAGATTCAGAATTTCTAACTTCTGAGAATGGATCTGGGTTTCTTTGGTTGACTTTGATGTTGAATTGAATAATTTTCTTGGGAACAGGCTAGGCTGATCAACAGTTAAGCACTCTGTGGTGGAAACAAGACTTATCTTACGGCAAACAATGGATTTCAGCTGCCAAGGGAGAAGAAGGGCAGTGCTGGAGCACCTTTCACTGCAGACCCTCTCTGTGCCGGCAAGCTCTGCAAGCAGGCAGGAATTTCTGAAGTAAAAAAAAAAAAGATTCTGCAGAGCAGGTTCCATCAGATCCTGCATTAATACCCTTTCCCACCCCCTTCTCATTTTCAGGCTTTATTTCCTTAACCTTTTATTTCACTCTTACTTTTCCTACATTTTTCTTTTTTTTTTCTTTTTTTTTGTTCTACAGAAGCAGGGGCTCAGCTTCTCAATAAAAGGTGCCAGTCCTGAGATCCACTAACTTTGAACAATGACTTACTGAGAAAGTCATCTTCTGTTTCAAGCAGGTTCCAATTCAAGTTAGAAGCCTTCAGGAAATGGGAACATTGCAGCATCTGATTAAAATCTTTCATTACTTAGATTAATGCAAGGTCAGCTGGTGAAAAATCTTTAATAGAAAGCAAGCTGAAAAAAAACTAAGTTTATTAACTAACAACAGAAGCACAAACAAAAAAACAAAAAACAAACAAAAAAAACCACCAAATATTCAAATTTTGTAAAAAAAACAATTCTACCAATTCTATGAATAATTTGAAAACTCTCCTAACATGTATTTTTCTTCCCAGTAGTAAATAGGCATCCACATTCTATACAAAAATCTCTGTGTTTCAGTAATTAGTGGGAGATAATTATCTGGAGAACAGGAGATACCTTCCACACCTTTCCACCACAATTAACAATAAGCAAGCACAAAAACATTCAAAGCTTGATTTATGGAAGTCCATCAGTGTTATAATACACATCCAAGATGTGGTCAAACCTTCCCCTATCCACCAGCTGAGGTACAACTCTTGCATTTTCTGAGTCACCACTCCTTCTCACTTCTTCATTCATGAAGGAAACTTGCTAATCAGTGTCTTGATTCATAAATTTGATACTTCATATAGTCTATCTCAGTATTCTCCTTCTGCCTCCTAAACTCTCAGGTTCTCAGATTTCTTGCCTTTTTTACAACCCACTCAAAGATTTAATCTCCCAGGTGCTTCCTGTTTGCAGATTGTAGAGCAATAAACAGCAACATCAGCAAGTACGCAAGTTAGCATACTAGCAAGTTATATCTTGCTAGTCAGGAATCTAGAGAACGTTTCTGAGAGAAAAAAATGATGTTATTTATGTACATTGTTCTGAAAACTTTGTAAAGAGTTATGATAATATTTTACAATGGTGGAAAATATCTGAAGCTAGACCTAATTCACCAAAAATATTCAGCAACTGTTCTGACCACTGTGAAACCGCCCTTGGGCGATTTAGCTCCAGAATGAGTTATGCAGGAAACATAGGAGAGTCATGTTAAATGTTTTTAAGTAGGTCCATACCCAATGTCCCTATGCTCACAAAATAAGTCTCTTATCAAAGTGTATGCTTACTTTCCCATATAATTAATATAGTAAAACAAATTTTCAAGATCAGACCTTGGTGCCTGCTTTGCAGCTGAAAAATACTTAATATCTTATGCTTTTGGAAAGCTGACTCAAATGGTCAGGAAAATAGAAACTTTTTGAAGCTGATGCCAGGCACCTGCTTTCTCATAAACTCCAAAAAGCTTAATCCAATCTCCAAATTAACATATTTTCCTCCATTTGATTTCTATGGTCTTCACTGTATTTTCTAATGAGACAATCTTGCAAGTCTTGAAAACTCCGAGGGTCTCCAAAGCATATTTTTTGCTATGGTTCATTTTTGTGGCGAGTCAAATGCCACATCATAGTGTTGGTGTGCAGGAACAGGTGGTTTCCTCCAACTTCTTTTCCAGACTGCTTAAGAGTCCTAATTCTTATTTTTCTTGTTATTTACTTTCGATGGCCAGACCACCTAACTTTGTCTGCAATATTGAATTTTACTTGAAGAGGTAAATGAACCTAAGTGAATAATGTAAAATCTGCATGTGGCAAAACAGAACCCTTGTAATTTCCTGCACTATCTATCTTTCAAAGATGCTCTTTCAAAGCCTACCATCCACCAAGACTGTTTAGGTTTATACAGATATAAGGGCCTATAGCATACCCTTTCCTACATGTCTTTGTTTGGAAGGATAGATACTTTTTTCCTTTTCCTCTCAAGATATTGGAGAGAAATATATGCAAATATGTGAAAAGAAAATAGGGCTGTCTTCCTGAATCTGCCTGCAAGCTGTTGTGACAATGATATGCTGTTATTACTCAGCATATTCCTCTTGGAATGGTCTGAATTTCTAAACTGATTAAAGTCTCTGCTATGAAAAGAGCACAGACCCCAGCTAAGAATCCAGCCAAGAATCTTCAGAAATTGTCCTAACAGCAGCTTAATACAAAAACAGCAGACACAGGTAGCATAGTTACTTCTAATGGAAAATGTCTCAAAAAGATAAGAATTGACATAACAGTCAAAGGGGTTGAAAGGGGCCTCTCCAGAAGATCCTGGCAGAGCATAGGAAAGCAAACTTCTCTGCTCCTTCAAAGTGAACTTGGGAGATGGGGTTGAGAGGATGAACCAGACAGTCCACAGGAAGAACTCAGCACAAAGTTATATAAGTTATATACTCATTCTTTTGGTAGTTTTTCTGAATGTGACTTTGCATTGTAACAAGATGAACTACTATTGTGGTATAGTTCAAATTTACACAAATCGGTACAGATGTCAGTACAGAAATCATAATTCAACAACTTACCTAGGCTAAAAGGTTGCTGACACAGCTTGCCCAGATAGGAAATTAATGCTAGGTAAGCTGGGATACAAATTTATACTATACATACAATTTCCCTATGAAGCTGAAAGGTGAAACCAGCTTACCATAAGTGGAAAAGACCTTGTGCCCTACTAAAGGTAGAGAAGACGACACTGAACCTGTTCTTCTCAGTAAGTATCTATATGATTTGGTAGTAAAGAATAGCTAGTATACTGGGAATTCCCAGCTAAATTCAGTTATATTTTGTATAACAGATACCCTGTCTAAACAGAAAATGGAAAAATGAGCAGTAACTTCTGAGTATCCAACCTGATCATACAAAAAAAGCATAAAGTTTAGATTTGTTCAGACATTAGCAATTCACTTAAACTACTTCCTTGCTACACGTCATTTCATTTTTCATTAACAAATCCCAGAGCATAAATCTAAAAGGCCTTCAAGATCTCTCCCCTTCAGTTTGTTTGGTGCCATAGTTTGGTATTATTTAGCACCAATGTGCACAGGCCCTTTAGCACTTTTCTTCACCTTTAACATAAATTATCAAAGAAGGTAACAAAATACAAGTTGATCAGTCTCTCTAGTTTAATTTAACAAGGCAGGTCATAAAGGCTTTGTTCCTTGACCAGCCATGCCAAAGTGCTGCTTTCACATATTAATGTGACAAGACTTGTACAGTCATAATTACTTTGACAAGATAAAGGGAATTAGTTAAAACTTAATTAAAACCACATGCCTTACAACTGTGACACTGTACATATTTAGTAACTTTACTTCTTTATTCCTGGTTTATCAAAAGGGAAAGGGGTCCACATGAATCTTCCTGGTATTACAAGTGCATCAATTAAGAAAGAAAATTAAACACTGATCATAAATAACCAGATAAGAAACAAAACTGAAAGAAGACAAGTACTCCGATTCATGGCTAGTAATGAGTTTTCTCACTGATACCTACATACTAAGGAAGCAATAAAGGCTGAGCAGCAACTCTGTTTTCTCTTTCAAGAGTATGAGAAAAATAATCATCATTGCAGTGCCTGTGTTGCATTACTGGAAGCCTGTTCAAAACAGGCATTACTAAATAGCACCATGAAGAATAGAAACAGGGCTTGTATTTTCATGTTACAAATAAGGACAACCAAAAGGAAACAACAGCATTCTACGGTTTATCATTACACTTTACAGCTTGGTAGAAAACATAGAGTGAGACAATTTGTAAATTTAACCCTATGCTGTAATAAGCCAGCAACATCTAGTTGTTACTTGCTTTAGCAGTCACTCAATTTTTCAATAAAGAATTCAGCTATGTAGATGTTCTGCTATTGTTTGTTCCCAGCTTCCCTTTCTTTCTAGGCACTTCCCCAAGGGCAGGGCTGTTTTCTTGTACTGCAAGCACTCACCAGTATCAGAACAAAACCTTACTGTTCCAGGTTTTGGCTGCAGAATAATCTCTTCTGCTATTGTAGAGGTCACATGCTGCTTTTAGTGCAGATATTCTCAATATGATCTTGGCTCCATGTTCTTAGGTTCCCATCAATTGGGCATTATTGTCTCAGCAACTTTATGGTCTCCTCATTTCAAAATCTTAACAAACTTTGTATATCTTGATGTGTTTATTAACTCTTGTTCACTAAAAGGAAATAATGACAACTAAGGGGAAAGAGGAGAAAACAAAAGCAGAAAGACTTACTGCCCCATGTGATGATGTTTCTTGACTAAAGTAAAGATGTGGCTTATCTTCCACCATGAGCTCCATCTCTCTAGAGGTTTTGCAGCTATTTAAAATCTGTCTTTAGCATGTTTCTGATGAGCAGTGCAATAGTTAACAGCACTGACTTTCATACTATAACTCAGTATCAGCACTAATATTACTGAAATAAATGGGCCCATCACATGTTTCAGAGCTATTGTTTCAGGTCCCTGCACCCAGTGTCTGTTCTCAAGGCAAAGAACTTGGGCTTCATTTAGATACTAGGACTGAAAACAGATCAGCATGGAGAGGAGGGTGGCTTCACCAAAGAAGCCTCTCTGTTCTGACATACCACAGATCAGCACAGTCAGAGCTTCACTGCTATATCCCAAGGCTGGAAGGGTGTGTATCCTGGAACAGTGCCCAAACATCTAAAAATCTTGGAATTTAGTAGCATTCATGGGCAAAATGTATACATGCACCTTTCTGGTTTCCTCTGCAAGGGTGTGCTGCAGAAACAGACAGTTCGCCCAACTCTTACTCTTACCCCTTAGCCCGACTCAAGCTCTGAGTGCTTTGTAGTGACTGCAGCTCATACAAGCAGCCGTGAGGAAGATTAAAACTACCTCATTCAAGTGTCACTGGTAATGTAGATTCAGCAGCAGAATGTGACATCATGGCATCATGTCCTCCTCATTTAGCCAGTACCTCAAGGGTGAGCCTTAGTGTGACCTGCCATGACCACCCAGGTACAGTACCCATATATTTCTACAGAAAGCAGGGACGTAATAATAGCAGTCTGTTTCTTCTTCTCACATGACGCAAAGTGGTTTCGCAAGAATCAAAAAAGCATGCAGCCTTTTTATTTTTTTTTTAATGTTTCTACCCAATATTTCGACATTTACTCCAAGATTTTTGGTCACCATGTACACTGTATAAACATTTATTTAAGAGGGTTCCGCCTCTTCTGGCTGAAGAAGCAGAAGGAATTATGTGAAATAGAGCCCTGAGATTTTAAGACAGAATTAGCATCTCGCAACTCATAAGACTAAAAATAATTAAAGTGAGAAATAATCCAATCAATAAAGCATAATCCCTTCTCTCTCAACCTGGGTGAGCCACAATGCAGCTATTTCAATTAGATCATGTCTACACATCAATAAGACTGTATATGTAGAGAGAGAGATTGCAATACTTTGATTTAAAAAGTTATATGTGTCTGAATACTTTATAAAGTATATGTTCTGTGTGAGTGCAGTGCCACCATAGATGTTGAAATACTGACAAACCAAAGCTTTATACTAGTTTAGAAAAGCTCTGTCTTTACAGTAGTTAAGCAAGTAGAAGCAATAAAAATAGAGCTTTTAGATATAGCAGACTGACTCTCAGGCAAAGGAAACTGCTCAATGGTACAAGACATTATTGTCTGTACTTGTTTACGTTACCCACCTGCCAGAGGTAACTGCCTTGACAGCAGAAACAACAACAGCAAGCAGCTCCAATCTAGAGCTGACTCTATTCACAGGTCTTCACTAGCAGTTTAAGTAAATACACCAGAATATAAACTGGAGCACCCATAGCAAAAATGCTTACATACAGCAGTGGGATAGCACAAGAAATTAAAGGTGAATGTACATTGTCTCATTTCAGAAAAGTCCAGGCATATGAGCCAGAGTGGCTTCAGATAGTAGAACTTAACTTACCTGGCTCAGAGCTGTACCAGCACAAGTCCATCATGTTTCATGCACTTAACAAATTTAGAACATTTCTTAGCTAGTTAAAATTCAATTAGCACTGGAATTCATATTCTGAAAGTTGCACATAAACAGATTTTTTTTAAATGAAGCAAGGTCTATGTTTAGCTCTCAAGGTAGGCATCCCTTAGTGACTAACAAAATCATCCACATCTCAAATCAAATGAGAATATTTATATAGACTAAAATACACACTTTCAGGCAACCCTATGGCAACCACTGGGATCTGCACATTTATAAAATAGTGAAACTCTTTTGGCACCACATCATCTGCAAATGTGAAAGATGTGAAAATATCTTTCATTCCCCAGCAGTAACACATCAACTGTAACAGTGACGAAAATGTTTCAGACAGCAAAATTCTTTGAAAGGTATAAATATCAAGAGCAGAAATAAAATGGTAGAAGGAATATTTGGGGCTGTAGCGAGGCATGGATACATTGAAGACTGGGATACAAAATAAATAAATAAATAAATAAAAATCCAAATTAAATTTTGTATTTTTAATTTATGAAACTTCTCCATTTTGAGCTGCTGCATATGGTGTTATTTACTCACTGAAAACCATAGTAACAAAATAGGCATTCATAACAACAAAACACAGACCTGAAAAATTCAGAAAAACAAGTATATCTACTAAGCAGTCAAAACCACAGAAGATACAAAATACTTTCTGAACAGAAACACGACATTGTCAGTGGATACATGAGGAACAGAAATATGCACGTATGCCATGTAAACAAGGGAAATTTTTTGAGCTTCAATCTCATAAACCTACCAAGTTCAATGCACTTATTGGAACCCCTTCCCTGCCATTTTGTGAATAAAACCACCCTGATCCATGAACCACAGCTCCTCTGACTGCTGAGAACCCACCCATGTAGAGTAAATCTGCAGCCTGTGAAGTTCTGCGTCCCCTGTGCTTTCATCAGGAGATCTATAGCAAGGCTCTCACATGCTGTTTAAATTGTAACCAGAGCAAAATCTCCAAGAACTGTCAGGGGAATCCTCCCTTGCAACCCCTACAAAGTCCAGTCTAGTTCTCCATCTCCAGCAGTAGCTCTTAGCACAGGAGAACAGGTCAGCCTGGCCACCACTAGCAGTTTTCCCCTCACACTGGTTATCTCAGAGGTTTGGGTTAAGTATCATAAGGGTACCTGCTTGCCCACTCTGTCTTTAGCACCTTTCACCCTGCTGGCCATGAAGTTCTGCCAAGTCCTTTTTCCACCCAGCAACCATCTGCCTCCTCTCCACCATCTCCTGTGGAAAGTTTTGCAAGTTCAACATTCACCATTAAAGAAAACCTCCTCTTTTTACTTCCTACTATTTTCATGGAGTGTCCCTAGATCTACTGTAATTGTATTTCTTGAGTAATAAATGAATTTTTGCACACATCAGGCATAACATTGTCAGCTTTTGCCTCTCACAGGTGACAGGCCTTTCCAGCCTGCCCTTTCAAAGCATCATCTTTGTCTCCCCTTTACTCCTTTCAGCTGCCCTCTTCCCTAGCTGAAATGTGTTCTCTGAAGGAACCAGAATGGCACATTGCACTTCAAATGTGAGTTCTTGAAGGTTTTACATAGCACCAAAGTGATACCCACTGTCTTGTTCTAAAAACCACTCCTGATGGTGCCTGACATTTTGTTTGCTTTTCTGGCTGACACTGTGCATTGAGCCAATTGATTCAGAGAACACAAATCGATGGTTACTCTGAAGATCTGTTTTCTGTGCTAGAATTACAAGTTCCAATATTGACAGTATTTAGGTTTTAAGTCATTTTTCAGCACGTGCATTACTGTACATTTATCTGTGGCAAATTCATCCGGCACACTCTTGTCTCCCAACTCAATTTTGCAAGGGTCTTCTGGAGCTCATCATCATTGTGGGATTTGACTATAGTACTGTCCATGACCTTGGAGATTTCATTGTACATTCCATTCTTCAGGTTACCGATGAAGGTTTTTAATAACAACAGTACTAAACACCAGTCTCTGGGAGTCTCCATTACTGGCTTTTCCTTCATAGTGACCCTAAAGCTGCCTGCTTCCTATTCTATAAACAGATTTGAGTCTTTAAAAATGAATATTTCCTCTTGTTCCTTTACTAACCCTAATTATCTTTTCTTCCTGAGCTCTAGCTTGTCCAAACAAAAAGTAATGTAGAGCATAGTCTCAATTTAGCATTAATAGCCATGGTTTCTTTCCTCAAATCATTACTGTTCCAGAAGATACTCTTTTGGATTTTCCTTGACGTTAAATGTCTCTTGCTACAACATGATAATTTCCCTGGGCCCTCTCTCCACTTATTCTCATGTAAGCAGTTCCAGTGCTGCTATACCTGCCCTACACCTATTTCTCCCTTTCTGATTGGAATGGTTTAGCCTCACAAGCAGCTCAGGCCCAAGAGAGCTGGGGAGGTACAAGTGTGACAGCTCATAGGCTGACATAAAGGCACTTTACCCGGTAAAGCAAAAGCTGTGTACATAAGAAAAGTGAAACAAGAAGTTAATTTGCTGCTTCCCATCATGGTTTCTTGGGATGACAAACACCATCACTCTAAACACTTCTCCACTCATTTTTTCTGCAAAGCTGTTATTGCTGAGCATGACACCATAAGGTATGAGCCATCTTTTTAGCCAGCTGGGGTCAGCTGTCCTAGTTGAGTCCCTTCCCTGCTTCTTGTTCAAGCCCACCTCCTCCTTGGCAGGGCAGTGGGAGGTGCTGACAAAGTCCTTGGCTCTGTATGAGCGCTTCTCAGCAACAACTGAAACATCGATGTGCCATCATCATTATTCTCATAAAGAATCCAATACACAGAATTATAAGAGCCTATACAAATAAAATTAACTCTGTTCCATTCAAACTAGGACACCAATTTAAATAGTCTTTTTCCTCATTGCACTCTATCTGTTGCATTACTTAGTCCCAGCGGATTATAGGACCTGCATTTCCGTGTTTAGGAACTGTTTAATTTTCTCAAAGAAAAGCACTTGTTTAGTTTCTTGTAACCTTGTTCTGCATGTTTTCATTTAAAAAAAAAAAAATTAAAAAATTTTATTCTAAAGGGCATTTAACGGGCAGAAGGGAAAGCTGGGTAATAATTTCATGAGCAACACAAACTTCTAAGAAATTATCTGCCAATTTGTGACTTAGTTACACTTTCTTTACATAAATGATTTACAGATGAAGGACTAAACAGACCCCATTAGAGGTTTTTTTTTCATCTAGCTTGCAACTTGCTGCTAGCTAATCTGGTACAGCAGGAACCATGTCAGAGGGGAATGATCAAAGTATTAAACTAAAAAATGAAGTAAAAAGGATTGGGTGACAACAGTTTGATGTCTCACTTTGGAGAGAGTAAGGCTTGGAAACAACTTGCAACATTTGGTTGTACATTCAAAATTGAATTCCTATGTAGCATATACCAATTAAGGAAGGAAGGAAGGGATATTTGGTAATACTATTTAAACTATTGGTGTTTTTCTGGTACTTATTAGCACCTACTTGTCTACACTGACAAGTAAATGTTTTGGGTAAATGACATCTTTGTTAAATATTCAACACTTCATTTCTGGTTAGGTACCTTATGATAAACGGAGGCCAAGCGTTTAAGACAGGTAAGGAACATAGCACTCCCCAGACTCAGACTCTCCAAAAATGAAAGGGTATCTCCTAATTTGGGCTAGGATCCACAAGTGCCCTCTGTTGACTGATGCTGCTGGTAAGTCCATTCTCATGTGCTGCTAGCTGCAGAATTTGGCACAACTTGAACAATTTATCCTAATGTTTGCTATCAATGTATTCTGTAAATCCAAGGTAGGCAAAGCATTTCTAACATGAAGACAAACTTTTTCTCCCTTAAACGATCAAAGGATGGTACCAGAGACCTATTTTAAGAGGAAAAAGAAAGAAAGAAAAAATAAAATAGAGAAAGACGAGGGAGGAAAGGGGAGAAAAAGAAAAAGCATGAGAGAGTTCAGAATCTCTTTGCAGTGCTCAACCTATAAAATCAAGGCATAAATGGGTATAAAAGACAGAAGATTGGCACTTATCTGTTAGACAATTAAATTTCTATGCCAAGATACACTTCTGTATAACATACACTCTTTTTTTTCTAGAGTCTTCTTTGTTTACCCAGGAATTTCATTCTGTAAACAGCTTCCTAGAGACAGGATTACATTTCTGTTTATATTTCTTGTAATAAAATAAAATATTGATAGCAAGGCAGTTTATATTTTATTTCACTTCCACTATGTTTAGGCTAATACAAGGCGGTAATCATAAGCATTAACCACTTCTCTTGTGTTTCATTTAGGTGGGTTTTGTCTTTCAGTTACCGTGCCAACACGACAAGAATCAGAGCAGGGCTAACTAACGTTGTCAAACCAAAGCAAGCTGGTTACAGGTACACAACTAATGTTGAGGCTGCTCACTTTTATTTTTTATTTTCTCCCTTCTGCTTTCCCCTATCTGCAAGGAGAGAAAATACAATTTGTTGTCAACTGCAATACAGCTGAATTATTAAGGAGTTGGATCTTTGTTTATGTCTTTGAAAAGTATAAACTGAGGTTTTGTTATGAGAAAAAAAATTCACGAGACCAACCTGAAGCCAGAACTGCAGGGATATTTTTTTCTTAGGACAACCATTTTCAGTTAAATAAAATGCTTTGTTTGATCAATCACGATTGTGGTTACACACTGAGAACATGGAACAAGAAGATCCTATCCTTCTCATGCCTTGGAGTTCGGTGTTGAGGGAAATTATTTCAGGTTAATTCTTCTGGAAGAATTTGGCCTGGGCACCAAAAAATTTTTGCTACCATCCAGATCTAAGTAAAGAAGATTCTGATCTTCAACTTCTTAGTCCCCTGGCAACAGGAACTATTAAGAATCACTTTAACCTTTTCTTTAAGATAAAACAGAAAAACAATCAAAGCACTGAAACTGTAAAGTTTTAACTCACTCTTTCATACTAACTAACACTTGTTCCTTTGCCCTTTACTTATAGAGACATTTTTAAAGTGAACCAGTCCTGCTAATCCTTCAGGTGATATCAAAGATGGTTAAGAACCGTCCTTTTAGCAACAGTTGGCATGTGTGGGAATTGCTGTTAAAGTTCAGCAGTGCTTCCTTGAAAACAAAACAACACAAACGTACACCTAAAGCTAAGGCAAAAGAACAGCAAAGAGCAGAGGCTGAAATGCAGTTTTTGTTGACAGCTTCCCTACTGCGAAAGTCAGACACTGCACAAGGTTTTATCAGGGAGACTTGAGTGACCTGTACCGACATCAACCTGCTTAAGACATTGCTTTTAGTTACCTTCCAAATTACTACTTCACAGCAGTGTCAGAAAAAATCCTTTTTAGCTACAAATGTCAAAACAGAAGGCAAAGAAAAGAAGAGAGGGGGGTTAGAGGGAAAGGTAAAAAACAGATAAAGATAATAGGAGAACTAAATACCATAGAAAAAGTGCTTCCTCTAGCTAAGATCTTTTGTATAGCCACAATAGCTGGTCTTTGGAGCAGTTAGTAATAAGCAAACTCATCAGTAAAATACAGTGGTGGTGAGTAAGTCCCACCCCAGCTCAGTCTGGTAGTTCTAGCAGCCCTGGTACTCCCTGCAGTGCCCTTTTCACTTGCTCGCCTGCATCCAGTCATAGGAAAAAAAGTATGTGCCAGGCAGAGCAGTACTAAGAGAAGGCACAGTTCTGTTTACCAGAAATTTATGCAGTGCAGTGTGTAGGCTCTGTCAGTAGTACTTTTGGTTTGGGAAAACTCATGCTGCGGTTTCATGATACAATCAACATAACCTAAGGATTTCTATGTAACCAAATAAAAATGCTGCATCTACAGCACTTACATAAGAGCTTAAACTCACTCTGACAGTTCATATTTGTTCAAAAACATTCATACTGCCAGGCTCGATTCTGGATCAAGTATCTCCTGTCTTTCTACTATCGGCATAAAATCAGTGTAAAAGTGTTGGCACAAACTTCATGCCATGTTCTGATTAAGTAGACAGAAATACAATTTTGTGCTTGTATCTGAACCGGACCCAATTTGTTTTGCTGCATGACTCTGCAGAGCATAGATCTGTTATTAATGATCACACAGCCATAGCCACATAACTCTTGGGTAAAAGCTGAACTGGACTTTTGGTACCTCAGACAGTCTCAAGTGTAGGCCTCTGTTCAGGGATGGCATAGTTTTGAATTCTCTCTGATTTACCATAAAGATTCCTAACAAAATCTCCATGCAGGCTTTACAAGAGAGTTTTTCCACTTCTGTCAGATTGTACCACCTTTGCAAAGGTCCATTTTATGGTGCATTAGAAAAGGCCACTCATATTTCCACATCATGACCTATGTTGTTACTCACTCTTCTCCTAGAGACTGCATTACCTTTAATTTCTGTACTCAGCAACTGAACTGGAGGCTTGTTGATCTTGTTTCTGTTGTCTTCACTATACATTGCATCCTTAGGTCTAAGATTCAGGATTCCATGGGTCCATCTGCCAAGTAATGTATCCAGCAAGGGAAAAAGGACTCCAATCCTTAATCATTGCATTTTCTATATAGACTACTAAGGATACATCTCTAAGTTTAAAGTATGGTGAATACTGTCTACTCAGGTCAGGGTTCTGAGAAGGGAATTACAGCAGCCATCATCAGTGCTCTTTTGGCCCTGAGATTAGAGCAGTCATATCAATGATGCATCTCACTCAGGCTGTATGTCAGGCTAAATAGATGTAGGAGAACTTCAGTGTTTCAGCAAAGTCATGCCAGTAAGAGCTATGACATGTTGGGAGCCAATTGGCTGGAAAGTAGATTGGCAGTAAAGGACAAGAGAGTCCTGGTGACCACCAAGTCGAACATGAGCCAGCAGTGTCCCATACAGCAAAAAAGGCTAGTGGTATCTTCAAATGCATTAGGCAAAGTACTTCCAGCAGATGTAGGGAAGCAATCATTTCTCTCTATTTAATACTTGTAGGTCCAGTTCTGGGTTCCAACTGCTAGAGAAACATTAACATGCAATAGAGATTCCAGCAAAGGACCACAAATATACTTCAGTGTTTAGAGCATTTCTCATAGGAGGAAAGACTGAGAAAGCTTGCCTTTAAAATAGTCCACCTTTCTGTTGCAGAGGCCTCTTGGAACAGCCTTTGGCAGAAGGCACACTGCAGCCGTTCTGTACTGCTATAACCTTTCCTCCCAGAAGACATCCTATTGCCAGGCATTTGTGCCAGGATTTATGCCAAAGGAAGCTGGCAGAACTCCAAGTAGTACCTCACCTAATGTTTTAAGGAGTCTCAGAGCTAGTTGAAGGAGTTTGTTTTTCACATGCCATCATTTGTTATGGCAGCACATTCCCAGCCCCAGTCAGCCTCAAAAGCTAACTTCATGAAGGTAAAGTATGGAATGTAGTATAGAAGTACAGAATTCTTCCACAGTTGAAAAGGGCTTGTATTTTTGTCATTGAAAATGAAATATATTCTCTCTTCTTCACTCTGGCCTACTCTTTCAACCACTGCCCTTGTTACACATCCCATTCCATTAGTTAAAAATCTTACACCATGCCTGTCCTTCACATTCTATGGATGTTCCTCTTGCCATTCTGCAAAACAGAGAGTTGCTACTGAGAGGAGGTTGTTTTTTTTCTGAAGAATGAATAAAGCAAACCCTAAGTAACAGTGAAAATATCTGTGAAATCATGCCAGATTCTACACAAATCAGAGCATTAAACTAGAGCCCACAGTCAGAGGATAAAACCTTACTAACTTCTCAGATAGGAAAGGACAGTAAGCTAGCAATAGTGCTTACTATGGAATGAAATGGAATGAATTGCTTTCTCATTCTATGGAGACAGACTTGATAAGAAGCCTTTTAGAGGCTGAAAGATGAACAGCTGCCTAGGGAAATACAGTGGCCAAAGTTTTGGAGTAGATTGGCAGAAGCAGCCAGTACAGAACAGCATGAACTGAAGTCTTTCCTCCTACAGAGCTGCAAAGTCAGAGCTAAGGGCCTGAAGAAACATTTAACAGTCCAAAGACCAAAGATGAATGCCTTCTGGTGCTGCCATCTGAAAAAATGTGAAAAATCAGGCTTAGAAAAGTATGATACAAAAATACATACAGCTTATTAGAAATCTAGAATATCTACATTACTAAATCCAGGTCTCCACTATGACAGTTAACTACATCACAGACTCTTAGTTCAGAAAAATCCATGAACACATGCATCTTGTCACTAACTGAACTCAGGATACCCCCCATCTTCCTCTCCAAAAAATAACAAAAATAATGAAAGCCTCATACAGTATAAAGATGTAGGAGGTTCAGTCTTACAGTCTGTTACAATAGCAAGGAATATCTTCAGTGAAAACATACAGAATCCTCTCCTAATTTCCTTAGGGGAAGGAGGCAAAATACCTTGCACAGACCCAAGCCAGCCTGCTGTGGGGAGAAGTTACTTAATAACTGCAAATACGGGATGTTTTTAGTATTTTAAGCGACAACAGTACAATTCATGCAGTGCTATTCATCTAGCTAATTTAACACACTTTTGAGAAAGAAGGTAAAAATTAGTTTTATATCAAAAAAAGGGAAAGAACAAAAGGGAGAGTTCTATTTATTCCCTATGTTCAGTCAGCAAAAGGACTGAAAAAAAACCGATTTATGTACAAACTCATTAAGGTGCAACAGGGAGTGGTCAAGTCTCTTTTCAACCCGCTTTGGGAATATGAGAAAATCAGAGACTCGAAAGTCCTACTATGAGTCCAAATTTTTAACATGTGGATACATGGTCTACAGAGTTTTGATCTCTCCCAAACCAGCTATTCCAGTGCTGACATGTTGACCTGCTACCACCTCTCACAGATTCTAATGAGCAGTGATTTAGCATTCCGCTACAAAAGCTCTTACTAATTGACCCAAGTGAATCAGGCACTGAGAACACAAGAGATGCTCTCACTTCTGAAGAGTTTACAATCCAAAGTAAAGTGTTGGACACTCTGATGAGCTGATCAGATTGACATCTCTAGAACTTTCAGTTTAATGGGAAAAAAAAAAAAAAAAATTAAGATGTACTAACATAATTTCATGTTCTTCAGCATTAAAGTATTTGAGGGCATATAGGAGAAAACTGAGGTGCACTCACACACTTCCACAGTTTATCTTGACTATATTGCACCTCTCTGTACAGACAGCAATTACCTAGCCTACAGGAATAAACAGAAATTATCTTGGTGCCTGAGTGGTAGGAATGCAGCGTGGAGTGAAAAATCTAAGCAAAGTAAAAAATATAAAGCCTTTTAAGCAAAAGTTCCTTAAAAGGAGTCACGCATTGCTTTGACAGCTCCGCTTTTCCCCTCTCTTAAAATCCACGCTTAATTATTTTCCCAGTAGTGTTATTTTTTTATGACAATATTTGAAATAATTAATATAAAAATGCTGCAGTGAGCATTTCAATTACTATTATCCACTTCCCCTTCTTTCATGCTCAGGGACTGATGACAATCAGAGAACCCAGATGCCAGCCTGTATTTTACAGTCTCAGCCAGGGTATTTGGCTTCTTGGCGAGATTCACAGGCAGTTATTCTGGCAGCTCTCAAGTTGTTCCTGCCTAACAAACAATGAAGGCTGTTGACTGACTACTCCGGCTACTCCAGTCTGGACATCTGGACTTTTTTCACCCTCCCTGTACTTGTAGTAGAGCAGCTGTTCTGTGCATGTACTGCATTTGCGGAAGTGTGCACTCATTCATTAACGAGGAGACAAAAAAATCATGTTTATTTAGGACCCTCCACAGTTACAAAACACATGGCTATCCCCCGTGTTAGTGTGATTTTGCATAAATTAGAGAGAAAGCTTCCAAATAAGTAAACACATACATATGCAGAAAGACCAAATCTGGAAAAACAGCTATGCGCATGTAGGTCTGCAGCAGGAGACACACGCTGCCTGTTGGCTTCCCCTTGGATCTGAGTAACACTTGTTTTAACACGTGCCTAAGAAAGTTGCCAGAGACTCTTTAAGCCCTGACTCTGACCTTCACCACCCCTTTGACTTCCTGCACAGAATTTCCTCTGCTTCAATTGGGCCAGAAACACTCCACATGTGATTGATCTCTCAAAAGTATTGGTCTTAAATTATTTATTATTTCTTGAGTGCCATCAAGGTATCTGAGACTGTGCAATACTTGGGGAGAGACAAGGTCCCTACCTTATGAGACTTACTTTAAGTGAGACAGAATGCTTAGCACAGGCATTCAAAGCAATACTACATAGCACGAACAGACAAAGGACCAGGCTCAAAATTTCATTACTCAACCCTGTTATTATCAAACATTATTACTGAACACATGTGCTTTCAGTAAGGCCAGGTGTGAATGTACAGATATTCTTAGCTTACTTACATCAAGAAGTGAGAAAAATCATTTGACTATCATTCTGCCTAAACTTTAGCACAGAAGAAACAAAGTCACCAGCAAAAAACATCTCTTTGTGATTTAGCTGATTTTATTTGATGAACAGGTATAGACCGCTATAGCCAAAGAACTGCTTTGTTGGCTTAACCTGTCTCTTTCCAAAGGCTTTGCTGCCACAACACAGCAAAAAATTCCTAATGTACAAAAGACTTAAAACTGCTCTGAACAACATCTACAAAACTGCAAGTAAGGTATAAATATTTTGGAATTATTTTTGGATGGAATATACATAGAAATTATCACAAGGTTACATATAACGTGATAACTACCCCTCAATAACTGCTTCTATGCCTGGTCAGACTCAATAATTTACGTGATTACAAGGGTAAGAGTCTGAGGGGAAAATGACTTACAGACAGATAAGCAAATGCAGTCAGATAGTTATGGGAGTAGTTGGCATACTTTAAGTTTCCAACTTCATCTACCTCATAGCAATTTGTGTATCTACCTATATGCTTTAATAAGTAACTTTACCTCAGCAAATGAACAAGAAGATGATGTGGAAAGAAGTGTGCAGAATTCCAGGCACAGCTGGAATCACTCACAGTTATGACTGCAAGGAAACTGGAACTGAATGCAATAGATATGGGAAAGTCGTTAAAAGTATTCAAAAGCAAAAATACCACAGCTTAAGGGGAAAATGGACTGGGTTAGTGGGACAAAATGAATTGAGAAAGATTAATATAGAGATGAGTGAAGTATTCAAGACAAAAACTATTTGTCAGATGTCCTCTCCTTGACTAGCTTACTGAGAGGATGCCCCCCCTCAATAGAGCAAATGCTCAAGATACCTGGTTTGGATGTAATCCTGAGGATTGTCTACCCAGACATCTTGCTTTTTATGCTTCATGGTATTTCAAATCCTGGACTAAATTCCCATAAATGAAGAACAAACATGACTACTGACTGCCTACACATGCCCATCTGTTCAGATGGCACAGCTCCCACTAACAATTTAGTCGGGCAGTTTCACTAAAGCCTAGGTGCCAAACCAGCATACGTTTCACAAAGATAGTCTCTATTGCACTACAAGCACCATTTCCTTGATTCCTTGTCTGGGACAAGTTTGCAGGATAGCCTCCTAATACTTTCCCCATCCACCCGGTTTCATAGAAAACAAGATTATGCAATCACAGCATGACTCCTCATCTGTCAGTCTGCCCTCTTCTCTCCTACAGAAGTTTGGCAAACCTCCGCCTGATCTGACAGAAAGGCAATGGTTTCAAAGTTATTGTTTTCCCATACATTTCATTAAAATAAATGGCTAGATAGAAAACTGCATTTACAAAGGGACTTTCATCTTTGTGACCTAAAAATTTATCAGACAACTGAAACACAGGTGAGCAACAGGTGAGCACAGTGTAGAAAAAATTACTATCAGAATTTCACTAATAGTAGAAAGCAAGTATCAAATCCATAATGAAGAGGATAGTTGCTCATAGAACAACTTCATTTTCTTGCACTTCCTGTCAAAAGATGTGACCAAACCCATTCATAGAATCCTTAGAGTTGGAAGGGACTTTTAAAGGTCATCTAGTCCACCTCCCCTGCAATAAACAGAGACATATGCAGATAGATCAGGTCGCCCAGGGCCTTACTCAGCCTCTCCTTGAAAATCTCCAGGGACAGGGCATCAACCACATCATTGGTAACCTGTTCCAGTGCCCTAACACCCTCACTGAAAAAGACTTTTTCCTTATATCAACCTAAGTTTACAATTTTTGAGCTTGAAGCCATTTCCCCTTATTCTATAACCAAAGACAAATGCTGAAGAATCTCAAAGAGCTTGCAAATGTTTCCAGCCACAGCTCAAATGCCCAGCGTGTGTAGCAGAATAAATTGGTGGCACACTCTCAGCTGTGGCTCACAACAGGCACAGTGCCACCATCCACATCCACATAGCAAAAGTACACTGGAATATCTGTTAAGTTTTTCAGATTTCCCAAGTTCTTTAGTAATTTCCTAATGAATGTTTAAGAACTTGGAAAATTCACGTAAGTGCTCTCATAATTTCCTGAATGTTCAGTGTTGTCCATCAGACACTGGGCTCTGGGGAAAGAAAATAATTCAATGAGCAAGTCACTCATGGACTCAGACAAAATGAATGAAAAGCCTGTGTGATACAGTTTCTCCTGAGAGGTATGGGTCAGTCTAAATACCTCATGTCAGTTCACCAGTATGGCTGCTTACAAAATCATACCATTAAGAGCACCCAGTCAGGGACACATTGTACTATGAAGATCAGTGGTAGCAAAATGAGCTGTTTTTCTGACTCAATAAATGTCAGTGCAGAATGGAATGACAAAACATAGGCTGGTTTCCAAACGGACTGATAATAAGTCAAAGTGACCAATGCATACTGGTTATGAGGGCAGTTAAACAAACCACCTTTCTAGCTTCAAAACAAAACAAAGTCCACAAAACACGAAGCATACACAAACACTCTACCAGAAGTAGTGAGCTGTAGCTAGGGATGGGGAGAGCTACCATATTTGTGCTTAGAGTATTACATAGCCATACAAAGTCAGCGTCAGCTGTTATGGCTAAGAACATGAAGAGAACTGGATTAGCAGTTTGAGGGAGATGGCCAGAATCAGCAGCACATAATTAATGTCATCCTGACAGGAAGAAGAAATGTCATTTCATTTAATTTCAATTCACTTTTGGCCCACATGCTCCATTTCTACCACTAAGTTTGTGGTGAAGAACAGAGCTGAATCCAGATATGGGAACCATACCAATATTAATAGTATCAGTATTCCCACATTCTAACTAGCTCTAGTGGTGCTGCTGAAATCCAGAGTAGGGCATTAGTATGGGAAAAGGCAGAGCATCCTCATAAAATATAATTAATTAGCAGAAACAGGCCTTACTTGGATTTGTTATTTTGTGCGGAAGGTCTCACGTTACAATAGTGGGGGTTGTTTTGTTTTTTGTTTAATTAGGAATGGCAACCCTATTACTTTCACTGATATTCTATCTTTGAAAGAGCACTCCCATTAGAAATTGTGAATTTTGCAGGCATATTAGCCAGCTCTCTTGCTACCTTTTTGCATCAAATACAGCACAATTTGTATGTACAGGTGGTTATCATCCTATAGAATAGCTTAATCTGTGTGCACGACTGACAGTAAGAAAGAGGAAACTATAAGAGAGAACAACAAATCATCATTTCCATTTTTTCTTATGGTAGGTTAGACGAAACAAAAACATTCCTCTTGTTTCCTGTGAACTTTTTGCTACGTTAGGTAAAGTGGCTGAAGACTTCTGAAGGATCTAATTTTACTGGCAGTTACTCCTCAAACTAAATCAATAACTCCAACAATTTTTAATAGCAGAGCTCTTCCATCTGAGTGGCTGCAGTTCATGTGCATAAACTGCAGTGATGTTTACTGTATACGAGGATGGAAAAGCTAGATTTTAAATTGTGTAACTTTCCATAACACAGTTTTCCTGAGGGCTGTTCAACTCAGCAAGCAAGCCAAAGAAAAGGGAGGATGAATGTAGCAGACCCATTCCTTTCCAGCTTGAGATGCAGATGAGGCCCCACCCAGCAAACCAAACTTGGCATTCATCCACACAGTTCTCTGGGCTATGGAAAGAGGAACCGTGGAACAATATCACAGCACAACCCTCCTCACCCTTCTCATCCTGGGGACTTCTTTCTCATAGAAACAAACTGTCCAACTGGTAAACACGTCTGTCAGATCAATGGTTCTCCACAATTGTGAAGCAGCCATGTAGAGCTTGCTTCTAGCATTTACCCAGTTTCAATGTGGTACAAAAGCTACAGATTTTTTTCCCCATTCCTCAGTATGCTGTTTGTCCTGGACCTTGGACACAAACAAGGTGTACTCCTTACCATGGGCCAAAACGTGTTCTCTTTCCAAGCCTAATTATCAGCGAAGCAACAGAAAGACTCACTCATCTGCAGTTTAAGAAATAATCACAATTGCTTCAAAATACAAGATTTTTACTGCAAGATCAATGTGCAAATAATTTGGTAGAACATCACCATCTGGTGGATATACCCACTGACAATTTGGTTTTAAGTTTCTCTTTAGTTACCACATAGTTCCTCAGCTCACTGAGGGATATGAGATCATAATGCCACAGAAGAAACGAATTCAAGCTGTTCAACAGTAATACAAAGCTTCTTCTCAGGACAAGATACAAACACGAATAAATAGGGGGGAAATTCCTATTTTCATGCACTATCATAGGTGTCAGCACAGAACTTATTCACCAGAGTGGACAATATCAACAAGCATTCCAGGCTGCTGTGCAAGGATCCCACCCATTGTGGAATATAACAGACTTTATTCCTCTCGGCTACCACACCAAAGCTGAAACCTCTTTTTCATTTTACTCTCAGAACTCAGCAATTAGTCTCATTATTGATGGAAACCATTCACCTTGTGCAGTCCTTATTTCCTAGCACGTCAGCAAAGCACAACTTGTGCTCTCCACAAGTTCTAACTGGATGGTGAAGAACAAGATGAACATAAACAGAAAATGGCCATACTTACCATGAGGACAATCTGACAATCTTAGGTCAGCCAGAAGTGAGGTTACCTAATAACACTATTCACTTTCCAACCCTACATTTCATGCCCTTGAAACAAGGTGTTGAACACAGTATTTTCGGTGTCTTTATCTTTTTAAAACCAAGAGCCACACTACAGAAGTCAGATACACCTCAAGTTCAGTCATTTTCTCATAGCATGAAAAAAAAGCTTTTTTTCTTTCTTTATTTTTTTTTACTGTTCCCTATCCATAGAAAACCTTACTCTATAGTTTCACATAGGCCGTGACAATTTGCCTTATGTGATCATACAAGTTTTTTTGAATGCTCACTCGCTTCTTTCAACAAAAAAATTGAGGAAGGGTAATGGTCTCTAGGTCCATCATGTCACTGCAAGTTCCTTGTAACCATGCTGATATATACAGTACAGAATGAAAATTGTACCACTGAGGAGACTTACGCAGCACGATCTCACATACTGATATAGCACAGAGATTGCATCAGGTATCTCAAATGCCCAGAGCAGAAGTGCCCCAGACAATAAGAACTCTGACAAGCTCTCTGTGTACAACTCATGCTTCTTCAGAGTCACTGTGTACTAAAACCCACAGCCTACCATTACAGCCTATACCATGTCCCTCACAGTGTTTATAACTTACTCCCTTACTCCACGAACCTGTTAGCCCTGCACACTTAAATGCTACCCTGTACTGATAGCAGTAGATATTCAGCAAGTACAAAGTCAAGATACTTTCATTGGAAGAGGGTGTTGAGAGGTTTATATCATGACAGATCAGTAACATTAAAGCACAGTTAACAGATAAGAAAAAAAAAAAGAAGAAAATATTTTGGGTGAGATTTTAGACAATAAAATAATGCCCCATACAATGCAACTGCTTCCTACTTTGTTTGTCAGAACTTTGTATCACTAAGTGCCCACAAAAGCAGTGACATGGTGAAGTAAGACTCTTCAACTTTATTTTATCCAGTGTATTTTGAAATGATGACAAACATGTTTAAAAATAATAATTTTAGGCACCATATTTAAAATAAAAATAAAAATATTTTTTTAAAAAAGGAGGATTTTAGCACATACAAAAAACCATTACAGGATACTAAGAAAGGGATAGAAAAGGGATAAAAACTATCACCAGTAGGAAAATTCAGGAGCTAACAGCAAAACACTGACCCTTGTTTGTTAGTGTGGGAGAGGTTCCAGGGCAATGCGTGACATGACAGAGCACTGCTTTACCATTGTGAAGTCCCTAGGAGAATCAAAACACCTGAGTGCTGGCTGTATTACCTCAAGCTTCTGTTACATGTTTTAAACAAAAGATCTTCCAGAGACAGACAAAATAAACCCTCAGAAGATAACAGATAAACAGGATCAATGGCAGATCAGAGATAAACACAGAGATAAGACACTGTCAATAAAATAAGTGCAATTTGGATTCATTGTTGTGGCAAAAGCCACTCTGGAAAAATATATATATATATATGTTTAAAAGCAATTAGGCAATTTTACAGAAATAGTCTGGGATTTTGTGCAGAGGGAGAGAGACTCCAGGCTTGCCTCATCTCCTAGAAGCATCCCATATTCTTAGATGTGACGTTGCCATGACAACCACAACTTGGTGACCTCGTTATTTCAACCTAATCCTGCTTTGAAATTATAGTTGCTCCACCCTTTTGCCTGGCTAGCCTGATAACATAATCATTGTAAATGAGGATGGAAAAACACAGCAGGATACCATTCCCCCAGTGACATGGGACTAGTCTCACCTTATCAGGGAAATAGACCAACAATTAAACTGCACAAATCTAAAAGACTGAAAGTAGATTTTTTTTGTTTGTTATTCTGTTTTGCAGAAAATCCAATAGCTTGTCAGTGCAGGGATTCAGTCTGGAAGGGGGGCTTTTGGGGGAATTCCTTTTAATTTAATTTAATGTCTTTATCAGGAAATTAAACAGTAGTAAGGGGGTAGTTCTCCTTAATTATGTATTTGTTTTGACTAACAGCTAGAGATAGATTAAGGATGTACACAAAGAGTCAGGACAGAAATTGTTTAGCAAATCAGATAGGGGGGTTTCAGTTTAGGCTCGCCCTTGTTTTATTTAAACTGGTTAAAGCAGTGAGCATTACAAGATCCCAGTTGCAGCCATTGTGGAAATACTTGCTGTATTTGCTCACATGGAACAGGAACATTAGTGTAATTCTGCTCTTATTAAACACATGGGCAACAGTACTATTGCTGCTACAGATTTAAGAAAGAAAACATTTCCTTGGCTCCTTGGGGAGGGAATTTGGAGTTTTCTATGTACATAGGACATATGAAAGCTAGAGAAGAAAAAAGTGAAGCGAATACATTTAAAAGAACATAATTCTGGAACTACTGGCATGTGAACTAACTGAAGTTCCATAGACTACAGTTCATAAAATCATTCTGTGACTGTTCTTACATACTTTTGCTTCTCTCCCTTTCTGGCAGACCAGACTGATTTCTCCCCCTTCTCAGTATCTGCATGACACAAGGACAGATGTTACCTTGGAGGCTGTGGCATTGCCCAAGAATTCTTGTGTGACCAACACGCAGCATGGCAGCCACATTTGCAAATACTGTTCATTATTGGGAGAACACAGAGGAAGAAAGCATTGCTGCTCTCACAGAGAAATTCAGAGGGTACTTACTTGGTAAGGACACACAACTGCTGGTATGGTAACTTTCAGGAGCCTGACACAAAGAATTCCTTAATGCTCAGCAAAGGGTCTGAGCCATCCTCCTGGGGTGCAGATTCATGATTCTAGGAACTCTGCCTTTTAACACTGGAAAAGATGTAGTGCTAGATCATTCTTCCCAGATTCCGTGCCGTAATAGGGTAGTTGGGTGATACATAATAAATCAGCAAAGAACCCAAGCACGAGCAAGAGTACCGATCCAGCACTCATGGATTTCCTCAGACACAAGTCAGGCAAGTTTTTACACAGAAATTGTTATATTAACAAATCACAAGTCTGTTAAGCAGTTATCAGATGGGTGATGAAGCAGCAGGGCAAATAAGGCATTCCTCCTCCGGTAAGGTTTTACACAAAACGATCTTGAATAGTGCTTCAGAAGTGTTTGGGGATAATTTTCCTGAATAGCCAGGAGAAAGAAAAAAAAAGAAAGAAAGAAAAAGAAAAAAAGAAAAAGAAAATACCTAATACTGAAAGTACAGCATGGAAGCAGAAAACTGAGCTATTTCCTGTGTTCCATGGAAATATCTTTGTATTCAAAAGCATCTGCAACAGGCAGGGATAAACCATCACTTGTCTCTGTTTAAATACTTGCTGCTTCTAGATAGAGAAAATGAAACCTCTGATAGCTCACCCAGTCTCCTTGAACTCATCGGCACAAGGTGTCTTGGGCATATAGAATTTAGCTTTGCTCAAAGAATAATGGGAGAATGACAAAATACATCGTTTCCTCCACAAAAGGATCACTTAACATGCCCCCTTGTCTTTCCTTTCAAGTGGGGCGTTTTGCTGTCAATTGCTGATCATTAAGTGATTAGAACAGAAAAATGTGAACATAATCATAAGTCATTTATTTCTTGAGGTGTTCAGCAGGGGTTAGAAATCAGTCTCCATTTAAATATTTTTCTTAAGCTCTGTTGAATCCCAAGAGCAGAGAATAGACATGAGTAGGAGATGTTTATACAGCACTGCAGCGAAGGAAGCAGGTTTTCCTTCACTAAAAGGCCAAAGTTCATTTTCTCAGAATAGCAGCATACATTCCAAAATGGTGCCTCACATTTACTAGGAGATATCAGTGAACAAGAGACTAAGATTTACATCTAGATTCAAATTTAGTTCTCCAACATGCAATAGGAAAAGGGTATAGCATTCAGTACTTGCTCAGATTTTGAGTATGATTTTCCAGCCTTGCTTGAGATCACAATGTATCGTGTGTAGGCTGATTAATCCTTATAACTATAGACTCTAACACACAAACAGGAACCTCGGTAGAAGTTCCAAGCAGAAGGTTTTCTTTGACAACAGATTTTATTATTTTTTTCAAATATAGTCTGTTGTTACAACCAAAGGTTTCTTGTCTTGCTCCCCCCTCCCATCTTGAAACAAACAAACAAATCAATCTGAGATATTTTCTCTTTTGCAGCCACCTCCCTTAATTTGAGCAACAGCTAAAATCATTCTGTGACAGGAGCAGCTAACATTCTGAGAACCATCACTAGGTCTTTTTGCATAGTTGAAAGTGGCTGCACGGCAGACTTTTTGCTAAGATCAGAAAACATTGTGCCTCCTTCCTGACCACCGTGTAGGTTCCTTAGCTGTAAATTTTTATAGACAATACAAAAGTTCTTCTATGCAAATGATCTTTCTTTGTACAAATTTAAAACAAAAATGGAAACAAAGCTTTGCTGTTCTCCTAGATCAGTAGTGACATCTAGTGACCAGATATTAAACAACAGCGTTCGGGGAGAGCCAATTTTTACAATAACATGCCAGATTTCATTACAAAAAATACTGCAGGCTGTCGGCAAAACCAACAGCACCTTAACTCTAAAGTGCGTCACGAAGACATAAACACAAACGGAGATCAGCTATGGGATGGTTTTATCTTACACAGAAGTACTGTATTTGCTTTATAACATTATGCCACTGTTTAACAGAAAGGAGAAGGCAGCTGTCACTATCAGGGAAGCAGCCATTTGGCCAAGCAGGACGTACCCAGTAAAACCTGTGAAGATCCATGGGACAGGGAACAGTCCCTAGTTGTAATCACAGTTTTCCATCTCCTCCAAAGAGAATAACTACCAGAACAGAGTGCAGCTGCTCCAGCACTATGCTTATTCTGGCCCAAGTTCTTGCTGATGTAAGTAAGACTGACTGACATTAGCTATATTAGAATAAGTAATTCTACTTGATCTATGCCAGAGCCATTTTGCATCTGGACTTCAGAATAACCTACTACTTGAGAATAAAAATGACTTGGTTACTGATCAATATCTGGATCAGTGGCTTGCAAATGCAGGGGAATGCTGAAAAGACTGCAGTCTTCTCCTAAAGTTAGCCGAGTGTGGGCCATATATTCTATATCAAGTGACTAGGAATGAGCTAGGCAAGTGCACCAAATATGTAGCTATCTCCAACCAGTAACCCACCTTCATTTTATAACACAGGAGAAGCCAGGTGTGCTTAAGTTATTCTGGTCAGTTATGAAGATAGAGCTTTGCTTCAGAGGGAAAGCGTGCTGCTTCCTGGAAATTACTTGTACTTTTCCATTTTTAGCTCAGTTTTAAGATGTGCAAAAATGCTCTGAGAGACACAGTGAATATGGAAATTTAAAGAGATGTCCCAGTAGTAATATCAGAATTCACAGAGGAAGACACTAGCCAAAAGAGAAACAAGGAAGAAAAAACTGGTCAAACTCCACAGACAGAAGAAATAAGCAGATGCACCCTCCAAATCAAAAGACAAATGTGCAATTCAAAAGCAGTCACCAATTCCATCTGCCATATATTTCAGATTTTACTTATAGTAGAAGAAAGTGATTTTAAGTGTTAGGGGAACCAGTGGACAACTTCTTAGCTTCACTTTATATTAATTTCCTATCAGAGAAAGTAATTCCAGGTCTCTGTGCTATAGAGAATCAACCTTGTGCTGTCCAAACTGGAGAAACCGTGATTTTTGCAAGGATGCTTGCAAAAAGTAGTTAAAATTGCAGATGAATACAGCAGGTGAAAAAGAATGCAGAACCTTGACTGACTAAAAGGGGAGACCTTCAGGACCAGGAGCGAGAGACCATTAGCCACAGAGCAGAAGAGCCATCTGTGCTCCTGTAGGGGTTTCAGGACAGGTGCACAAGAAAGTTGTTCAGAAATAAGAAAGAAAACCATCCAGCACAGTGACTGTGTCAGAAATGTGTGACTTGTTACACCCAGAAGTCCAGCTGTGTTGCCTCTGTTTGCTATAAGCAGTTTATCTCATAACTATCACATCAGACTTTGCTTGTTCTCCTGTTTGTAGCACAGCACAGCAGAGGTCCCCTCAAAGATAGAGGAAGAATTTTCAACAGAGACTTATTTCATCACCCCAGTCCTGGAAAAGCACTCAATGCAAGCTGCACTGCACCAAGATCTGAGAAAGGAAAAGGTTCCATGCTGTACCCATTCTTTTCCTGAGTGCCAAGAAGATAACTAATGAGAGTAGCCAGTTACCTTGACCTGCTTTGTACAGGATGTAGGTAAATCTGAAGAGGAAGAAAAGTGTTTGTTGAGTCAGTCTACCAGCAAGATGGTGATTTCTATCAATGGGATAATCAGCACAGATTCCTGAACTTGAGAAAACCAACATGTGTGGTCTTCAATAAAGGCCAAGGCTGAAAACTTCTGAGTCTGTGTAGTATTGCTAAGGGATCCCTGGGAAGTGAACTACAGCTATTATTCGATCTTCTTGAAATCTCTAAGAATCTGAATCATTTCAGGAGTCTACAGAAACAAACAGCAATTAAAACTATTGTCTTAAAATGGCAGATACTCAGTGTTGTCCCATCTCCAGTGCAGATTGACTGATTCCTTAGGGAGAGTTTTGATCTGTCTGACACTAAAATAATCAGCTGCAAAAATTTCTCATGCTTATATCTTAATTTTAGTCAAGATTTGTAGTCATCTTTTGCTGTATCTTTCTTTATAAACAGTGAAAGAAATGTCAATACCTAGCAAATACATACATTATGTTGTGAATAATTACTACAGACTACATCTGAAGTGACATGATCACACACTTGTTAGCTCTAATTACACTAGAAAGAATATTAATTATTGCTTTATATTACAGTATAGTCATAATACGAGCATGGCTGGTATTAAATAGATGCTTGGCTTAGCACTGTGCTGCTCCTACAGTATCAGTGGAAATATCCTAAATAATTCAAATATTATGAAAAAAAATCTGGAATGTCTTTGATAATTTGCAGCTATTATCTGAAAAGCTAAACTGATTAAAAAAATAATAATAATTTAAAAAAAAGCCACCAAATCAAATACACTTGCATTGCATTAGAGAGGAAAGTGAGAGAGATCCTCTAAATATTTAATAAAAATAAAATATATGTAATTTCATGTGAAAACTCATCTTCATGTAAAAATGTTTAACTTTTCCCAAAGTGGGATGGAATGCTCAGAATCACAATAGACCTTTTAAACAGATCAATCATTTATTTGAATTATCCCCTAGTTTCCTAGGTGCTTTTGCCTAGCAGTAGTCTTGCTAACTTCAACAAAATTAAGCCTAATGTACTGAAAAATATACTCAACTAATACTGAACTTGTTAATGAAGAGCAAAGGCCTGTTAAAACTGACTAAAATGACTGGTTCTCTCAATGAAATATTAAATCCTTCGGTTCAACACGTGGCATTGCAAATGTGGAGCATTAGTTCCTTTCTGGCTGAAAAGGATCACACTCAAGAATGCATTTCATTAATCATGGTTCAGGCATTTTTGCAGTTATCCTTCTTCTGTGTCAACTCCTGTTTGTTAATAGTACCTAGCTACAGGGGTAAACATAAAAAGATTTCATGGGCTTGTGGAGAATATTACTGGCCTGCTAAGGTCAGAACTCAATATCAGTACGTTCTTTTTAAAAACATTTTCTTGGAGATACAGTAATGCCAAGGACATCGGTAAAATAGAAGACATGCTTTGTTTTTGGTAGTGTAATCACTAGTAGATCTTTCATTTGATGCACTAAAAGCCTAGGTTACTGCCCAGGTTGGCATGCAGAACAAAGAACAAGGAGATTAGAAAAAAGGTAAGTTGCTTAAAGTCAAAGTCAATTTCAAGACCACATTTCTAAGCAGCAAAAAACTAAGCAAATCTGCCCTAACTTTTATCCCATAACCACCTCAGTATTTTATAGGACAAGACTGAGAACCACATCACAGATTTGGTGATCTGTTTCAGTAAGCCTGCAAGTAGACATATAAACACAACTGAGGGGATTAAATTTGAGCCAAAATGAGAGTATATTTAAATACAGACCTGCTTAAATAAATTTAATAACTAACAGTTACTACACTTTTGTTCCCTACTATTGTCTAAGTTTCAAGCGCCATATCAAGTTATATTCATAAAGTTTGTGGCAAAGAAAAGTGTCAAAACCAATTCAAAGCACTTTACACATTAAAAAAATGTTGAATATTGATAATCCAATATAAATTTTTAAGAAAAGGGTGGTGAAGCACTGGACCAGGTTGCCCAGAGAGGTGGTGGATGCTCCATCCCTAGAGACACCCAAGGTCAGGCTGGACTGGGCTCTGAATGACGAATGACTTACGCAGGATTTGCCTAACTGCTTCTAGCACTGTTCTGTCCCCAGGTGATGACCAAGTTATTTTGGACAAATCCTAGCTCCTGTAACTTTTGTAATTTATAACCATCCTAAATACAATTGAGCACAATGAAAAAACTATGTGATAATAAATTAAATAGAAAAGAGCGTAATAGAAATTGTTACTAAAAGCAAACGTATTCAGAAACTGAAATTAACCCCATATTTTTTCAATATAACACTGTCTCCCATTTAATATTTTCTTTTGTCTTCATCTCTATTTTCATCCCAATCTCAAGTAAATATATGATGAATACTGAATTGTCCCACAGAACTGCACCTATAAAGATGGGGGGGGGGAGGGGCAGGGGGTTGTTGTTGTTGTTGTTTTGTTTGTTTGTTTTGGTTCTTCTTGCTTTGAGAATGTCATCTGCATTCTTTACTCTTAATTTTGATAGCTGGGCAGGGGTATCAAATGAAACATGAGCCTCTTGTGATATTTATACTTTCAGGAACTTAAGTGCTTCCTAACACTGCAGCTGTGTGACCTATAAGCAATGCAAAAGTGAGTTCAAAGTAAATGGGAGAGGACTAAAGCATTGAAATTTCAAAATCAGAATTTTGGTGCTCTGATATTATAAATACATCTAAGGGTGTTTAAAAGCTTTTATTTGTTCCTTATTATTCAATACTGAAAGTCAAGATGGATTTATGATAGTGTTAACACCACTGTAGATCTTCAATTTATTGCAGATTGTCATCTACTATTGCTGTGATAAGAGAATAGAAGCTCAAGTTACATTCACTGTAAAAGATGGAAAAAGAAAAAACAAAGAATGTCAGTTTTCACCAGCATGCTTAAAACAAGGAAATAACTTCCACAACAACATCCAAGTTGTATCATGGAGCTGCGTCAGGGAAGTGTCAAGGCTGGGTATTAGGAAAAGATTCTTCATTTCAGAACAGGCTCCCCAGGATAGGGGGCACAACACCAAGCTGGCAGTTCAAGAAGTATTTGGACGATGCTCTCTGGAATACAGTTTGACTTTTGGGTGGTCCCATCCATACAGACAGAAGTTGAACTCAATGAACTTTATGAGCCTCTTTCCAACTTGGGATATTCTCTGATTTTATTATTAATATTTGCCCATGTTACTCAGTGTTAAGCAGAAATTATAACTCAAATAACTGTATGCTGCATGTACTGTTCCCTAAGAGAGGAGAGAATCAAAGTAGAGCTGAAAAGTCCAATTTCAGTAGAGAAGGCATAGCTCAAATACTGAACAAAACAGAAACAGAAATTCTAGGTCAGTCATGACCACACAAATATCATAAAATGCAACTGTTAGCACACAGTTTATGGTAATTTTCATGCAAGATAGCAAAGGCAAGGACAATGGATGATGTACAGGTAGCAGACAGTGTCCTTGAATTTCTCTTTGCCTTAGCTTACAGGAACACTGAGGATTATATGAGAAACTCTGTGACAACAGAGATGTTTACAGCTAGATTTCATATGATATCAGGCCAAGTATGTTACTGATGCAACAGAAATAGCCAGCAATTTCTTCTTAAATTAGTTGTCACCGACTTTCCATTTGATTTATGTGTTAAATCAAAAATGTCCTAGTCTTCTTCTAGAAATAGTTTGTTGATTAGTATCGATGACTGGGTCACACTTTACATTGGTACAAAATAACACATGAACACTTTACAGTTCACATACAGATGTTTACTTTGCTGAGCCATCTGTTCCACTTGAAGCACAAAGGAGATCACAGAAAATGAACTGTTACTCTCTGAATAGACAGACAAACAACTGGGTTCCCAACAAAACAAGTCTGTGAGCTTTCAGTGCACTGGAAAAAGACTGTAATTTACAGAAAACTTAGAAACTAAGGTCCTTGATCTGAAATCTTAATAATAATGAACAAATGACAATTCCTGATGCAGTCAGCAGGGAGCACACAGGCTGCTCTAGAAGGATTTTCATTTTCAGGGTTGTGTTACATCTTTGATTTTTTTTTTCCACTATTTGAGTTGTAGGTACTTGTTTCTTTCATTTTCCGATGCTCACACGCAACTAAGAACTGGACAGAACCAGGGCACAGACAGAGAAGGGAGGTAAGGTAATAGAAATGCACTGAATGACAGATCTGAAGAAAGAGTAAGGTGAACAGTGCCCAAGTGAAACATCTATGTTCAACAGTAGGCCTGTATGAATCAAGCTACAAAGGAGCTGCCAAGTAAAGAGGCACATGCAAAGAGGTATAAAATAGGGATGATACAGGCTGAAAGAGATGGAACTAATGGAAGACAGAAACAAGAAAAAAAGCTTACTTTCAGAAGGCAATTAAGAATTATTTAGTTGTGATTCAGTGACAGGAAAGGAAGAGAACAGGGAAATCTGTTAAGTGAACAGAAAGTTAAGCTACTTGGCACAGGTGGAAGACAGCAGAAAATGGGAATAGAAAGGTGCAGCTGCAGTACTGTCAGAGAGATGGCTGCTTAGAATAGCACTTACCTGTCCCTGCCTCCTGATCATATACCTGCATTAAAGTAAGTGTCTCCTTATTTGTTTACAGTTACCTGAACTAATCTGAGACCATTTCAAACTTTGGTTCTCAATACTAGATATTCACGAACACAAACAACTTTAAAAAAAAAACACATCAGATATAAATAGCTTAGTCAAGGGTCGCTTTGATCCCCAAATACACAAGCATCAGTTCAGAACTCATTGGAGAAGAAAACAGTAACAGCTTAAGTGAAGATGGTTCACTATAACTACACATATTAGCTATTTATACTCACACATAAACAGCTAACTTTCCACACATCAGGACAGTTCTCATTATATTTCTCAGTTGGCCCTCATTTCAATAGGCCACATACTCCTACACTGAAATAGATACTTAATTTCAATACTTAATTTCAGACTGGAAGCTTTTTAGTTTACACAAATCATGTAGTTTCATGTGGTTAATCCTACCAAACTCACTGTCTGATTCCTGCTTGACTAAAACTGTACTTGCGCGCTAAGAGCCAGGCATCCATGAGTCAAAGTAACACAACCTCACTTCTCACTTTACACTTCTTATTTACATATGTGTAAAACAGTGTAGTTATGTGCAAATAACTGTAGTTTTTAAGCCTGTAGTTTGCATAGGTATCTATGGATATGCTAGATAACTATGGATATGTAGACAGCACGGTATGTATACTAACTGGGAAGCAAGCACTAAATGATGATAGTTTTTTTAAGAAAAGGAAGGCTGTCTGATGTTACAGCAGTAATCTTTTACTAAAAATGGGAAATAAAGATTCTGATGAAATAGATGCATGAAATATTCGCATAAAAAATACAATAAATTAACATTCTGGTAGCACTTTATAACATAAAAGTATTTGTTCACTTACAAAGTTAATCCCTGAATATTACATTTCAAAAAATGTTTTGGAATATTTTATGTACCTGTGAATTTGGTAAATAACAGTAAGAATAAAAGTTAACAAGTCATGATCTGTGAATCTGTTCATACTTGCTACACACATAACTATCTAGACTTAGAAAAATTTGAATTAGAGATATCAAAGCCAGCAATAGCCAAACATGCTCGGACACTGGAAGCAGCTGAGTGGTGTTGTTATGCTTCAAATCTGCTAAAGCTGATTTGATTTATCTTGTACTGAGCAGAGCAACTGTTTCATATGAGGAAAGCTATGTTAGAGGTGCTTTACCCCCTACACCATTACTTGCAGTAATACCAACATTTCGAACAGCTCATTTAGATCTAGCTCATAAGTCTGGGCACTGTCCCACACTACACAGTTTAGAAATAGCTGAGACAAAGCAATGAGCTTTTGAGCATCTTGAGATTTATGTTCAGTCCAGTCTCTTGTGGGCAAGTTTCCTGACTGACCTTCCGCACTATGAAAAAGGTTCATCTGGTACACTGAAACTTCCAGCTTCTCTGTCTGAATGGCTGTGTATTACCACAGCAGATAGGGCTTTACTGAGCATGGTAGGACAAGAAGCCAGAGTTAAATTGAGGGGCAATGGCAACACCTCTCCTTTTATTAGTAATCCTTTTATTAGGTGACATTGTTGATCCTGCATTTTGTGTCATGATGCCTCATACATAAAATAATACAGTAGTATTAGACACCACATGTCTAAACTGAAAAGCTCAGACACTCTTTTGTACAAGAAAAGATGCACCCACAACTCTTCTTTCAGGATGCTGGTCTTGGCATAAACTGCAACAGCTGACCTCATCATATAATAGATACTGCCTCAAACATCCGTCTTTGCCAGTTTTCTTTCTCCTCTATCTACTCCTCAACACACATACACATCACATGAATATCAGTCAGTGGGAGTTCACACAGTCTAGTCAAAGAACTCTTACCACAGAGGTGCTGCCATTTTGCTTTCAGTTAACCCCATTCAAAATAATTTCTCTTCCCTTGATAGCTTTGATTTGATATATAATTCAGATTCATTTCTCTTGCCTTTTTTTTTTTTTTTTCTCCCCATATTCTGTTCCATTCTCTACCTGGATATAACCACGTGGATTAATGTCTGATGCTGTACTCAGTACAGTGACAGTGTTATTAGAACATAGTTTGTTGCCCACAATAAGCTCCCCCTTGTGCCTCTGCTGTTCTGTAATGAGGCCCCTTCAGACACACAGTTTGGTTATTGTGGTTCATCAACTTATAATGTGTTATTTTAAATGGTTGCATTTTCATTCTTTTTCTTCCTCCTATGAAATAAAATAAATATCAGATAATGGAGCTAAAAAGAATTACTCACCCTTCTTCTCGATCTAACATAATATTTATGGGCAGCAGGGATAGCAGGAAGATGTTCTTATGAAGAGAGGAACTTGAGCAGCTTTATAGGACAACAACCTAGGAAGAAATGACAAGCCAATACCCACATTTACTGTTTGTAAATCTGAGCATTGATTCTGCTTTCACAAGTGGCTTTCATCAAATGCAAATCAGAAGCCTGGCATCTGCTTGAGTAACCAGGCAGCCCTGTCCCCCTTTCAGGGGAACAAAAGCCATACAATCAAAGGGTTCTAAAAGGATGGCAAACTTATTGTAAGCTAGAAAAGGTTAAAAGTCTGCCAAGGCTTAAATATACCTCTCAGAACTCTCAAGTATGAAAGCATTTGTGACCTTTATGGATTTATTTTTTTTTTTATTTTTTGCTGTTAAATGTTTCCTTATATTTGAAATGTTATAAAAAGTGACCAAACAGGAGAGAGACAAATTCTTTATGCGTTTTATTTCCCAAATGATTTTGAAAGTTCCAGAAAGCAAACTTATATTAAGACCATTTTATTTATTTTCAGATGTCAAAAATCTAGCTCCAACCAGCAGCACCCCATGGCTATCACAGCAGAACCTACCTGTGCTCTGCCTGCATCAGTGGCAGATCTCTTTCTACAGAGATACGAAGCAAATGGCATTCACTCCAAACATGACGTTTCCTCACTGCAGAACGCTGCACTGAGACTGGCATGCCCTTGAAAACCATCTGAAGCCTATTTGGGTAGAGGAAAACACATTTTATAAATATGCTGAAAATTCACAACTTTACTTACTTCAATTACAAGAGCACATTCCTGCTACCAGAGAAAAGTCAGATGACCATTTATCCTGAGATCTTACAGAAAAATACTTATTGCTATTTCCACAATAAATGTACATGTGAAATTAAAGTATTTTACTGCCTGGTAACAGCAGAAAAACAGGAATTTAATTAGAAATAAGTTAAAAAGGCTTAACAGGCTCATCATAACGCGTCTTTGTTTCTCATTTATTTGGGAATAGTTACAAAGCTTATCCCAATAACTGTAGAAACAGAAACCAACATTCAAAGATGGGAAATGAGCCTAAATTGTTCAGTTTTTTTTATGACTGATTTTGGATTCCACAGTACAGAAAGGAGCACTTCACACAAAAGTTTTAACTTCATAAGAATATGATCCATCGGTGCTGTCACCAACTAGCTGGAAATATCTGAGGGGTCCTGCTGCTGTAAGGAAGCTGCTCTCTGTTAAGAAATTAATTCAAAACAAGTCTTGGATCTAATGATTTTGAACATAGTCATTGTTTGACAGAGCAACCTATATTTCTTCTGAAGGAGTCATAACAATCTCTCGTGCTTAGAAACAACCATAAGACAAAAGCTTACAATTCCTTAAGTTATGAGGGCTGCTCTGGAAGTAATGTCTCCTGCTTCATTTTGTTGGCTCGCTCTGTCACAGGCAGATATTGTTGATACCGCAACACAGGCTGAGCCTTCCCACCAATATTTCATTACATTTTGTTACTGCACAACAGATGGCAGCAGAGGGCAGTCTCACAGAACGGCATCTGGCATGGAAGAGTTTTTGAAGCAAAGGTGTGTCACTGAATTCCTCCATGCAGAAAAAATGGCACTCATTGACATTCGTAAATGTTTGCTGAATGTTTATGAAGACCAAACAGTGGATGTGAGCACAGTGAGGCAGTGGCAACAGCAGGTCACCTCCAGTGGTACATATTTTTATGAGCATGGCATGCTCATCACCGTCAAAGAGTCACCTCCATTAGCTGTGCATGTGTTGAAAAATAGTGTTTTGTAGCTGAGAATTTGTTCTATCAAATAGTGTCATTGTGCTCTTCGTGTCTGTTGAAATTTCTACAGACATAAACAGGAAGCAGAAGTAATTCGGAGCAACCTACGTAGAACCAGAACAAAAGATCCAAAGCAATAAGAAGAGCTGAATGGGGTGGAGTTTTTTTGTTTGGTTTTGTGGTTTTTGTTTGTTTTATATAATATGAACAACATGACTTATATTTTGAAACTCAGTGTCGCATGATGTCATTGAGCCCAAAATAGGCCTAAAACCAAATTAAACAAAATAAGAGAGTTACCTACTGGCAGTCATTAAATATGATGGTATAACCTTCCGCTCAGAATTTTTTGATTAAAAATATATCAGGCTTGCCCTACATTTTGTGTTCTTTTAATCCTATGTTCTCAGCATCCTTTGTTGGCAGGTATCTTTGTTGGACTACCCCAGGAATAAGCCAGTTTGAAACAAACATTTTCCTCTCTAAAGCACAAAATCTGGAGTTCAATAATGCAGGTGCAACTGGCAAAAAAAAACAACCCACTAACACAGGTGTGATTTAAAGTTAAGATTATGTTTAAGATTAAGATTATGTTGTTCATAACACAGGAGATAAGTGTCTACTTCAAGGAGGAATTAATACATAACTTCAAAATGTGAACACTGAGTGCATTCCCAGACCTTAACAAGCAAAATACAGGAAGAGGGCTAAGAATCAAAAGTGGCAAAGTCAGGGAACTGTGCAGGGATATGAAGCGGCACTCACAGCAAGTACTGCTCTGTAATGCTACTCAGCAGAACTAGCATAGTAATGGTCTCCCCCAAAAGACCTTTGTGTTAAGTAACATTGAGAGCCCCTTTCCTTCCTAAAAATGAGGTCTGGGTGTACTGTATCTAATCAAGTATCTATTTTGGACTAGAAAAAGGTAAGAAATCCTGTGCTGAGTCATTCTCAGAATTATTACCTCTCCCATGATCCTTGTCAGCAGCTGATATTAGAGACAGTTATCCAAGAAGGACATCAAAGAAACCACTTTCTAATTGGTCCTGTAAATAAATACTTTTCCTCATGTCAGCCTTGCACAACCAGTCACCTGCATAACTACCAGCCTTCCCAGATCCATCACCAGAGGCACGAGGTGGTAAGAACAAGAATTAGGATGGGAGCAGCAGCCATTCAGGCTGTGTGAGGACTCCCAGCAAACACTGGAGTGTTCCACCCACCTGGCTGCTGGGGCTCTGTGCTGCTCTTTTCTATGCAGCAATTAGGATCAAGGTTTAGCTGAAGGTACCCAGAAGAAAATTCTGTACTTCAGGACTAAACTGTGTATCTGATGAAACTCCCAGGGTGATGTAACTTATCTTGGCAGTTCTGAAGGATGACACTGTTAGAAATTAGAGTGGTATGCTATGTTTGCTTAAGATAACTATTCAAATGTATCTGCAACTACACACCTTGCACAATAAATTTCATTAATACTATCCAAAATGCTGATAGCATAACATTAAGGACAGCACCCTTGTTTACTGAGTTTATACAAGATAGCCCTGTGTAATATCAGTAGGGCTTGTGGTAAGAAAGCTGAATATTAACACAGACATTAAACTGGGATGCTATTGCTTTTCACGTAATCCTCTACTTTGAGCTAGATCTCACTTGAAGCACTGAAATTACCAGATAGTATGTGCTGATTATCCTTTTCTCTACAGGCCAGACTTTTGTTGTTGTTGTTGTTGTTTGTTCTGTTTTTAAGTGTTAGATCCTAAGCCCCATTAAAAAAATGGAGTATTAATCTCACAGGTCAGCACCTGGGATAACAGAGATTAAAGGTTACAGTCATCCCCCTCTCCCTGCTAGTTGTTTGTTCATTTCAATTTGCTCTGCCCTCAGCTCAGGAGCAGTCCTCACTGTAACTAAAAAACAAACAAACAAACACACACATCCATCAAATATTTAAATGTTTAATATCTCACCTTTCCTTCCATGCAAATTTCACTTCTTTCTCTCCCCATATGCACAAATACGTGCGAATACACTCACATATACAAAACAAGACTACAGCCTATAAGCTTTCTGAAAAAATCTATAAGTATGGAAGTACAATCTTATAACCATGAAGCCACTATGGTTTAAAGTCTGCTCATTCAACGCATAATTTGTAACTTTAATCAACACATCTCATTTTGCTAATGCACACTGACTGGATGCCTGAGTGCTAATGAGCGTCCCTGAATGCTAATGGCTCTGTGAGGCCGGATGGCCCCTGAGCATCACAGGGATTATCTACAACTGATTTGCATCTCAGATTCCCAGCACCATTCAGCTTCACCTCTCTTTGACCTTGACATTTTATAACCAGGGAGAACAGTTGGGTTATGAAAGAAAAGCCAACACTAAACTAAAAAGGCAGGCAAGGACACTTTCCCCTAGAACACATCTGAAACAATATCCTGAGTTTTCCCACACTAGATTTTTTTTTCTTTGATCACTGTAATGATATTGTAATGATACTGTACATTTTAACTCCTCCTTCTTTGAGCTCTAATACCTACAGAACACATGCTTAGGAGCAGTGAGACTGTGAGACGATGTATTACCTTTCAGAATTGATCAATTTCCTATTAAAAGTATATTACAGCTTGTATTACTTCATACAACCATATACTATACATTACTATAAGGTAACATATTATAAATCCAGTGCTGTTGGAAAATAAGACAGTGTTTCAGGCACACAAGCCCTTATTCACATGCATCAAAAGATTTCCCCTTTCCCTTTCATATAATATTAGGTGGTTTTCATATGTACACTATAACTATATATATATATAACTATATATATAACTACATATATATATGTATATATATATGTATATATATGTGTATATATATAACTATATATATACATATAACGTATATATATACGTTATTCATATGTACATATAACGTATATATATATATATAACTATATATATGTGTGTGTGTGTATACATATATATATATATATATATATAACTATATGTACAGGAGTCTCACCTTCCTTCCTGAAACTGTTCCAGCATGTACACGCTGTACCAGTGCTCCACTTTAAAGGGAAAACTGTACTCAAGTCATTATCTCAATACCCTGCACATCAGTGTCTGATAGTTCTCTCTAAGAAGAAATACCTCCTATGAAAACCTCTGTTGCTCCAACTCTTTTTTTCCCCCTCCTGTGAATAATTGTAGTTATGTATTTTCAGAAAAAAAAAATCCAAACTTTTTCTTGTCTGCCAAGAAATATCAGAAAAATGTATAATGGAAGACTATGATGTAACTTATTTTAAGATAAACTCTTTGTTACCCTCACAATAAGCAGAAGCAATGCTTACCCAAGTCTATTTCCCAGCTTGAAATACTGTGGAGGGGCTTGATTTATGCTTAAAGTCAAAACCCAGGAGAGGTGTGAGATCATCTGTTTTGATGCATTTTACCTATCAGCTTTCATGTGAAACCTAGAATGTGCGGTTGACTCAGACATACCTCCTACAGAACTGCATGATTTCAATCTGCACAATTTTGTCTTCACATCATGGAATGTGGACTCTGTTTGTTTCGCTATGGTAGAATATCCTCATGCATTCAAAATTATTTCTAATATTTTTTCTCCAATTTCCACTTCCAGTTGCAGTTTTTCATTTCTCTACGTGATGACACAGAGAAAAATAAAAGATAGATCTGTCTGCTTCTGTATATGCTTCACCATCATCCACCTAAACACATCACCATTGGTACCTCACCCAGTTCATCCCTTTTTCTTTTTAATATTTACATTTTCACTGTTGTGCTTTCCTGAATTTTTTCTGGTACTTCAAAGATTTATTAAAAGTTACAGCCATGCCAGATGTCTGCATAGCTCTTTAAAGCTGTTTGGTACAAATTATCTGCAACTCTAAATGCGCTTGTCCATTAGCAATTATCTACACTCAGGAAAATACTTTCTCATCCCCATGGAATGCAAACGTATGACTCTCCAAGCACAAATCAGAAACTCTTATTGAATTTTTCTACAGCATTATTAACAATTTCATAGAATCACAGCATATCCTGAGTTGGAAGGGACCCACAAAGATCACTCAGTCCAACTCCTGGCTCCACACAGGACCACCCAAAATCCAAACCATATGTATGAGAGCACTGCCTAAAGGCTTCTCAAGCTCTGGATGCCTTAGGCTAGAAAAGTCCATGTCACAACTAGGATTTCCTTGACACCTCATTATTATTAGCTTTGGGTTTCTCCTGTTTTCTAGGCTTCTTTGGGTCTCCTGGATTTCTCATCTTTAAAACAAAATAAACTGATTTTTATTCATCAAAACAAATTTTCTAACTTTCAGTATTTTTTTGGTGCTATCTTAATGTGAAACATCAAAACTGAATTGAAAATAATATTGCCAGATATTTAAAGAACTTTATGCAGTTTGAGTTTGCTTGAAAAATGTATAGACTCTTCCCATCAAATACTGTAGCATACACCTTTCCCTATGAAACCTACACGGGGAAGACAGGAAATAGTTTCACTGGGAAAGTGAGAAGCGAGCTCTATGGAGCTCCGTAAGTATTCATGGAATAGTCCTGGTCAGGTGTATCATAGAAAACAGTTCTTCTGACTTGTTCTAACATTCTCTCAGAGCAGAGCTGCAAAAATGATTTTAAATCCTCTTGTCCTGCACTGTGGGTGTAGGCCATCTCAATTCTGGCAGCGTGAGCCTCTTCAGGGAGGCTCATCAGGAGGCTGATCCAGCCTGAAGGAAATGGAAGAAGGAGACATTTGACTGGGCCCACAAAACCATGTCGTATCTATAGCAAAGGCTTGAGTTGCATAGGAGCAGGCCACAAGGAATGGGAATATCTCAGGTTGGTACTGGTGACAATTTTTTCTAATATGAAATGGAGGTCTCTGATACAAAAAGATAGATGACTCCAGTCATTACTGATGTATCACCATGCAGAACACAGACTAAGTTTAAGCTTGTATTCCTTCAGATTCATTAAGACATTGTTCAGTAGTTTAAGCATCCACTTGAATTTGTACTTTAACTGAAATCCTGACAAAGCAGCTATAAATAAGTACATTATGTGAAAATGCCTGCAAGTAAAACTTCATGATATCAGAGTTAACTACCAACTCTTCAGAAAAGCATCCCAGTCTCAGTTTTCCTACACTCCTTTCAAGAAATATAAAATTACAGGATCTATTTTATATGCAAGAAAGTTATTTTGAAATTTGGTTGTTCTTCAGACATTTTTCCTTTTCTTCTCAGAACATCTTCCCAATGCAGACAGCCCACAGAGACAAGTAAGCTCACACAGCTGTTGAGACAGCTTCTGCCCATGTGAGATGGCTCCTGAGCTTTGCTACCACTGCTTGTTACAGCAGCCACCCAAATGGTGATTTATCACCCTTTGTTCTTATGAAAGCACACAAGACTAAGCTTCAACTTGTGTGGCTGACAAGAATGAAGCTTATCCTTTTATTATTAATCCTATTATGTTTAATAACAGCTTCGGAAGCTACTGCACAAATATCTTAAAATACCTCCATGTAGCATATTTTAATCCTGGTTTAACACAGCACTTTACCAAGGAAAAGAAATCCTTCAATGATTCTGATAACTTCCTGATATACAGAAATGGGTGTTGTCCTCTGTCAAATCCTTTTCCATTTCCTATGGAGGCCTGAAAGAGAAGGAAGAACCTCTGGTGCAGTAACGCACAGCAAACACCTCTGTGAAACCACAGCAGTTCTACACATCCCATGGTGAGCTGCCATCACTTTAGGGACCTCCTGACACTGTGTTTGTGTCCCAAATGTGAGTGTAATTACAGAAATACCATAAATAGAACAAAGTATATGGCTAATTAGTCTGTAAGCATTAAAGCTTTATTTCTACTCCTTGCATAATTCTGTGCAAATTTATCCCATAGAATGATAACATGAAACTTTAAATAAGTCTTTGGATTATTTTATCTGGTTTTGATCCGGTCAGGTCTTATTAAAACACAAAAAAACTAGCAAACCTCAATATTTCAGCTCTTAATTATTAAATTAAAATCTTAATGAGAATTTATATATATGTTGTGAATACTAGAAGAAACATGAAAGATATTTTCATTTCTCAGAGAATGTTCATTACACTCCTAGTTTGTAACAGAAGTTACCCAACACTGAAAACCAATTTAGTCTTCGCAGGAATTAAAGAGGTCAGCTTGATTTCTTTTACATGCAAACAAGAGAAAACGAAACCCGAATCAAAGGAGAAAAAACCTCTCAGCTATGGTTGCTATAGACAAGCAGTAATCTTCTTGTAGTTTAGCATGAGATACTTTCTCTCCTCCCTCCCCATGAAATACAGATCTCTAGTCCAGCTACCAGCAGTCAGTCTGACCTCAGGCACTGCTGAGCACATCCCCCCTGCAAGCAAACCCTGCTCTGCAATGTGGGGGAAGATGAAACTGTGAGCGAGTCACCAAAGAGCTTGTCAGACTCTTTGATAGACTTTATCACTGTTAAATCCTGGTTGACCAGAGTGTGAGACAAAGAGCGAGCAGTGTCTGATTGCATCCAAGGGTAGACAGGAGGTTCTTTTGACATACTTTGTTAACCCTGTTACTTTTAAGAAACATTTCTTCCTTTATCCCTGTTGTTTGGGAGAAGTTCGGACCAATTAACTGATTAGAGGAACTGTTAGGAGGAAAGGGTTTTCTTGTTTGAAGTGAATGGTATATAAGATGTATGTTGAACACAATAAAGAACTATTCTGATGCTAAAAGAAACTAAGAGAGCTCTCTAACTCAATTGAGTGCTGACACTGCAACAGATGAGTTTCTTTTCCTTTCTTACTAGTTGACAGCACTCACAAACTCAGCATACTACTACATTATCTCTGAGACAAACATGCATTATTAGTTACAAATACACTTCTGTGAGTATTTTGATCCCAATTTCATAACACTATGAGGAAGAGAAGACGAAACACAAACACAATACTGAAAGCTACGTACTACTTTAACCTCTACGATTTCACACATTCAAATTCCAGTGCCACAGATTTAGTCAGTCATTTCTCAGTGAGAGAGAATTACAAAACAAGACCAATCATGCTCTAGTTTAATATAAAAGCAACATGGAATAGATGTTCAGGAAATGCATGTTCTCCCAACCAAGATCAGAACTCAAACCAGCGCTAACCCTGGGCTTCCCAGCACACAGCTCAGAGTGCTGCTGCCACTCACACTGCAGCACGTGGGATCATTCCAAGCCAGCAGTGTCTGGATGGGACAATGAGCAAGAAAGAAAAGAAAGCAAGAAAGTCTCTAATAAGTGATTTTCAGGACAGATTGATCATGCAGCACCTTGCCTTCATGAATCAAAGCCATCTATCACATGGTCCCTCTGCAGCTTCCTGCAAAGCTGAGGTACCGCATCTTTTGACTTCCTGTTTATTGAAGTGAGCTTCTGTGGATCAAAGCTCAACACTGATTTCCCAGCTTCCTATGCAATCCAAAGAGGCATTTCATCTACAGTATTATCAAGTGATTTTTTGTCACATGGTATTGTACAAAAGTCTCAGGCAGGAACGTGTGAGAACTCTTTAAAAAGCAAGATGTACCAAGGGGGAAAAAGATGCTAGTTCTGCAAAGGCAAAAAGTGTCACATGGCCAAACACATCCTCTCATTATTTCCACAAGCTAAAGAAGTGGATGGAGGCAGAAAACTGACAATAATTATATTGCCTGGAAACTGAAAGCACACATAAATCCAGTGTGTTAAGCCTTTATTCATTGATTTACTTCCCAAAGTAAATGCTCAGGGTGCTTCTGGCTCCTGGACTGAGGGAAGGAGAACATCAACCCAAGTTGCAGCCAAAATAACAGTAAACAAGCTTTACAGCTACTAAACCAGCTTTGCATCTTCGCTGCCCTATATTGCTCACAGGTGCACAGCATTCAGACACTTGAGTAAACGTTATTCCCTTGGTCTAACCAGACTATAAATGCAATCAAGAGTTTGGAAAGGCGTCCTATTGAATTAACAAACTACCTGTGACATTTCTGTATTCCTCAGATTGTTTTTAGCAGATCAATATACAATTGCTTTGTTTGAGAGATGTTATTATTAATATGGTACAGCATCATTTGGTGGCATTTCGAAGCCAGAAAGCATATCGAGAATCATAACACTTCTATAGATAAATCCACAGAATGTTTATGTAGACACGTAAAATATGTCATCTTTTGTGGTGACAGGATTGATGCTTATTGGTTGTTGGTTGGGTTTTGTTGTTGTTGTTGTTGTTGTTTTTTGTTGTTGTTGTTTTGTTTTTTGGTTTTTGTTTTTTCTGCTATAAATTTCAGGATGCACAATCTCAAATTCAGTTGAGCTTAAGTGACATCAGCAGGTTTGCACATTGTTTATTGCATGCTAAGCAAAGAGAACCAACAGCAACAAAAAAGGCACAATTAGCTGAAAGCACAATCACGAGGGCTGCTAACCTAGATTAATATTTATGTCCCGCATTTTGTTAATTGATACAGATACATTTAGTCTTCCTTTGCCACTATAAGCTCTGCAGAGCTTTTTATTCACATTCCAGACCTGTATACACACATTTCGACTCAGAGAAGCAATTTCCTATTGCTTGCTTTCAGGAATGTTACCTCTAAAACAAAGAAGAAAGTAAAAATGCATATGTATATAACCAGGCTATCTCAGAATCAATATCTAGCTCAACTGCACTGGACTGCATAACAGAATGCATTCAGCAGCCCCAATATAATCCTGCCAAAACCAAATAAGGAGCACAACAGTTTATTTGAGTCATTGGTAGCTATACACGTAACAAGGCAATGAAACAATTGTTTCCCTAAGAGCAGTAGCATCCAAGCAGGATTTGACTTCTCTGAATCATTCTGAGAAGATCTAGAACCAAAAGGGAGTTCATGCAAATATTACAAAGTACAACTAAAAGAAAAAGGATAAATAAGGTAGATGAAATCACAAAGACTGCTACGACTCTAAGAAACAAAGAGGAAAAATCTATCAACTCCCAGATAATCAGCCCCATCCTTCCCCACCAAACAGTTTTATAGAAGATCAGTCTGAATCAAGGCAGGGAGTTACAGTTGTGTGCAATAGGAAGAACATGGGGCTAGCAACCAAAGGCTATTGGCACTGTCACCTGCACTGCTTTAATTCTCTGCATCTTCTGACTGCCTCCTCCAGTCTTCATGCTACCACAAGTTCCATTCTCCTGCAGAGGTGACCAGCAAGATTTTCAGACTGTTACTTAAATAGGCTGTTTGTAACAGTGGCTTTGTCACTGCAGCAGTTTCATGGCCATTCACACTCTTTAGGGATCCTGGTTTGAGGAGGAAAAAATGAAAGCTCAGAGGCTGTTCTAGAGCGCAGTTTTACCCTCATAGAACAGGCTCTAATTTACATTTCTCCAAGTGTGACAAGGCCATGAATGGCAGGGCAAGGACATGCTGCTGCTCACCTCTTGAGCTACAGATAATAGGAGCAATGGTTAAAGAATTACTGACAAAGTAACAGAAAAGCTTGTGATCTGAAGGATTAAAGGTGGAGAACTTTGATGCTTGTCACCTGTTTTCTAACAATCTGAAGTGAAATAGTTTCTTTTGTGATTGTAAGCTATCATTCCTAACTCCAGCAAGAGATTTGCTGAATACCAGATTTTTCTAACAGCAGCTTTTTTCCTCTTTTTTTCCCTCTTTTTTTCCTCTGCATCTCATTCCTGCCCTCAGAAACCTATCCAGTTAAATCGCATAGAGCACAAGACATGCCACCTGAACTCAGCACTGCTGCTTACTCCACAGGCACATTGTTCCTCTTTATTCAGCACATATTTTGATCCCGTGTTTCATATCCACACTTCTCTTTTTACCTCCAGAAGCAGCGAAAAAATACCTAATCTTAAACAGTTCGAGAAGCAGGTGGTGGGAATTTGCCATTTTCAGCTCACAATCTGAATAAAATCTTTAGTGATGCTGAATTTTTTGTTCTTTTCCCCTACATAAAGAAATACATAAATGAATTTCTACATTGGGATGGAAGCAGTGGCATTTATTCCTTGCTCCATGCAGCTGCAGATTGTGTGGCTGACAGTTAAAAGACCAAGCTGAAGATCCTACCTGACATTGCTGTGGCTTTGGTGTGCCCCAGGATGTAGGTCACTGCCAGCACGCAGCCTTTCCCACCTCCCTTGCTCCTATGATGCATCTAGATGAAGGTGCATTAATGTGATGCTCTTTCAGAATAGAAGTTGTAAGATGCAGAACCTGTTTGCTACGTGAATGATTTTTAATCTGTAATTTCCATGACTCTTGACACCTGCTATCAGACACATGCATTGTCCTGTTTTATCCTCAAGAGGAGGACAGATTGTAGCCACCTCCACTGCCAGAACTCATCTCATCTCTTTAAACAGCCTTAGTCCTGGTTTCCAGAGGTGCAAAAGAGATTCCTAAAGAGGAAAATATTGCTTTGTTTTCTTACTGTGTAAGAAGCACTGGGAAGCAGAAAGCTCCTAGGATCAGGAAGCTTTGCACCCTGCGTCACATGTGGTTGCAACATGCAATACCTCTTAGAAATTTAACATGCTCCATCTTGAAGTTAGGGTTATGTTTTTCCCTTCTCTAGTCTCACTGAGATGGCCATTCCAAAACCCTGTTGTTCTAATGACTGGAGCCTCATTCTAATTTCTAGACAGCTCAATAGCTAGTTGCAAGCATGCATAACAAACCAAAAATCAAGTCTGTATGTTTTGGCTCACTGTATCCCGGAGCAGACAGTATAGGACATCCAGGGGAAAAAAATAAGCATGAAATACTAAAAGAACAAGAGCTATAAAAACGGTGACAAAAATAGGCACGCTAACTAGAAATGCTCTTTGAAACTATCACTGAAATAAAAAGTGAACAAGCAGATTTTCTTTGGTCCTACTCCTTGCTGATCAGTTTAAGCATCTGAGAAACACTGTAGGGAATAAGTGCTTTTTTTCTTTTCTTTTCTTTTTTTTTTTTTTTTTTTTTTTTTTTTTTTTTTTTTTAAAGCTTTTCCTAGGTAAAGTAAATAACTCAGTCTGAACCTTGACCTACGACTCCTGTATTCTTATCATACATGGGTTAATTTAAAACCAGTCTGTGTTCCATTCTGAAATGTGGACTGGGAGACTGTATAGGCCACAAAGCTGTATTCAGTGTTATGTCAAGACCCACAGGGTCTTCAGGTATAAATAGATACACTTGGACAAAATGTTTTAGGCTGACCTCCTAAACTTAGTGCTGCTTAGATGTGACACTACACAAGGTGGTGTTAATTTGCCTGAGGGTAGGGAGGCCCTCCAGAGGGATATGGATAGGCTGGATTGCTGGGCTGAAGTGAATGGGATGAGGTTCAACAAGGCCAAGTGCCAGGTCCTGCACTTCAGCCACAATAACCCCATTCATCACCATAGGGTTGGGGTTGAGTAGTTGAATGACTGTGAAGAGGAAAGGGACCTGGGGGTGTTGGTCAGTGCTCAGCTGAAGACGAGCCGACAGTGTGTCCAGGTGGCCAAGAAGGCCAACAGCATCCTGGCCTGTATAAGAAATTGTGTGGCCAGCAGGAGCAGAGAGGTAATCATCCCCCTGTACTCAGCTCTGGTGAGGCCGCATCTCAACTACTGTGTTCAGTTTTGGGCTCCTCACTACAAGAAAGACACTGAGGCCCTGGAACGTGTCCAGAGAAGGGCAATGAAACTGGTGAGGGGTCTGGAGCACAAGTCTTATGAGGAGCGGCTCAGGGAGCTGGGATTGTTTATCCTGGAGAAGAGGATGCTCAGGGGAGACCTCGTTGCACTCTATAACTTCCTGAAGGGAGGTTGTGATGAGGAGGGTCTTGGCCTCTTCATCCAGGCAACAAATAGGACCTGAGGAAACAGCCACAAGTTGTATCATACAATGTTTAGACTGGACATAAGAAGGAACTTTTTCTCTCAGAGAGCAGCCAGGCACTGGAATGGCTGCTCAGGGAGGTAGTGGAGTCACTGTCCCTTGCAGTGCTCAAGAGGAGTCTGGATGAGGATCAACAAGATACAGGTTAGTGGTTTGCTGTAGCTATGGTAATGAGAGGATGGTTGGACTAGATGATCTTGTAGGTCCTTTCCTACCTTGTGATTCTCTGATTCTATGATATTTACTTTATCATACATTAGTTCACTTGAGAAGAAATGCCTGATCAGCTAAAATTTCACTTCAAGTTCAGTTTTTCCAAAACTGATTTTTCAATGAATGGGTGCATTTGAATCATAATTCCAAATAATGACAGGGCTGGATCTGATAGGATCAGCTTGCAGCAACAAATTGGACATTTTTGTTTTCACTGCAGTTGCCACAAAGCATTTCACAACATCATGTTGTTATTAAGCTAGAAGAAATGGATAACATTCTTCCTAGGACACTAACAAAATGACAGCTTCATCACTACTGCAAGCACTGATAGCTGTGTTCAGAGCCATTCCCTGTGTGATATTTCATTCTGGTTATATGTTATCTGTGTGCCTTCAGAACAGTGGGAAGAACAGAATGCAGGCTGAACTTCATCTCTTGCATCCTTAAAATAAAAGAGAGACAGAGGGAACTGGGCATCTGTAAGAAACAAAACAGGGAGGATGTCATCATTAAAATAGGCCTGGAAATAACAAAGAACATAGGAGGAAGAAGGCTATCGTGGAAAACCATAGAGGTGAATTTATCGTACAGCTCCAGATTGATTGTAAACTTTATCTGCCATTTTCAGTACCTCCTCCCATTAGCCAAATAATTCTTCAGGTACCAGTATCTCAGTCATGGTCATTCCTTCCCTTTTTCTCCCCATTCCTTCCTCTAACTCCTCCTTGCACTTCTAATGTCTTCACAGCAATTGTAACTGTTTGAGAAAGCAGGGAAGAAGATGCCAATAGTCAAAAGAAGCCCATTTTAATTTCTGCAGTGATGTTACAGGTATTCCAACTCCCGATGTAAACAAAAGGGTATGGAATTCAAATACATTTATTTACCCTGGGTTCAGCTGGATGAGACATGGTCAGGGGTCATCTCACTCACCTACCTCATCACAAGAGACATGCATACCACACATTTCTCTGCAGCGTAATACATAGATACTTTAAACTTAATTTAAAATAGTATTTTTAACCTTACCTCAATTGCTATAAGCTGAGATGGACAGAACCCTCTTTTGGAAAGGAAGCTTAAAGGGTTTCCTAGCAATAACCAAATGGGGTTGGGCTGGGCAGAATACATGAACACCAGAAAAATGATGGAAAGGGAGAGAACATAATGGGAATTCAGCAGATGTACATTATCACCATCCAGGAAGAAAACAAAAGCAAAGACCAACCTTAATTTGCAACTTATTATTTGTAACTTGTTTTCAAAACCTTTTGTTTCATCATATTTCTCATGTTCTCTCTGATTTAAAAGCTAAAGACATTAATGTGTGATTTTGCCAAATGTAACATAAGGGAACAGCAGTCTCCTGCAGTGCAGCTTTCAACACTGAAGTCTATTTTCACAGAAGCATGGCTGACTTGGAGCCTTTGCACAAAAGATGGGTACTAAAAGAAGGAAAAGAAGACTTAATAAATAAATAAATAAATCACATAGATTGGAAAGGATCAGGATATGTTGGAATTTGAAGAGAAAATGAGTATGAAAATCTACAATAAGCACAAGACTCTACTGTCTCCTCATGCTTCTCTTTGTACAGGAGAGAACTTTCCCATCAGAACAGTTCAGTGTCTTGCTCATGCATAAACTACAAGTAGTTTTGTGTTACCACAGGAGTCAACAACAGTCAACAACATACAATAGCCTCATTGATTCAGGAAATAAAAATCTAGGGTTAAAATATTATCTTTTCTAATTGTTACAGGTACATTTCTTCAATCTTCTGTCTGATAACAACTTACTCTGGGAGAGTGACCAAGTGTAAGTCAATGGAACAGCAATAAAGGCAGAGTAGCAAAGTCCTAGGCTGCAGCAAGTAAGAACATACTCAAATGCAACAGCTGTGAGCACAGACACAAAAGAAGGAGGCTGCTTACCTTTGGAAGACCTCAGATACACAGGGATCTGTAGCAAAATACCATTACCTCCATTGCCAACCCTTAAATGAGATCAGGGAAAGGGTGGATCCTTGCTGCACCCCTTCCAGTCATTCAGGTGCATTGTATGCACCTGAGTTCCCCTGGGCTGGCCCTGCCTTCCTACCAGGTGCTCAATCACTGCTTCATGCTGTGACAGCATTTCCACTACACCAAGCTGTGTGATATTTTCACATTTTTATTAAGAACTCATGGAGTCTTGGTTCCTTAACCCAGAAAGAATAGAGAGAATAAAACACCTTGTTAAAACTCATGCCTGTTTCATCTGATTCCTAGCTCAAAAATGACACCTTCCAAGCATTCTTCCTCCTCTTGATCTTAAGTTCAAGATTTCTTTTGGATCTTTATATAGAACTTTCTGTATGATAAGTAGTAATTTTCTCAAGAAAATGTGCCAGTTACTACAAGTGCAACCTTAAACACTCTGTTTTTCAATAGGAAAACAGGTGTTACACAGCTCAGCTTCTTGTCATGCACTGGTGTTTGGAGCTCGTACTTCTACCTTTGATTTGAAGATTACTCTCCTTCTTCCTCATATCTTTGATTTTCTCAGTTCTGTTATCTGCTTTAGCCTAGTAAGCAGTATCACCACTGCCTCCTGGTACTGCTCACACTTGTTCTGCATCAGAATAAGCAGGAGTGCTTTAATGCAATCCTATTAGCCCATGCACACTAGAGACCTCCTCTTGTGAGCAGTTTCGCTTTGCTCAGCAGCCCAAAGCAACCTACAGTCACAGTGGTTGGAATCATGCCTCAAATAAAATGTTTTTGAATGAGATTTAAATATATATATATATATATAGGTTTAACAGTGAGCAAATGGGACAAAAGTACTTAAGATCAATTCCTCTTTTGTCTGTTGAACTTAAAAATTACCCTCTAAATGCCACCCTCAGTGAAAATCATTAAACAGAAAAAAATATATATATACACACCGCTAAACACCAAGAATTTTCCTAATCATGACACGTTTATCTGCACTCAGTCTCTGCATGAAACTCACAGAATGCAGCAGTGCACAAAGCAACTGCTCTGTTCTAGTCAGTTACCCATGGAACAGATGAAGTTAATGGTTTTAACTATGGAACATAAGTCACGTCTGCTACAATGTTCGGAAGTTCATCTTCCAGGAGGTGCATACCCAAGTCACTTTGTTGCAGCTGCTGCAACTGATATCTCCTTGTGAATGGGAAGTATCAACTGGACCCATGTAACTCCAGATATTGAAGAACACGAGGTGCCCTCCCTAGTTGGAAGTCCAGCATTTTTGGTCATTTGTTAACTGGAAGGAAGTAATTTGTCGAAGTGCAGTGGCACTGGCAAGTTATAAACCCAGAGTCTGATGGCTGGACTTGACCTTGAAGGCTTTCCCAGCCCAAATGAGTGTATGATTTTAAGTGCAAGGGATAACAAAGAAATACTCACTTGAAAATTCAGCCCACGCTGAAACTGGAGTGGGCATTTCAAGAGTGACAATTCCTGTTCTTGTTTTGTTTTTTAAGCATTTCATATTGAAACAGCATTTCAAAACACATCAGATATCAAGATATCAGACATTCACAAGGAGATTAATTGTTGCCATGCCTGAGAACTCCTCCTCTCTCAAAGACCCTCTCACCACCTTCGTGGCCATCCAAGTGCCTCCACACAGGGTTTGCATCACTTGGTGGCTACTGGAGCCAACACTGCATTGCACTTGCTGATAAACAGTAAGAAAATGTGTTTTGAGAGAACACATAACTGCATGCCAAGTGCAACTCACACCCTTCTCCATACCAACACAAGGACAGCAACTCCTCTCACCACTAACATGGCGCCTACACTCCAAGCGCCATTTCATTTTTAACTCACCCCATCGCCAGAAGACAAAAGTCAATAAAAACTTACCTCCTTAGCTCCCAATGGAGTTCTCCAACCAGTCCTTTTGAACCTCTTCCTGTGGTGTTCTGCCTCTGCAGCAAGTAGTGGTGTAAAGCAGTGGGACGTGGCAGCCATGTTAGGGAGCTGGCTGGGGCAGGCCGCAACACCTTCCAGCCAGCTCAGAGTCTGCTGGAAACAAACCTCCAGGCCAAAACCTTGTTAAAAAAGATCCTGGTTGCAATCTCCTCCAGAGGGAATGTCAAAATTGAATGCAGATTTTCATGAGGAGAACTGCCTCAGCACCCGAGGGGCTGCTGCTGCCCTGTGCAGTGCAGGGGCAGCTCTGAGGGGAGTGCAGCTGTGGCCTGATACTACACTCAGCAAATATGGACTGAGAGTGCAGCAGCAGAAACAGGAAGGCTGAGACTGGGGAGGATACACATTTATATGCTTCTCTGTAGCATCATATTGCTAATAGCATGATCTCCACCCTCACAAACTCCACAGACTGTGTTAAGGTTAGTAGGATAACACTTTGGTTAAAGATAGGCCTGCAAACAGGAAGTTTGGGTTTTCTTTGGAATAAGAAGCAAAAGTTCTTATTCATAAAAATTAAAGCCATTTTTTCAGGTAATGTGCTCAAAGTGGTTCTTCACTACCTGCTGGGTAATCTACTTCATTAGAGCACTGGTGTACACATAAGGCTGCTACTATTGCAGCCTTTCAGTACCCAAAGGAGTGCTGTAAGAAAGAAGGAGATAGACTGTTAAGCAGGATCTGTTGTCACAGGACGAGGGGGAATTGTTTCAAACTAAAAGAGATATTGATTGGCAATAAGGAAAATGTTTTTTATGATAAAGGAAGGTAGTGAAACACTGGTATGGGCTGCCTAGAGAGGTGGTGGCTGCTCCATCCCTGAAGGCACACAGGGTCAGGCTGAGCAGGGCTCTGAGCAACTTATCTGTTTGTAGCTGTTCCTGTTCATTGCAGGGGAGTTGGACAAGGTGGCATTTAAGGGTCCCTTTCAACTCATACAAATCAATGATAAGAGCATATGCTCTCCGTGGCATTTATTTGAGGTGTACATGGCTGTTCCCCGGTGTCTGGGATAACACAGATGTAGGTGACTAGCAGCTGGCATTTCTAAGAGTCTGGTGGTCACTCTTCATGTGGAGAGTGCAGATAAAAAAACTGGGAGTCTGAGCACACAAGAGTGAGCTCCATAATCTGGAAAATACACTTGGAGGTCAAAGAGGTCCCTTTTCTTCCACGTGGTGTTTGTGTACAGTCTTATATGAAAAGCCTAACTTTCATGTCACATTGAGTGGATCTTCCTTTCTATTATTTATTCAGCCACACCTTGCTGAGAATTTCAACTTCTAGTATTGCAATTGTGAGGAAGGAGTTGTATTTCATTCACATGTCCTTGTTTTCATCTGTGGATCTCAAAGCACATCAAACTCATCTTGTATATACCTGGGAGATAAGGCAAAAGGTACAGATGTAGAGATGTGCTTCAAGTTTTCCTGCAGACCAGTAGCCGGAGCAGGAACAGAATCGAGGGACTCCAGTCTTGGGGTTTACTTCTCATTTGTAAGAATTCTGAAATACCTACTTAGTAACTGTATTTAAGAGGCATTTCATAGATGAAAAGTACTGTGATTAGCAGTGTAGCTCATTTATCTAAAGGACACTGAATAACGAATATCCAGCTATAGAAATGGCAGTCATATGGCTTGCAACTGTTTTGTTTTTTTTAATCTTATTATACTTTCATTCCACAGGTAAAGGAGTTAAAACTTTCACATCCAAAACTGTGTACTAATCAACTAGTTTTTGCTTGTAAGATTCATCTGTTTAATACTGGTCTTGTCTGAAATAAAGACAGATTTAGGGAATAGGAAATAAATAGGAAATTCTGTAGCTTCTTATAGCCCAGCATAGCTGGACTACATTCATGTAGCTTCTTATAGCTCAGCACATTTTAACCCTCTCTTTCTCCTCCTCTTGTGTTCAAGCCCTTCAAGCTGTGTATTAGAATACTGACTGACAATGCATTTGCTGATAACACATCAACATTAATGCTCCACTCTGATATGGGACCCCTTTCACAGCCTCGACATCTTGTCTGACTTTTGAGGACAGAAGAGCAGCAGCCTCTGAGGGTTTTTCTGTATTCTTTTTTGTTTTTAAACAGAAGGAATGGCTTTCAGCATTTCTGGATGCAGGATATTCAGTGTTCTCACTTATACTAACGTGTACAGAAGGCCGTGACGTTTGGGTGGCACAATTTCTATCCTGTCAATAAGAACACATTGTACGTTCAGTAAAGAAGTATCTCCAATGTATTGGAAGTTTCTGCCCTCTACTGGCATTCCTGAAGATCAGTCTCACCCCAGCTGTGGGAGTCTGTGTTCATATCCCAAAAGAGTCATCACAGACCGTGATGGAGACCGGCTGCATTTATGAAGCAAATCCCTTAAAGCACGGTGCTTCAGGAAGTGTAGGAATGACAGTGTCTGACAGGGATCCAAATCTCAGCTGACACCTGTGCTGACTTCTGCAACGTTTTTCAGATGTCTGTCTACTTCTCTCACATCGTTCAACACCACAACGGCCAGACTGACACATCTCCATGTACTATTATAGTCCCCATCTGTTTTTTTTTTCCAGGCAGCCATTGAAGGGAAGAACAAATACAAAAATAAGAGCTACTTTTTTTTTTATAGCGGGGGTTTCCATTTTTCCATTTCTCTATTGGAAGCAAATAAATAAATAAATAAATAAATGCTATTTAACTGGTCTGTATGTGGATCACGCTTCGCAAGATGGAGAGCTCAGTCTGAACAGCAGCTCGACTCACCCTCTCACGCAAGAAACATTTAAAACAACTTACCACCCAGTATTCACGGGTACTTTGCTTTTCAGTGATATTCTTTCATACAATCTTGTTTTGCACTCGTGCTTTATTAAAATATATGTTTTCTAAATCTGTAGGAGAAAAACATTAATGTAGATTGGATCTGTCCCCACTGCCAAGGAATTCAGAAGTTACATTTTAAAAGACACATCTGTACCCAGTACTACCTACTGCGTCAAAGTTTGCTGCAGTTCAGAGTAACAGCATCCGTGTATGTGTGGAGGTACCACGTAATTGTATCACCTTTTTAAAGGCATCTTGGTTAAGGTCTGGAAACATGCTTAGAGACAAGGGATAGATTGCTACATCTGTACAGTGAGAATGGATCAGCTTAGAGCGGGACAGATCTACGTGGTATTTGGGTTTCACTTTACTGCTTATTGAAGAAGTGAAGTCTGGGGAAATGTGTATCTTCAGAAGATTGTACAAGAAAAGTGCCTTATTAAACTGGCTCCATACATGTGAATTTCTGAACAAGACACCAGCTAATATAAAACTGGCATATTAACCTTCTTAAAACATTCCAGTTAGCACTTTTTACCACTCTCCCATTGCTACAGCCAGCTTTCCTCTTAGATTTATTACCACTTCTTATCCAGCACAAGCTGAGTGAGGACACTGAGATGGGCACCTTTTGTACAATAGGCATTTTCTACCATTCCTGTCCCTTCAAGCAAGAGCAGAAGGAAAGCTCTGTTGCAGATGTGCCTGTTGCTACACTCGCATTCAAGAAGGATTTATTGCATCTCATGAGATTACACAGATCATCTTACAGTAACTGGGACCTCTCATTTAATTAGCTAGGCAAAAAAGCCATACACACAGCTGGTTCAGTGTCTGATGGATTCAGGGGTCTGCACAGGAAGCTCCAGGGGCTAGTGACACCATGCCATTTTCAACACTATCCTGACACAGCTGTTCATCTTCTAGAGCCATGCTGGTGCATTCATATAACTTGACATGGGGGAGAGACAACTGATCTTTCCACAGACTTAGCAACCCTCTCCCTAGCATAGCATACACACTGTTCATTTCCCAAACTTTCTCTGATGCTGGCAAAGCATACCTGAAGCAGCTAAGTGTAAACAACAGGCTTACTACATGTTTTCCTATCAAGACCATCAGGTCTTTCCAATGGAGAATAATCTATGCAATAGATCCCATATCATTTTATTTTTTGATATTTTCATCTCTTTAGCAAAACAAGACTTAATTTCCATCTCTCCCCCTGTATAATCTCAGGGTTGGTTATTTAGAACCTTCTATTGCCACATGGCAATAACCCAGTGCCTTTTTTCACTAGGTCAATAACAACATTAAGGTAAAGATACATGTCTGTAATTCAAAGATGCTTGAAAAGCCTCTGTAGCCTCTAGCAAATAAAAGGTTCTCTGTTTGTGTCTTAAGTTCCATTCAGTGCACGCCTTTGCTATTTCTAAACTGTAAATTCAGTTAACAAATTGATCAAAGTATTACAAATGTCTGGATTACAGGGACAGAGACAGTTCAATATGTAAAACAATATACATTTATTTAGCACAAAATATTCATGTTCAAATAGAAGTGCACACTTTTTCCTAGTGTTTATGTATTAACACAAAGGCATTTTTGGCAAAACCGCTGTTTTATCCTACGGCTGTAGGCCTGATAGCAGTTTATAAACTGTAAGGCAAATTAGGAACTCCTCAAGTTAACAATCCCTATATAGTTCCACTAACTCCAGCAGAACATATGCAAAGAGAAGTGTTAGAAGACTAGGACATATGAACACAGTGTTTCCTATAATAACAGCCAACACAATAGCAGGGGTAGAGTTATATTCCCAGACAGAGAAAGAAGTAAAAAAGGCAACTGAAAGATTCTCAGTAACTTGCTAGAGACACTGATTGAGAAAGGTATCCAATCATTATATGTGAGATTACACAACAGTAATGCAGCTCCCAGTTCAGAGAAAACAAGCACATCACCACATAATGCTCAGGATTTAGGACATCTACAGACTCTAAAGACTGCAGCTTCAATTTAGAGACAAATGCATGATACTTTCTGGTAAATAAACACAGATAGCTCACAACAGAAATACTACTTGAAATTTGATTCCAATAATGACATTGTTACAGTCGCTGGATACAGATCACCACACAAATTATGCTGGCAGATGGACTTTCCATAGCTTCCCCTTTGCTGAAGTTCCACCATCTTAAGCATCCTACATCAAAGATGTGCTGGAACTAGTTCGGTCTTCCCTCCTGCAGTTATCACCTGGATTAGACTCCCTGAGTTTGGTCGATTCTTTCCTGTTATCCAGTCATAAAAGGTTCTGTTTTTAAATAAATAGATAAAACAGGATGGGGAGGATAAAAATAAGAAATACTATCAGGCACATTGACAGGAAGTATAAAATAAAGACCCAATTATTGTCCTTCTTTTTTCCCCCCCTCTGTAGCAATTTCTACATTGTGTCAAACACTGCCAATGTATCATCAGATTCAAACTTCGGTCAGATGGAGATCTGGAGAAATCAGAGATCTGGAGAAATCAGAAGCACTTTACAGAACACACATGAAATTTTCAGAACACCTCAAAGCAAAATACCAGGTGTTTAAAACATCACAGGTCTGCCCAGGTTGAAAAAACAAATACGCTGAAAGGGGGAGGCAGGAGCTATAGAAGTTGCCTTTATAGCATACATCATAAACACAGACATATGGCTGAAATAGGGTTGGTAAACCTTGGAGCCGTTACAAGTTACAGGTTAAATGACTGTTTTTAGCCCCCACATCTCTGTATCCTATTCCTATTCTCTTCTTACACATCCCTTACTTTTCAGCCTATGCAAATACCCTTTATTTCCAAATTATTTTTCCTTAACCCATTGTTCTGCCAACAGGGAAATAACTGTGAAAAAAGTCTTGGCAGAAGCACAGAAAGTTCAAGATATCCAAAATATGCTGAGTAAGGTGGGCTCGTTCTGGACAGCACACCTGAACGCTGCTCATCAAAATTGATAAAGGTATTTTTCAGGTCCATCAACCTTTCTGTCATCGCAAACTTAGTAGTTACCATTTTGGAGCTTCCTGCCATCTGACAGATGGAAAAAACAAAGAAAAAAAAGAAGAAAAAAAAGAAAAACAAAACAAAAAAACCTTTGGCTGAACTACACTAAACAAAACCAGGAGTTCTTCCAGCTTTAAGAAGTGGATTAACACACCAAAAACTGGGCAGTAAAATAAATCAAAACAAATAAACAACGTCAAAGTTTACGAGCTTATTTGCAGTTTACCTTTAAACTACTGACTCTTGCATTTCCAATTTAATTTGCCTACAGCCTTTACTCTGGATTTCAACTACTTAAGGCCATCTTATCATTGTAACTGACATAGAGATGCTGTAGTTGATGGAGCTGGGCTAATTTTCCATTTAAGAAGCCTGCACAATAGGCCTGACCTCATCTGGAGACCTACAAATCAGGGAAATTATGGGGAAAAAATGCCCAAATCCATGACAGCCATTTAGAAAGAGCAGGCAGGAAGACTGAACAGCAAAACTGACAGTAAGAACTGCTTAGTTGTCACATGCATACTCACTCAGCAATGAATTCTAAGGATGTCCAAGAGCTGAAATCTGCATCAGGCATTGATTTCCTGTTCGCTGGCGTATCCAAGGTAACTCTGTAATTAAAACAAGATAAACCCTTATTTATTCATCATGTTTCTGATAAAAGCCCCCTGCTTCTTTTCATTGCTGTAACATATGTTTGTATTTTATACCATGCGGTACAGATCTCCCTTGCTTTCTTTACACGTTAACAGCATATAACTATCAGTTTCAATGTACATCAAAGGCTACAGCCTGAAACCCCTTAGCTCCCTGCCTTGCTGATGACATCCAACCCACCAGGCCTATCACCCAGCACACAGCTCCCTCCCAGCCTCTCTCATGCAGACAGGCTGTAGCACTAATATTCTTGCCTGTATGTATCACACAGCACGTGCCCTACTACTACTGCCCTCAACCTGTGCACTTGTAGCTCACTCAAGTGTGTAGGCCCAGTAAGTTTTGACTTTGATAATAATAAAGGCTGAAGTTTTCAGAACTGTCTTACTGCTATACTGTTGACAATACAGTATATAATTACTCTCAAGGACTCCCTCAAGCATAGAGTTTTGCATGAGACCTGTGCAAATCCAGAATGGCCAAAAGTACAAAAGTGTTCTTGGTGTCTGCCTGCCTGCAAAGCTCTGTAGGACATTGTGTTCGTGATCCAACGCTCTCAGTGCTGTTGCTTTCTGACCTGATGGAGTGTGCATAACAGCACGTATGTGAGGAAAACACACAGTTAGATTTTGGGCAACATCCCAAATACCCATACACAACTGTTTAAAATCTTAAGTTTTGGTTCCAGGTATGGACCTGGTAAGATAAATAACTCTTGCAGCAATACCAATGGACTTTGATATACTAAGACCTACCAGCTCACTCATTTTTACTGACTTTTCTCAAAGCATCAAAAAGATAGCTAGGACAGACAAATACAAGCTAGATTCTTTTTCCTGCAGATCTTCCATGTAACTAATTTTTACTGATCAACCCCAGGTGCTTCTGTGGATGAAGATATGAAGATTTTCTAAGTCAAAACTTGTCCAGTAATCCTTTCTTTGCTATAATTATACAACTAAGTCTAAAATTGTGCTGAAAAGTCCTTCTTACCTTCTGACTGTACTGAAAAAGGTACATGTTAGCAGTTGGCTACTGTTAGAATGTTTAAAGCTGAATCAACTTTTAATCCTAACACCCACTACTGGTTTGCACAGCAAGTGAATAAAGTTATCCACTGTTGGGACAGCTTGCCCACTGCCACTTTCATATGTTCAAGACACTCCTTTTCACAGTCTAAGCTATTTGAATAGCGTGGACAGGACATCACAACCACACCAGTGCAACTCTAGGTTGCAGCAGTAACAAAACAGTGCGGGCAAAGGTAAGTATTCAAGCACTTACGGTAAAATAGCAACAGCAGCAGAGCCAGATGGCAAGCCGCTATTGGCACCAGCCAAACTCCGACACAGCTGGTGCACTGCTCCTTTAGCCATGCCATAGCCAACCATCCCTAGCAACAGAAAACAGGCAAACTAAAGCACAGTTCTCAATATCATCAGTAGTAAGACACAAACACACGTTATTTAATTAATAATAAGTTTTGTATCACTTACCATAGCCAGAACAGAAATAGATTTAAAACATACAGAAATATTATTAAAGAAAAAAATGAAATTTAAATTTATAAGAGAAAAACAAACCCAAACAAAAGCCTTCTAATAGACATCCAGGAACAACAGAAAAGCTTTGAGCGTTACAGAACTGACAAACCTATTGCTTTCAACATGTTTAATTAACACTTCAGAACACACCCTGAAGGACCAAGAGAGTTAACCTCACTGGTTTTGTTTTCTAAGTGCAAAGAGACTCACTGACTTTAATCAAGCAATCACCTGTTAACTCAGAGCATAAGTCTGAAGTACTCACAGTTTTGGACCTGAGCAGTTATAGCGGACTTCTCTCCAGAACAGTAACTCACTGCAGCAGCATCCTAATTCTGACAGGCCCTCTGGAGGAAGCTACAAAAAGCCTATCAGACAGAAAACCCAGTCCGGGCAGAAAGCGACTAAACCACCTGCATATAAATCCAGCATCTTCAGGAGCACAGCTGCTTTTCAGACAGCCAGTACTCAGCAGTGTACGATGTGTGGGAATGAGAGCACGCAACATACTGCTCAAGTACAAGAGCTGGACAATCAAGGTGCTACAGGTCTCAGTTGTCTCATGGTACACATCTGCCAAGCAGCCTAAACAGTGATTAAGCACATAGGAAAAAGATAAATGGCCTCAAGTTGCGCCAAGGTAAGTTTAGGTTGGATGTTAGGAAACACTTCTTTGCAGAAAGGGTAGTTAAGTACTGGAATAGGCTCCCCATGGAGGTGGTGGTTGAGTCACTGTCCCTGGATGTGTTTAAGAGCCGTTTGGATGTGGTGCTCAGGGATATGATTTAGCAGAGGGTTGTTAGAGTTAGGGTACTATGGTTAGGCTGCGGTTGGACTTGATGATCTTCAAGGTCTTTTCCAACCTGTGTAATTCTATGATTCTAAATGTATTTTGTCTACTACAACTGGATGACTTTCTACCTCTCCGTACAACTCCTTTTCAAAGTACCCAAGGAAGTATTCTGCAATGAAGGTATAAAGGTAATTTTGCATTACATAAATGTTTCTGTTACATTCAATTAGATATACTGTACAGTATCCACAGTTATTAGGAGGAATCACCATCAGCAGCAGCTACCTCCTTTTATTTTACGATAAAATATTTACACTTCTATCATATTACCCTCTGCTATAAACCAGATACCAAGTCTTCTTAAGCCTTTTCTATGTTTCTTAGCCATCGCTGTTGAACTACTTACTGTAGCTATTGCATTATTTTCAGTTTTCTTCAATTTGCATTGAATGAGTCAACATTTTCACACAGAACAAAAATCACAGGAAGATCAAACAAGAAAAAGAGGATTCCTTCCTTAATGGCTGAAAATAACACGCCAGCAAGTCATATTTGCAAAAGTTGAGTAACAATTCTTTCCCAACCCTTCCTGAAGTTAATAAGCTGCATGTGTTTGCCCAAAGCACTGCTGTGCTTTTAAAAAACAATCCAGACTCATTGAAAACTGCTAGCTGAAAACATGAAAGCAAATCACTGATGCTTGTGTTGTGGTCCCTACCTCCCCAGACAAAAGACATTATGAAAGTTCAGTTTGCCAAAGTTCGCGTTATTTCATTTGTAGATGGTCAGTCAGTAGTAGACAGTAAATTATGCATCTGCTTATTCACATCAAGTAAACCTTTTAACTTCAGACCATGCCAGACACAGCTGTAAACTCAGAATGAGGATGAGGAGCTACAAGACACAGTTTAGTGGTTTGCTGTAGCTACAGTAATGGGAGGATGGCTGGACTACGTGGTCTTGTAGGTCCTTTCCAACCTTATGATTCTAGGATTCTAAAGGTAAATCATTAACTAGAAAATACAGCGTATTCCTCCTGAGTCACTACAGATGCAGCTTTCAGGAATATTCATTAATTTTGTAACATGCTTTACAGCGGTAGTAGCTACATCTCATCAAAGTACTGTTAAGTCACACTAGTAAACTGGGAAAATATTTGTCTCACAAAACTTTCCTTGCCTGCGGGCTCTTTTGAATTGCTCCCAATTGGGAGTGAGATGAAAAAAAAACCTGAGAAAACTTTGTTCTAAATAGGTTGGAGGGCGAAGCTAAAGATCAACAAGCTTATCTGTGCCTGAAGTGAAGGTGGCCTGGAATCAGAACATGAACAGGACAAGCACATTTAGCAGAATCAGCTGAGTCATCACTAGTTGAAAAACAGGGTAGTTAGGGACTTCACTTCTTAGAAAACAAATAAGAGATTTAACTGTATTTGAGCGCTATACTTACAGCTTGCTGCGTACCTTAATTCTTCACTATTTTCCAAATTATTTTTTACTATATCTTATATTAGCCAAGTCCATTTCACCAGTGCATATCCACTATTAACTAAATACTGATTCTGTTAGTATTCCAGCTTCAAGAAATTCAGTGTTGCCACCTGTAAAATTACACTTACCTTAAGCACTTCAGCAGCCATTTTCCATTTGTAATGGATGTCAAGAAACTGGCAAGTGAAACTACTCTTCATGAACAATACCGCTCAGATTAACACAGAGGTATGAGGTTGCCACACATGACGTCACTTTACCTGGAGTTCCAGATAAAGCAGCTTGAGCTCCCGTCAAAGTCAAGAGACCTCCTTCTTTCAGATGTTTTGTGGCCAGGTGGCTGGAAATAGTGGATGTCCAAACACTTTGTTTCCACATCAGATCACAGTTTTTGTACAAAGCTGATTAAAAAGATAATGAGTTATAGTAACTAGGAGAAAAAAGATCTCTAATCCTGGTTGTCTTCCTATCACACATAGTGCAACAGTACCACACAAAGTACTATAGTGATATGCTTTCAATTATTTTCCACTTCCACACTGGGTAAAATATAGATTTATATCTTTTCTATCTCTGGGTGCCAAACCTCAGCTCTACAGCATGTATTCTAGGCAATTACCTGCTTTCTATCAAAAATAAAAACACAATATATAAACATCAGATAGGTCCATTCATGCTTATACTCCGTTCAAAGACTTCCAAATTCCTCAAGCTTCTATAAGGACTGCTTTAATCTATGTCAAGGATCTGAAAATCACACATTAGCTTCTTCCCACATTGTAGTGTGATTTCTCTTTCCTTAATTTCCCTGCTGGCTGCATACAGTTACACCCCACTCGAATGCAGAAAGACAACTCCAAGAGGTAAGAGAGTTAAACAAAAATATTTCTTATCAACAGATTGAATCACAGAATAGAATAACACATCTGAAATTAATCTGTTGGTATAAACGTACTCATCTATTAATCTGCACTATACCAAGCATGCATCCTACTGCCTCAATATACTGGAGGACAAATTCTACTATAGCAGCCCATTAGGACCTGGAAGAACACCCGTAACTTCATAAGAAAGTAAAATCAAGCACCTGGCACTGCTTTTTGTCCTTTCCATGCAGGTACTGATGGCAAAAAACAATGACTAGCCAAGTCAAAGATCTTACCGTTCAGAAAGAATCCTTTCCAGAACACAGCACAGAACAAGTATGAGCAGCTCAGTGAGATAAGCTGACCACTTGATTCCAAGATACCCTGCTATCCCACCAGAAGAATTACTATAAACCAGGGTTATGACAGAACACATTATTTCCAGTACTGTGCAGATCTATGACAACCCAATACAATCTAATTGTGGACATGCGTTCACTTTGGTTGAGCTGTGTGTGCCTTCTCACATTCTCTTCATAGGTGAAAATTTTGCCTATAACATCTGAGCTGGGAAATGGAAGGAGAATGTATTTTAAGAGATTCACTCCATACAGAAAGCAAGGTCCTTTTCCCACTAATATTGTTATTCTCTATACCAGTAGGAAAAGCCAAAAATTGCTTTCTGAATATTACACGTTTAAAAGCTTTATAAATCTATGGACTCCTTTATACAGTTCCTCTAAGATTTCATTCTTATGACATGCACAGGCTTACATTTAGCTTTGGCACTGCCTCCAGCCCATCCTCCTGCTACACATAAGATCGCATCCACCTTTTCTTCGCCAAGCAGCTTTCCAACCTCTGCTGTCACCTTCAAAACACAGAATAAAAACATAAAGCCACTTTTAAGGTTCGACTGTTAAGATAAAGGAGAAAATACCAATTTAAAGAAATTATATATAAAGAAATATATATCAAGATTGCTTTAAAGTTACTCAGCTGTGTAACTAGAAGAAAAAAAGACACAATGTAAAGCAATTTAAACGGCTGCAGAAAACATACAGGACCCATCAACTCAGATCAACTGTGAAAGGTAACTAAAGATGACAGTCAGCTCATACGGTGTGTGATGTCACTGGAAATAAGTGATTTGAGCAGCAACGAGAGATCCAGCCCTTACCTACATCATAAACTACCTTTTAGAATCACTATCAGTGATTATTTTGAAGGTACCTCTCTGCACACTGTGCCGTTCAAGCCAAAAAAGCTCCAGATCTGCACAGAGCCGCTTCCACAACAATTCTGACGACAGCACAAGGAACAAATAACTGAATATTTGCTTGCTCACTGCTCTTGCCTTAACCACACGAGCCACACGTCACACCTCTGCACCTGACACGGAGCCTTATGGATACGCAGCATCTTTTTCCCCACAACAGGCAATACAGCCGGTCATCAATCTCCTGCGCTGTGGGGAAATGGGACCTCGCTGCAGCCTGCAACCACGGCACCGCCCCCGCGCGCTCCCACCTGCTCGGCCTGCTCGGTGAAGGACTCGGTGGCTCTCACCACCACGCTGGCGCTGGCCTCTTCGTTCTCGGTCAGGTCGATGCTGGCGACCCACTGAGCGGTAAGAGAGCCGTTAGAGCCGTTAGAGCCCATACCGAGGCTCCGCGCTGCCCAGCCGCCGCTTCCCCGCACCCCGTCCCGCTCCGTCCCGCCCCAGCCCGGCGCGCACCCAGTTCCTGGACTTGAAGTACTGCACGCACTGGGACCCCAGGGCCCCTCTGCCGCCATACACCAGCACCCTGCCCGCCGCTGCCATGCTCGCAACTTGTCGCCCGCTCTCCGGCCCCGCTCGATCCCGCCCGGCAGCCCAGCAGCTCGGCCCTCCCCGCCACACAGCGCCGGCTGCGCATGCGGAGCGGAGCCAGGTCCTGTCAGGGAAGAGCTCCGCCCGCCCCCGAGGGCTCGGAGGAGGTACCCGGCTCGCATACCCCAGCGGCGGGTTGTGTTACTGCCCTCGGGGACGTTGCAATGGTTAATTAATTAATTAATTAATTAGGGCTTGAGTAGCAGTAACCGTAGAAGCCGGCCCGGCCGTGGCTGTGTGCAGGTGGGGCACTCAGAATCACAGAATCATTACGGCTGGAAAAGACCTCTAAGATCACACAGTCCAACCATCAGCCTGTCACCATCCCTCGGTCCCTCATCTCCACGTTTCTCAAACACCTGCAGGGTCAGTGACCCCCACCTCCCCGGGCAGCCTGTACCAATGTAACACCACTCTTCCTGAGGACAACTCTTCTTTAATTTCCAACCTGAACCTGCCCTGGCACAACTTCAGGCCGTTCCCTCTCATCTATTACCTGGGAGAAGAGGCCTCACCCCACCTGTGCACAACGGGGTGCTGTAGAGCAATAAGGTGTCCTCTGAGCCTCCCCTTCTCCAGACGGAACAATCCCATCTCCCTCGGCTGCTCCTCATAAGACCTGTGTTGTGTTCTGCCATGTTAGCAGTCCCGTGAGCTCTGGCAGCGGTGACATTTAGGCTGGCACAGAGTGAGCACCAGGAGGAGCACACAGCAGAGATGTCAGCAAAATTCTGCTGTCAGTTTCCATGCTTGCAATGCTTTGTAGCTAATTATGCCTTTAATAATCTTCAGTAAATACAAGTCTACTCCTTGTTTTCTTCCTATGTGGCTACGGTATAGATCCCAATGTCATTTGAGCAAGACAATTAAACCCCTGGTGAAACATTAGCTCTGCAGTAGATATAGGATTACTTTCTGCAGAAAGAAGCACCACGGCGCTGCAGGGTAATGAAGCCGATGTTTGCAACCATCTCGGGATGTTGTGGCAGCAAGATGCATTTTTGGACTTGATTTTTAACCATACAGCTTAATTTCTGGAGCTTCAAAATGTAATGAAATGTGTTTTGAAATGCCTGCTGTTCAGCTGTGGATTTTGGAGCATCAGGAATAAACTGGGAATGTGCCTAATTGCTGCAGAGAGGCCTTGGAGATGACTCCCTGAGACCACTAGGATGCCCGGCTGCTTTAAAACAACTTTATTCGCCTTGGCTTCTGCAATAAGTTTTGCATCTTTTATCTTGATTGTTGTGGCAATGGGGACCCCGAAGTGGATGACTGGGAAGATCCTGTGCAAAACAGGAGCTGAATTAGTCAACGCTACAGACCCAGAGCTGGTCAAGTTCATTGGGGAAATTTACTATGGACTCTTCCGAGGTGGCAAAATACGTCAGTGTGGGCTGGGCGGGCGCCGCTCCAAATTCTCAGGTAAGCACAGATGTGGTTGAATCCCAAACTTGAATGTCTTGTTCGACTCTAAAGGCACTCTGTTTTCTTTGCAGAACTTGTAGAATGCAGAACTTTGGGATTTGGGTGGGAATGTAAACCCTCTACTATTTTACACTAGCTTTTTTTTCACTGGTTATGTTCTGTAATCCTGGAATCAAGAAACAAAATCCCTAGAGCTCGATTGAGGGTTTCCCTTTAGTCTTGTAAAGTGAGTGAAAGTCACTGCTTGTGTCCCAGGCCATAGGAGGAGTTATGTTCGAGGTGATCCTGTAAGTCACGCTATACCCTTACCTGAAGCTTTCCTCTGATGAGTGTTGCTCTGCAGTATTTCTGTGCCTCAGCTGTTGCCTTCTTTGTTGAGCTCCTCACTTTCTTTGTGTGTGTTCATGTGTGTGTTTTTCTTTTAAGAAGCAGAGATGTATTTAGCTGTCCACACTGATGCATTTCCCCATCTGTCCCAGTGCAGATGTTTGCCCTTGCAGATCCTCCTAACTCTGTTAACGTGTTGAAGAAGTTTGTAACTTCTTTTCTAGTAACTCTGACAGCAAAACAATATTGCTGAGTCTGGAATAGTCATATTTCAGTAACCAAAGTGGCTGGCAAGTAGGAAAGCAGGGCAAAGTTCTTCTTGCTTTGCACAGCTGCTGTTTCTATGCAAGATATAGAGAAATACAGCTCCAGTTCTGTCACCCTATACACAGCTGTGAGACAAAATGATCAAAAAGGTAGCCAATACCCTTTTCAATCTTCCTACAACTTTCTGGACTCATTAGTATACTTTCTGATTAATTGCAGTGTAAGCTGAGAGGAAGGCCTAGCATTCCACCCATCACTATGGAGTTTATTGATACATATCTGGAGGATGTGATCCTATCCTCCTTGAACAAACAAAGCACGCGCTTATGCTAATAAGAGTTTTGCCTGCCAGAACTATAAAATGGGGTCATTAATGGCAGTGGACACGACTGTGTGGTGAAGTGAACAAGTGTGCAAGAAATTTTCCCTTTTAAATACTTTAATAACACTATAAAGGTTGAAAACTTTGCAGCGCTGGCATCAAAATCATGGTAGTACGGCAGAGCTGTTAGACTCACCTCCTCCTGGAGGTGTTCCACTCGCACTGTGTCATCTATATGAGACCCATGTGGCTTTTCTGGAAGTCCTAAGGCACATAAATTGGTGCGAGATGCTTATGTTCTGACATCTGAATAGAGCCCTGGGAACCCGCCGGGGAAGCAGACATTTGTCTGTGTGCACAACAGGCACAGCTGGAACATGTCAGCAGCCCCCACGGCAATGTTCTTCCTCAAGATTCTTTCTTCTTTATTAAGCCAGGCTTACTGCTCATGGCTTTGGAGAAGAGGCAAAGGAAATACAAATTCAGAGTAGATCTCACTGGAGCCAGCAGGAAGAGAGAGAAAGAAGAATCATAAGAAAAAAGAAATCAGTCAGGAGAAACTCCTTTTCAGGCTGCAAAGGCCTGGACAAGGAAACTGGGACTTCTGGACTTCAAAGGGATGAAATTAAAAGCATGGGACAGCACTGGGAAACTGAAAAAGAGGAGTTTGGAGTGGAAAACAAAACGAGACAAATAGAACAGTACTTAACCCTGAATCCTTACTCACAGGTCCTCTATGGAGGATTTTTCCCGTGGTAGAATATATCCTGTTTGTCTGATGCACTGAACTGATTGCTTCTTTAACAACAGCCTTGTTTAGGTATAATTTGAGTTTGCTGTATGAGCATAGTGTGCTGCTTTTATTGTTGTCAAGAAAAATCACACACTGAATAGATGATTTTTTTCTTACCAGTTTTCCCACATATGGTGAAGAAACTGAATACAGGCCTACATGTGATGATAATAATGTTCCTTTGTGTGGCCATTTCCTTTTCTCTGGTCAGTTTTGGATTCTGCATTCTTAACGCAATTAAAGTTCCTTACCGGGCTATTAAGGGTCCAGCAGGAATATGCCTTTGGAATTTCCTTGCAGGTAAAATAACTTACTAGTATTTTTCATCAGGTAAAATTTGTAAAATAATAATAATAATAAATGTTAACAGCAAAACTACTCTTGCCTTACTGAATATCTCCTTGATTTAAGTACTTAGAAATAAATCACAGAATCACAGAATGGCCTGGGTTGGAAGGGACCTCAAGGATTATGAATCTCTAACCCTCCTGCCACAGGCAGTGTCATCAACCTCCCCATATAATACCAGACGAGGTTACCCAGGGCCCCATCCAACCTGGCCTTGAACACCTCCAGGGACAGTGCACCAACAAGCAATCTGGCAGCCTGTTCCAGCACCTCACCACTCTCATAGTAAAGAAAATCCCCCCAACATCCAAGCTAAATCTTCCCTACCTCAACATCAAACCATTTCCCCTTGTCCTGCTATTATCTACCCTTGCAAAGAGTTGACTCCCCTCCTGTTTATAGGATCCCTTTAGGTACAGAAAGGCTGCAATGAGGTCACCCCATAGCCTTCTTGTTCTTCTGAACAAGCCCAGCTCCCTCAGCCACCCTCAGAGGGGAGGTGCTTCAGCCCCCTCATCATTTTTGTGGCCCTCCTCTAGACTCCCCAATTAAATAAAGTTGCAGTAAATTCTCATTTACCAAAACAGATCTGGTAGATGGCATTTCAGCTTATTGTCTCTTATTATATAAGAGAAGCTGCAAATTTTGGTCTTTACAATCACTGATCAAGGGACCTCATTGCAAACACTGGTAAAAATGCTTGGCCATACAATAAAGACATTTTGAAGATGTTTAAGCCATTCCCAAGTCCATCCCATTCCACTCACTTTTGTATTTTAGTAAGTCTTTCTGAAGCACAACCAAAACGTTTTGGCAGCAACGGTGAATGCTTCTTTTGTTTTGTTGCAGGTGGATTCATAGCTCTTGCAGTCACCGGCTTTATGGCTGCTGTGAAACTTCACCACCTCACAGAAAGAATTGCCAATTTTCGGGAAAACGTCTTTCAGTTTGTTGTCTTAGAGGAGCAGTTTGAAGATTGTTTGTGGATTTGTGTGGCGAGCGCCACAGCACATGCACTGAATTTGCTGCTAATAGCCATTAGTTGTATTAATTTCCCTAAAATCAAAACTAAAACGGAAGAGGCAAATGTTACAGCCGAAGATATCATGTACTAATAAATCTATATATCTTTGGTGAAGAGAACTGTCATGTTAGAAATGGCTTCTTGGCTTTTTGGCTTCTGGCTTGGATGGAGAACTTCGGTTTAGATGTGAGTAAAGATGCCAAGTGTGAAATTCAGCAGTATTTTTTAATCATATCATAGAATCATAGAATTACTCGGGTTGGAAAAGACCTTGAAGATCATCAAGTCCAACCGCAGCCTAACCATAGTACCCTAACTCTAACAACCCTCTGCTAAATCATATCCCTGAGCACCACATCCAAACGGCTCTTAAACACATCCAGGGACGGTGACTCAACCACCTCCCTGGGGAGCCGATTCCAGTGTTGAACTGCCCTTTCTGTAAAGAAGTGTTTCATAACATCCAACCTTTTTAAGGTAAGTCTACAGCACCAGCAACTAACACACATGGGAAAGTAGGATGAACAAATGCTACAAATATTATTTAAAAAAATGAGCTGTATGTGCAATATATGCTGCTGACAGTCTTGATAAAATGGACATTTAAAATACTTTAGAAAAAGAGGGTGAAGAAAAATTCCACCTGAACCAAATGTCTTTTTTTCTTTAGAAAGTCAATACATAATCATAAACCTCTGATAACAGGATTATCACAGAACAAAAAGAATGGATGTTTGCCAATTACCTTCTCAGGATTATCTGGAAATGTTTTAGAAAGCCATCCAGGACATGTCTGATGATGGCAAACTGCATTGAAGAAGGAGACCTTGCTATTGGTGGGGCTACCCTTAGGGGGAAGCACCAGCTAAGGGTGTGTGATAGTGTTCAAGAATAGAAATTATCAAACTCCACAAAGTAAAGAAGTGAGGAGAGTAAAATGTATGGGATGCTGGTAGGCTATGAATCAATGACCAGCTGCATGATGAAGGTTTCATTGCAAGTTCTGGAAATAAAGTAAATAGAATCTAAGTAACAGCAGTTTTAGATAATCTGAAAAGGGTAACATTAGTGATCTTCAGCCTCCTGTTCATTCCTACTTCTGTCTGAAATCAAGCCAAATAAATATATGATGAAAGAGGACCAAAATGAGTAAAAATGGTTACACGGATGGAAGGTACCAGGAAGGTATCCTGGTTCTGACAAGCATTTAAGCAGTTCATGCACCACAAATAGTTAATATTTCACTGAAAAGAAGCAATAGGAACTGCAGATAACTTATGAATTTCTCTGAGTGAATGAAAGAAGATATTACCTAAGTCAATGGCAATGAATTATTCTGTAGCCAGTTGCACTTTGTTGGACCAGCAGGCTGAGTGAGCCCATTCTTGTGACGAGTTCTTTGTAAAAAATAGTAACATTTGTAGGAGTCAAAGTGGTTTTAAAACATCTCGAGATATATTTAAAAAATTAAATCAAATTAGTTTTTCATTTGAAAACATCTCTTCACAAAAGCAGTATTGTAAGGCTCACTTTCAGTTGTGCCTGACTCTGTATTTCATGTACCCAAATAAGTAGTTTTATCACTGAATTGTGGAGAGCACTTCAGTAAAGCAAGTTACCAGAGTAAGCTGATATTTAACATTTTTGCTGACTAAGCTGCTTATGTAGATATTTAAATGAGGATAACTCAGCTTAAGTCAATGAGCTTAACATCTTTGACCCAGATACTTACTTTCCTCTCTCCTTTTACTCTGTTTATGTCTAAAGACCAATGAAAACAGCTGTCTTACGAAGATAATTCTACTTTCAGTCGGTATATTTTATGAAATATGTTTTGCTGTTGTACACAGCGGTCTCATGCCACTGAATGCTGCAGCAGTTTATGTGCCCACTCTGTGTGAGGTAAGAAATTAAAACGATTCAATTCATCTCCAGCACACACTCAGCATGACCAGCAGGCACTTGGAAAGGAAATATCACAGTTTCAAAGGAAACGTCATAAGCTAAAGTCAATCTATAGTTGTACTAAGTAGGCTCTCTGTTACTGTGTGCTATACCATTGCTGGTTTGGGCCCTACAAGGTCAGCAGGATAATGAGCAAAGATGAACTTTGTGCACCTGCTGTTGCAACAGGCATTAATGATCTCTTCCATTCAGTGCAATGTTAGCCACTCTTCTTTTTAGGAGCACCATACATACATACATACATACATACATAACAAGGGGCAGTTTCAAAGTTTTGGTAAGTCTGAAGCACTTCCTATAATTTCAGCATAAAGAGGACTCGATAAGGTAGAAAAAAAAATGATTTCTAATTTATACCACTTACTTTGTTGTTCTAATTTCAGTGGTGTTTTCATCCAGACTCTACACTGAGCCACAGCTGCAGGAGAATGGTGCCATACCCTGTTCATGGAGAGGCAGCAGGTTAACCCCTTCTGTGATGGTGCCTTTGGTGCTAACAGCACAGTGCTTCTATGGTACCACCACCTTCCCCTCCCAGAAGATTCAGAGTGGCTCTGCAATGCAAGATCTTAAGCTGACAGATAGCTAAGCAAACAGGAAATGGAATACTTGTCATTTGTAAACATTCTACATATGTATAATTTAGAAGTAGATGTACAAAAATAATTATATTGTAACATATAACTTAGCCTCCACTAGTTCTCTCCAGGAAGTGAAAAGGAATCGGATTAAGAGGTGTACTATGATGAAAGATAACTTTGGCAATGATGTTCAGTAGTATTAGTGTGTACGTATTCCAAACCCTTTTTCTTACTGCCAGTGAAGTGTAATGCCCCAAGGCTTCCTCGGCAATTGTCATTTAAACTGGTGCTGAATAAGAGCTGTGGGACTATTTACTTGGGTAATGGCAGGACTGCTGGACTGGATTCCTTGGCAGGTTGCTCTGAAAGAACCATAAGAGAGCACTGTGTAAGCAATGAGGGACAGCTGAGCTGACCAGCTTTTGAATCTTGCTTTGAATCTTCTCAGCAATAGAGCACACTCTGCAGCAACAGTCCAAGAGATGTGTTAAACATTTCTGAATCTTACTGTGGGATGTTGTAGCTTCCTGAGCTGAATGATGAAATAACATTACCATCCAATTAGTGCTTGTGAGGAAACAAGGACTGGAGTTACATTTTGTTGTTTAAATTTGATGCAGGGATTGTAACTGCTTTCTCTCAGAACCTAATGAACTCATGCCAAGATGTTATCAGAGAATCATTTGAATTGGAAGGGAACCTTACAGGCCATCTAATCCAAGTGCCCTGCACTGAAAAGGAACACCTACAGCTGGATCAGGTTGCTCAGAGGTCCAGCCTGACCTTGAGTGTGTCCGGGGATGGGGCAGCCACCACCTCTCTGGGTGACCTGTGCCAGTGCCTCACCACTCTTACCATAAGAAACTTCTTCCTTATATCCAACCTAAATCTCACCACTTTTAGCTTGAAACCATTTCTCCTTGTCCCGTCACAACGTACCCTGCTAAAGAGCTTGTCCTCTTCTTACAGCCTGCCTTCAGGTTGCTCTCAGGTCTCCCCAGAGCCTTCTATTCTGCAGGCTGAACAGCCCCAGCTCTCAGCCTGTCCTCCCGTGTTCCATCCCCTGGTGCATTTCTGTGGCCCTCTGGACACGCACCGACAGCTCCATGTCTGTGCTGTACTGAGAGCTCCACATCTGGACATTCTGAATCTTACTGTGGGATGTTGTAGCTGCCTGAACTGAATGATGAAATAACATTACCATCCAATTAGTGCTTGTGAGAAAACAAGGACTGGGGTTACATTCTGTTGTTTAAATTTGATGCAGGGATGTCTCACCAGCAGAGTATGAGGACAGCATCACCTCTCCCTGCTGGCCACAATTCTTTCGATGTAGACCAGGGCACGGTTGGCTTTCTGGGCACCACGGCGCACTCCCGGTCCTCGCAGCACCGCTCTCACCCACGGCCCCGCCTCCCGCTCCCCGCCCTCCGGCGCGGTCTGATGAGGCGCACGTCGCGCCGGGGTCAGGTGTCGGCGCGGCGCTGTGCGCTCCGTGCCATGCTGCTGCCGTGGGTGCGGCGGGCGGCTGCGCGCCGCCTGGCCCGGGTTGCGCCCTTGCCGTGCAGCTGCTCGCAGCGGAGTCCCCTGCCGCGGGGTTACAGCCGCGGGGCGGGCGGGAAGGTGAGGGGTGTGTTTTTGTTAGTTGGGACGCAAAACGATCGCTTAGTTACGCTGTATCTCGTCTGTAGCGGTTTATCCCGCTCGACCAGCGTCGCTCTGTGCTACGGTGCGAGCGCCGTGCTTGCCGTCTGCCCGCGTCCCTTGTGAGCACTAACGCGTGCCGTTCCGCAGGGCCTGCTGCTGGGAGCCTACGAGAGCGAGCAGGAGGGCGGCGCCGCCCAGCTCAGCGCGGCGGGGGACGCGTTCGACAGCCGCGTGTCCGGGAGGCTGCGGGAGCTGCTGGCCGCGTGAGTGCCGCGTTCCGCGCTGAAGCGGATGGAAGCGCCTGTAAACGTCAGCAAGAACGGGGCCGAGCTGCTGGCTCGTTGTAGAGTTTAAACCCGTAACCCTTCCCAGACCGGTGTTTGCTTTCCCAAAGGCCGCGCGGCTTGGAGGGAAGCTGCTATGGGATGCACCATGTGCTGGGGAAAGATGTGAGGCATCTGTGGAGGCTGCTCGTCATCGGGATGAGCCAGCGCAGTGCGGGAGCGCTGTGTGGCTGTGGGGTGAATGCAGCAACATAGCTTTGTTATCATATAGACCCATTCACTGAAAGAAGCCTCTTGTGTTCCAGATGCGGGCCCCCTCTGAAGAAAGGCAAAGCACGTGTATTCCATGGTTTGCATCAGGTACGGACAGTGCGTTTTCATATGTGTATTTCTGACGTGTGAGATTTTCCCTTGTGGCTTACTTTGAGCTTGCTTCATTGGCGGGCATCACAGATGTGATATATCACAAGGCATCCGCTCACTCCAAGGTATGCTTCTGGTGGTGTGTAAGGTAATAACAGCTAAAAAAGGACATCTTGAACCATTGCTCTTCTGGGAAGCTTGCGCTAGTTCCACATCTTGAGGATTAAGACACTTTGTGGTGTAGTAGATTGAAAGCCAATAGAATCTGACGGAGCAGTTATTTGCAATAGGACACTAAGGGAAAGTCTAAGATGAAATTACTGGAAAATCTGTTTGCGTGCATAACCTTGAGTATGGTTTTATGCAAACTAGAATTCATCCTTAAACGTCTCCTTTTATCTTTGTTACCTTTTCCTTTTTGCCTTCCACTTTTGGTTTGTAAGGCTGCTGTTTTCAGTCTGCTGTGCTATGCGGCTTTCCTGAATTCTGGATCTGCGTAGCTCTGCAGCTTTGGGATTGTTTAGCCTGGAGAAAAGTAGGCTCAGGGGAAACCTCGTTGCACTCTACAACTTCTTGAAGGGAGGTTGTGATGAGGAGGGGTTTGGCCTCTTCTGCCGGGCAACAAACAGGACCTGAGGAAATGGCCACAAGTTGTACCAGCAGAATCTCTCAGAGAGTGGTCAGGCACTGGAATGGCTGCCCAGGGAGGTGGTGGAGTTGCCGTCCCTTGCAGTGTTCAAGAGGCATCTGGATGAGGAGCTCCGAGATAGGGTTTAGTGGTTTGGTGTAGCTACTGTAATGGGAGGACGGTTGGACTGGATGATCTTGTAGGTCCTTTCCTACCTTGTGGTTCTGTGATTCACTTAGGCAGCTCACATCTATCACATCTATCCTCTGTTCTGTAGCAAAAGCTGGATTTGTTTTCAAGACTTTTAGACTTTCCTTTAGAAGTATCTTTTGCTGCATGGTGAACATAAAGCCATATCTGCTACAACACACGTAATTAAGTGGACAACCTCACCAACTGTTTTGATCCCTGTGGCAAATGACAGAGTGGAAGACAGTGGCACCGTACTGATGCTTTTTAAGACAAATCTGTGTAACATAGAGAATGTATTTTAACACTGTTTGGCTTGATTTGGGAAGCGCAGTCTTTGTAACAACTTTGTGCTTTGGCTGTAACAATGAGGAATGTGAATCCGTTTGTTTGTTGGCTTTGTGTAGGACTTTCCAAGCGTGGTTGTAGTTGGCTTGGGCAAGAAGAATGCTGGAGTAAATGACCAAGAAAACTGGAATGAAGGCAAAGAAAATATCCGTGCTGCTGTTGCAGGTCAACTTTTTAAATTTTCTTAAGTCTTTCATGTGGAGAAGTCTTTTAATGGTGCAGTATATTCCATTATAGCCACAGAAGTTATGAGCTGAGACAAGAGGTCAGTCACACACATATGACAGCTCTTAGTCCTGAGAGCTAGACCAGACTGTCTCTCCAGCTGCCAAAACACTTAGATTCTTTGGGTACAAGAAAGGAATATGGAATATGTTTTGGTTATGGCTTTGTTTGTTGGTTTTTTTACTGTTCATAAAAGCATGGATAAACTATTTTGTGAGAAAAGAACAGTTAAAGTGTCTTAACAAAAACTCAATCACAGCAAATATCTGATACCTATGCTCATAATTCATAACACTCCAGAACAATGTAGACTTTCTTTAATAGAAAAAGCCAAGCTTAAAGGAATCGGAGCAACTGTGGAGTTTAGTCTTTATTCTTGTGAAATGGCCCATTTGTAGGAATTTATCAAGTGATAGTTTTCATCACAATTTGTCAGTATATGATAATCAGCATCGAAAATTATTCTACTGTTCTTAATTTATTAATTCTATTCTTAATTTATTTATGAACTTGAGATATCTAAGTTGGTTTTTTTTTCCCCTTGAGGTGCTATATGGATCATACCTGTTTTGCTCTTCTGTTCAATATGTCCTACTCATCCTGTACTGTATTTTTCAGTTGGCTGTAGACAGATCCAAGACCTGGAAATCCCCTGTGTTGAAGTGGACCCTTGTGGAGATGCTCAAGCAGCAGCAGAAGGTGCTGTCCTTGGACTGCATGAGTACAATGAGCTGAAGCAAAAAAAGAAACCTGTAGTTACTCCTCAGCTTCATGGAAGGTGATGGCAAAAGGAGAAGCTGCCCATGTGTTTATCCATCTGTTTATTTCTTAAATTATGCGTGCTTGTCCATGAGAAAAATGACACTGAAAGAACAGGGCTAGCAGCAGTCTCTCTCTTAACTCCTCCTAATCCTTCAAGGTCCTGGAATGTGTTCAGAGGAGGGCAGCAAAGCTGGTGAGGGTCTGGAGCACAGGCCTTATGAGGAGAGGCTGAAGGAGCTGGGAATGTTCAGCCTGGAGGAGACTCAGGGGAGACCTCATTGCTCTTTATAACTTCCTGAAGGGAGGTTGTAGTGAGCTGGGGGTCGGCCTCTTCTCTTGTGTCATTAGTGATAGGACCAGAGGGAATGGTTTCAAGCTGTGGCAGGGGAGATTCAGGCTGGATCCTTCTCAGAAAGGGTGGTCAGGCACTGGAATGGACTGCCCAGGGGGGTGGTGGAGTCACCGACCCTGGGGGTGTTCAAGGAAAGACTGGATGTTGTGTTGAGGGACATGGTTTAGTGGGAGCTAAATAGCAATAGGTGAACAGTTGGACTGGATGATCTTTTATGTCTTTTCCAACCTTGGTGATTGTACGATTTTAGTAAGGCTTAGGACAAGACCAAATGTTTTAGGTAGTTTCACATCTGCCTGCTCCAGGATTCTTCTAGCTTTCTCTGAAGCACTTGAAGCAGGGATGAGAACTAGACTAGATACACCGTGGATCTCACCCAGAATTCCTCTCAGTAATGGTAATGGAACATTCTTAACTACTTTAAATTAATGCTGCCGTACTTTCAAAAAATAGAGAGCAAACGAATGCTGACATCTTTTTTAAAGGCTGGTGATCATAATTGTTACATGTTGTTTTGTTTCTCTAGTGCTGGAAGTGAAGCCTGGCAGAAAGGTGTTATCTATGCAGAGGGTCAGAACCTCGCTCGGTACCTTATGGAGGCTCCAGCTAATTATATAACTCCAATCAAATTTGCTGAATATATTGAACAGAAGCTTGCAAATTTTGCTAGCAATGTGAAGGTCCATATAAGGTAAAATCCCTTGAAACTACTTTTCTATTGAGTAAAAAACCTTCCATGCCACTGAAATCAGCAGCGTGCTCTCATTTTTATTCCGCTATCTCAAATAACGAAAGCAAATGAAGCCTTTGTTGAAAGGGCATAAAGGTGCCCAGACTGCAGGCTGCTCTCAGAATTAGGCGAGCAGAGTAAGCAGATACTGTGTCACAGCAAAATGACTAACTGCCAGTTAGTCGTGCTGTCAGTTATCTGCTTAATTGACACAAGGGCTGTGACGGAGGAAGCCTGGTGAAAAATCAGTGAATAAATTACAGACACCAGATACCTTTTGTTTTTTCCTTTCTAATATCTCTTCTTTCATTCCCAATTGTTATATATACCTTTCCTTGTTGCCTATTTGGACGTGGTAATTAAATATCCTTTATTGCTATTTCTTTCTCTTTTTTAGTTTTTAAAATGTTGAGAGAGAGCCCCAAAAGCCTTTGCAATTGAATTTGCACAACTAATGCTTCTTGTCCCTGAATTTCTAGTTACTGCCCTTCAGCAGAAATGAGTTTGCTGGTTGTGTAAGTAAGTGCTGGAGGGTGTCCTGGTAAAATGCAAAAGGCGAAGGGAAATCAGCTGTACACATAGTATCTGTTCTGATGGGGAACAGCGAAAAAGGGGATGCAACATTGTTATTCCCTGTGCCATCAAAGCCTATACTGTCTCATACACAAGTTGAAGTTTAATGTTTCTCATGCAGAAAGTACATTGTTCTTTAAAAACAAAAGCCAAACAGTAACTTTGAGGCTGTACTTTTCCGTTTCACAAAAGAAATAACAACAGGATTTAAGTGGTAGTTTCCAGCATAACTAAAATTGAATTAATTGTGTATAAGCCTTCAAGAATTGAAGCCTTTCAAAACCAAACAAAAATTCCTTGGTCAGTGTCCAGTTAAAAAAGAAATATATATACATATTATTTTATTATTATTATTGTATAATATATATTATATAATTATATATAATGTATATATAATTTCTGTTCCAGACCAGAGTCTTGGATAGCAACGCAGCAGATGGGAGCATTCCTGAGTGTAGCCAAGGGTTCGGCTGAACCTCCCATCTTTCTGGAGATCCACTATTTAGGAGGTGTTAATCCAAATGACTCTCCCTTGGTATTTGTAGGAAAAGGAGTCACGTTTGACAGGTATGTATGGTGATATTTTAATGGTTTGGGAACAAGGGCAAGTTATGGTTTAGTTATTAAAGGATGGAGCTCAGATGGACTGCATGCATAACTCAGACAAGAGAAACTCGCTTCAAACTGCAATCATGTTAAACACAGAGGTGAAGCCTTGTTTGTACCTTCCTGCTATTCACTTTCAACACAAAGATGCTTATTCTTTTCCCAGCACACCTTTCAATGCTGCCCCAGTGAACTCACTCTATGTAGCAGATTATGCTGCATTTCCCAGGAATAAAACAAGCTGCAGTGACTGAGCAGTGTAGAACTGATGTGCTTTTGACTTGTAAGGACAAATGAAATCTGGGGGAAAGAAACAAAACTTTTGTCTTTCCCTCAGTCTGAGTGAACCATAGGATGAAGAATTTACATACTTAAAATTGCAGTCTGTCCCCGGGCGTGGAGATCATGTTTAAGCCACTCAGAAACAGTTTGTTGATTGCAGCAGGTTCTCATGTAGGGCAGAAAAAGCAGTTACACATACTGAGAATTTATCAGTCCGTTCTCTTCCATATGCTTGATTTTACCAAATCTACTATTCTTCTTTTGTACTCCATTACATAAAGACTGCAGAGTACATGAGAACTATGTTGCTATTCTGCTGTGGATTACCTGAATTCTTACGGTGTAGAGGAAGTAATTTAGGTGTAATTTAGCTGAAAACCAGATAAATATGCTGAGAGCCAGTCTAACTTGGGTGTTGAAAGAAGATCTGAAACCATTGAGTCTAGTATTTGCTGTTTATTTTTTTAATGCTAAAACATAGGGATGGGTAGAGTATTAATGTATGTAACATCTAACACCTCCGTGCTGGATGATATTTATTCTGTTTATTCCAGTGGCGGCATTTCACTGAAGCCATCATCGGGTATGGATGCAATGAGAGCAGATATGGGAGGGGCTGCAACGGTCTGTTCAGCCATTGTGACAGCAGCAGCCTTAAATCTGCCTCTTAACATAATTGGTAAGTGCTTGTGTGAGCGCCTGAAAGCCTTAATTTTACAGGATTCTCTGTAGACAAAGTCATTTTCTGTATCGGCAGTGGTAACTTTTAAGACACTGTCTTACAGAATTGTCATGAGCTCTTGCAGACCTGCTTCTCTCGTTCCATAGCTCAGCCTCTCTTCTGTTTGTTTATCAAAAGTTACTACTTTTGCATGAATAAAAGAATGCAAGGCAGAATTAAAAAATAAATGAATTAAGGCATGATTTTTAGAACTTAGAAGAGGGACTGGAGCACCTCCTATGAAGAAAGGTTGGGGAACTGGGCTTGTTTAGCTTGGAGAAGGGAAAGCTCTGGGGAGAACTTGTGTGACCTTTCAATATTTGAAAGGAGTGTATAAATGTGGGGGGGGGGGGGGGGGGTGGTGAAGCTATTTATGAGGGTAGATAGTGATAGGACTAGGGGGAATGGTTTTAAACTGAGACAGGGGAGGTTTAGGTTGGATATTAGGAGGTGGCTTTTCACACAGGCTGGTGATGCACTGGAACAGGTTGTCTAAGGAGGTTGTGGATGCCCCATCCCTGTAGGTATTTGAGGTCAGGCTGGATGTGGCTCTGGGCAGCCTAGTCTGGTGATTGGTGACCCTGCACACAGCAGGGGGTTGAAACCAGATGATCATTGTGGTCCTTTTCATACCAGGCCACTCTATGATTTTGTGACTTGGCTGTCAATAAACCTGTTTTTAATGAGTTTTGCAGAAGTCCTAATGCTTTGTTACAAGGAATTTGGATACCTGTGAAAGCCATTAGAAATGAATATGACTTAGCTGAGCTACCTTTGTGTTTGCCAAAGCTGAGGAGGATGAAGCATCAGCTTTTTCCTTAAGAGAATGTCTCAGCAGAAATCTTAAAACAACAAAATAAACTTTCTGATACTATTTTTTAGTTATGAACTGTGCTTATTGTTCCTGCAGAAATGTTGCACAGTTAGAATTAAATCAGTTGATTCAGGAATTGTAGTTTAAAAACCATTCCCTGATGAGATGCAGTCCATTCTTGGTTAAGTTTTAAGTTTGAAAACCGTAGCTTCCAGTTAATACTTTCGTTGCTGACACGCTTCAACCAGTAGAGGGCAGCGAACCACACATCCTCACAAGATTCGTGCTTCGATGTTTCCCAAGGGAAGTACTAAGCAAAAATCAGCGGAGCAGAAATCTGTGTACATAATCCCACTGAGGAGCAGCGGTTTGCAGTTGTCACAGTCCCTCATGCTTTGGGCAGACCACAGGAGCAGGCTGGGAACGGGGGCTGTCTTTCATCCCACTGTCCCATTCACTGTTCTCACGTTGACTAGAAGCTCATCTGTTTGCCCTTCTTATGGTTGGCATTCTGTGGCGATTCCTCGGATGCCTCTTGGCATAACACAACGAGGAGAGCTTGAACAGCTCGTTGTTCAGAAGTCTGATTTTTCAGAAAGAAATAACTCCCTTGACATATGACTAATTGTTCATAGACAGAAAGTATCTGTTGACAGAAGTGTCAGTGAATTTTAAAGCTCCTCTGCTTTTACTTGCCTGAGTGTGCAAAGTAGAAGTAAATCCTAGTGGTAAAATGGTGTAGGGGGAAAAAAGCTGTGGTGCAACGTGCAGAGAAATCCCACTGATTGAAGAAATTAGACCTTGTGACTTTCAGTGACCAGGAAAACTCAGACACTGAACAATTAAAGGTGAAAAATTCTTAAGTTTTCTTAAGTTTGTTGTTTGTTTTCTATATTTTTTTTTAATATCTTTTGAGAGAGATGGATGCTGGTAATGGACTTTTTTTCTTCCTCTTTCAGGTTTGGCACCCCTCTGTGAAAACATGCCCAGTGGAAAGGCAAACAAGCCCGGGGATGTAGTTACAGCCAAGAATGGAAAAACAATACAGGTGTGCCTATGAAACTTGGATTTTTGAGTACTCTGGGTGGATTGGTTTAATCAGGTTGCGTGACAGTAGTCAGAGGATATGCAATGCAAATGTAAATTAAGTAGGAATTGCAATCACAGGATTTTTTTTCCAATACGTATTGAAGAGGTTAGACGTGTTCTACAAATCCCTAATAAAGACTGGAAAGTACAGTAACCATGAACGTGCTAGAAAATATTGCCGGCTCAAGAGGTTGTAACGATGCTCATCAGCACAGGCTCTCAGAATGAGTAACATACAACTTGCTTCTGGCAGACCTTTGAGGACACTCACCTGCTGTCTGGAGTAAGATGTAAGAGTATTAGTTCCCTGCTGATAGAATCAAGGTCTTTCCCACACCAGCTGCTCTGTAGAAGCAGAACTGAGCATCATAGGATCTGTCAGTTCGAAGCAGATTGCCAAACCGCTATCTTGTATTTAATCCAATCTGTACTAATTCTCTATATTAAATGGTGCAGAAAGTTACTGCGCAGTAGACTGCTGACTTTGTGTGGAAGAAAATGGCTTACTCAGTATTTCTGTCTGGATTTTTATGATTCTACCAGCTTTGACCTTGAGGTTCTCTCTGTTGTACTGAGTTTGGAGGCATTCAGCTTGGAGGGAGAAGGCTGCACACATATTTCTCCAGCAAGAAGAAACCCAGAAGAAATAGCTAGTGGCTCAGAGTACATGCAATTAATTTTGCAGAATTCATTGTAAGCTTTCTCTGAAAAGGGAAAGATGCAGAGGGGCTACGGGTTTATTTTCTTCTTTAGAGGAAAGCAGTTTCAGAATTCAAAGAGAAAGCAATATCACAAGGAACTGCTTCCTGGAACTCATCTGTGCATCCTTGTGAATCCCTCTCCTTTGCAGTTTCTATGAGCCATATTTCTCTAAGCAAATTAATTTCCTTGGGCTTGTGACAGTGTAGTCACAATCTGACAGCTGTTCAAGAGAATATGTGAGAAATAAGTCAGCTGATGGGATATTTTCAGTAATCTCTTTCTATTGATTTTCCACCTGAAGGTTGATAACACAGATGCAGAAGGAAGATTGCTATTAGCTGATGCTCTCTGTTATGCCCACAATTTTAACGCAAGGGCTATTGTGAATGCTGCAACATTAACAGGTAATCAGTCTCTCTTCCCTGCTTCATTTTGGAAGTCAGTTTTTTGTTATTCTAATTAAACGGTCTGTGGATTTGTTGTACTATGTACGTGATGACAGCCTGAAGCTGAAAGCAGGTGAGATAATTTTGCATGTTGCAGGATAAGAACTTGCAAAAATTCTATTCTAACAACTTGTATAGCTGCAGCATGTCTCTAAGACTGGGGGCATTGGCATGCATGGAGCACAGTAAGCAATACAGATGAAGATGGGCCTGGCCCAGCTGAGCTGGAAAGGATAAGCCCAGAAGAACCTATGCAGACTCGGATGTTTTTGCACCATGTTTCCCCATGCTTCTGTTTCTAGCTGAGCTTATTAGTAGATTCCAGGCAATTATGCCACTCAGCATCTTGCCTAAGCACACCCAACCCCCAGGGATGGCTATGTGGTGCAGAGATACTGATATGGACGTGGAAAATTTTGCCAGTTCCATATGGCAGTAGCTGAAGCCAAACTAGTTTCTTTGTGAACAGCCTCTTGGGTGCCTGAGTTCTGACCTACCCAGCACTTCTTCCATTGCAAGCACCAGCGTTAGAGAAGCAGATCTGTGGCAGCCAAAAAGTAGCTGTGGATGTGATCTCTTTGCTTTAGGCATGGTTTACTATTTTGATGGTGATTGTTTTCATTTAAATTAAATTTCTATATGCTGTGCAACGACCTCTGTGAGTCAAATTCACAAATGGAAAGTACCTGGTGGGAAATTGGGTGAGTTCATAAACTTGAAGTCCGATTTTTCCATGTAGAAGAAGTCAAATTTTAGGGGTTTGGGTTCTGTTTTGTTGAGCAGATTTATTGCTGAATACGTCAGATTAGGAATATTACAATTAAGCTGAAAACAGTCAAATTTTATGAGATCTGGCATGTAGTTTTCACAAAGTCTTGTCCTATTAGTTAAACCTTTAAACAACTTGAAAAGTTTTAAAAGTAAGCAGAAGTGCACTCAAATCTGTAGGTTTTGTAGACTTCAGAAATCATTGGTAGTGAGAATTAAAAAGGGAACTACTGTGAAGAGTCTGTATGCGGGGTAATGACCCAAGTCCACCTTTGCACTCACTGCGTAACCTTCAAGGTGTCTTTTTGTAGGTGCCATGGATGTTGCGTTGGGGTCTGCTGCAACTGGAGTGTTCACAAATTCGTCTTGGCTTTGGAATCACCTTTATGAGGTTGGCCTTCAACATTATTATCGAATGATAACAGCTGCTGTTACTAAAAAATCATTGACTTTTTAAAGGAAGTCTTACCTTATACAAATCTAATATGTGACTGCGTTTTGAAATCACATAGGAATGTGTTAGGATTGCATTTAACTGAAAAATACATAATTAAGACTATCAATTGCTGGCTCTTCAGTGAGGCTGTATATCACACAGCACAGATCACATGCATCGTGATCTCAAGTGGTGTTTGCATCCTTTGATAACATACTGCATGCGTATAAGCTTTGGACTATGGACAGTAATTTGTTTTTGTTAAAAAGATAATTGGAATTAGTAAAAGCAAGACCAGGAGATATATACAGAGAGGCCTTGCAAGTGCCTGAGGTGTGATGGACATGGGGAGTCTCTGAAGGGAAGGATCTGTGAAAGTGTTTGTTACCAGGAAAAACTCTTTGTGTTCTTTTTTACTACCACTACCAAAAGTAGGATTCAGTTTTGTTTTCAGTGTATTTCCGAATAGCTGACATTATTTTTGGACCGTAGGAAGTTTTAGATAGTGATCAAAGCTTGACAAGGATAAACATGTGCAATGCTGGTGCTCATTAATGCTGTTTAAAAAAAGGAGGGGGAGGAAAAACCAACAAACCAAACACAGAAAAACAAGCAGTGAGTCACCTTTTCTTTTTCAGGCCAGCATCGTGACAGGAGACCGAGTATGGAGAATGCCTCTTTTTGAACATTACACGAAACAAGTAACAGACTGCCCTCTGGCAGACCTGAGTAACATTGGGAAGTACAGCAGGTAACGTTGTCCTGCCCTGTCCTTGCAGCCTGCAGCTGTGTTTGGGCTGGTGGTGTTGCTTTAGAAACGATTCCTCTTTCTGCTTCCTGCAGAGCTGGAGGAGCGTGCACAGCTGCTGCCTTCCTGAAGGAGTTTGTGACGGCCCCTCACTGGGCTCACCTGGACATCGCTGGTGTGATGGCCAACAAGGACGAGGTGCCGTACCTGCGCAAGGGCATGGCCGGGCGCCCCACCAGGACGTTGGTGGAGTTTGCAGCTCGGTTAAGCCAAGACAGTCACAATCCCAAATAAAATGCCTAAATGTTCATTCTGATATCATCTGCTGTGCCTTAAGGATGCAGTCTGAAACGGTATTTTCTGCACGTTTTATAAATCAAGAACATCTCAACGTTGAGACTCTGTTATGCAGCTTTAAATAAACATACACTGTTGGACCTACTTGAGGTATTTAATACCAGACTGTGATCAAGGGAACTACTTCTTGTACGAAGTAAGCACAGTTCTTGCTGTGTTTTAATTGAGAGAGAAGTGACGGCAGAGGGGAGCGGAGCTGTGCCTCACCTCAGGTTCTGCCCCTGTGAGCTGTTGCTCTTAAAGCAATGTCTGCAGAGCCCGACTGAGCACGATGTGGGACAGCGGTTTTGGTTTCGGTAACGCGGGAAGTCCAGTCAGGGAGGAACCGAAATGCAAATAGGGGAAAGTGTCGAAAAAGCCGGCGCTTACCTGTGGAACGGGGGGAGGCGGGGCTGTGGGTGCTGGGCAGGCCCGCCCGCTGCCTTTGCTTTCGCCCGTCCGCTGTGGGCTGACTGAACGCCCCTGAGGAGCCGCCCCGCCTTCGCCGTCAGGCACTGCGCGCATGCGCGGCTGCGCAGCCAGCAGCCGTGCGCCATGGCGGGCGCGTTGGGTGGGATGTTCGCCAATCAACCGCCGGGACCCCCGCCGCCAGGACCTCCCGGCGGGCCCGGCCCGGCCGGCCTCATCCCGCCTCCGACGGGGCCCCGCAACCCCAACAACACGCTGGTGGACGAGCTGGAAGCGTCCTTCGAGGTGCCGGGGGGGCGGGGGAGCCTGCGGCCGAGCGGGGGCCTGCTCGGCGCCGCGCCTTCACCTCCGCGCTTCCCTCCCCGCAGGCCTGCTTCGCCTCGCTGGTCAGCCAGGACTACGTGAACGGCACCGACCAGGAGGAGATCCGCACCGGTGAGCGCTGCCGAACGGCCGGGCCGGGCCTGGGGGCGGCGGGGCGCTGATGGCGAGGCCCGGCGTGCTGCCGAGCTCTGCTTTCTGGTTCTGCGCTCGGGAGCGATGGTAGGGGCGTAAAAGGGGAGCATCCTTCTAAATACGGTGTATTTTAAACCTTACACTGTGGAGGTTTCCTTGCTCTTCATCCTTATAGAAAACTTGATAAAACTACTGGGGAAACCAGTGTTTTCTTGCGCCTTTAACATAAGTTTTGAAAATTAGCAGAGCAGTGTTTGATGTGGAGAGTTAAAAACACGGCCTCGTACCATCAACACGTACCAGAAATCCCTCCTAGAAGACCTTCAGTATATTCTACGTGGTACAATAGAAGGTGTTTTTAGCAGCACGCACACAAATGCCGCTGTGGTGACTTTCTGAGAATCCTTTGTGCCTTTCCCTGTTGCTGTTGTACCTGCAGGTGTCGATCAGTGCATCCAGAAGTTCCTGGATGTTGCAAGGCAAACGGAATGCTTCTTTCTACAAAAAAGACTGCAGCTGTCGGTCCAGAAACCAGAACAAGTAATTAAGGAGGTATGCTAAATTGGCGTACCCGTGTTGTGCTAGACCAGATACGGTGTGCAGCAATGCAGCTAAATTGCCTCATTTGCACCGATTTTGGGTTTCTCGCTGTGCCTGAACCTGGTAAAGCCTGGCTGTCAGTGTAACTGTCAGCACAAACCTTAGGAAGTGGGATGGGATGCCTGCTGCTCTGGGGAGAACTGGGGCGTGAATAATGTCGATTCATCGGAATGAAGAAACAAACGAGTTAAATTTTGCTGGAGTAATGATCACAGAACGGTTGGTTGGAAGGGACCTCGGGAGACTTCCAGGTGCAAACCCTGCTCAAGCAGAGTCCCGTTGGTACACACAACCCACAGCTGGCCCTTTGAGTATATCTATAGGAGACTGTGCAGCCTTTGCCTATGCTTCATCACTCACACAGCACAGGAATGCTTCCTGGTTACTTCCCAATCTCTGAAATATGTAACCTAGTTTATTTGCAGGACCTCTCACTTACTTAAGCACTTTAAAATCAGCTGGAAAACTCAGGCTTAAAAATTACGCACATGTTAAGTGAGGTTCTTTATTATTCCTAGCATTACTATGTCTTTACTAATACCTATTTTTTCACCCTCAGGATGTTTCAGAGTTAAGAAATGAATTACAAAGAAAAGAAGCATTAATTCAGAAGCATTTGAGTAAACTGCGACACTGGCAGCAAGTCCTGGAAGATATCAGCGTACAACACAAAAAGCCTGCAGAAATGCCCCAGGGTCCATTAGCGTACCTGGAACAGGCATCTGCTAATATTCCTGCTCCAATGAAGCAAACGTGAATTTACACAGCTAAATCTAAGCGATCATCTTTTTACTTCATGTGCTTTTTGTATAATGTAATTTGTACTACAAGTATGAACAGTTAAGATAGAATTAAGGTAAATAAATACTCTTTTTTGGAGGAAAAAAACACTTGGGTTTTATATTTAAATTGAAAGTATACACAGTTCCTGTTCAGAATGCTTTCTGGTACAAGTGTGCTTTCCACAATATATCCTGTTCCTTCTGGAAAGGATGGCCCTACCTTTCCCGATTGTATCTTGCTAGTATGATGCAAATACACACAAAGGTTCTTATTAGGATGGATGGATGCCTCTCTGCAAGTGCAAAATCTCTTCATGTAGCTGAGGAGTAAATTGGGATTCAAATCCTTCAGCACTTGGAGATGAGCCGTCCAATCTACAACACTAGGCTGCTAGTTGGACAATTCCCTCCCCCTGTTTGTTGAGGAATTACATGAATGTTATTTTATTTACAGGTGCTTTTTTTTGTGTGAATAGCACCATTTTTCCCCAGCAATAAGTTGCTTAGCGTGGTTTGATAAATTCACTCATTCACCCACTGGGCATTTTGGTGGTGGGCGTCAGAACAATATGGGGACAGTGTGTGCAGTTCCCATAAATCTGGAACTCAAGTGCATCAGTCCAGCTCACAGTTCAGCATAACAGCACTACTTTGCAAGCCATGAAAGTTGGTCACTTACAAGCAAGTTTTAATGTTCGCGCTTACATACTACCCTGATTCATCAGGCTGATGGACTGTCAGGCATGTTGAAGTGCACCAGAAACATTACATGACAATACTATACAAAGCAGTTCATTAAGCAAAGCAGAAAATATTTGTAAACCAGCTTGCTGTAAGCTTGCTATTCTTAGGTGTGTATCACATGCTGCTCAGCATAAAACAGCTTCAACAAAAAAACAGTTTAAAACAACATCACATTACTATGCAGAAAAACAGCTGATGAAGCAGGCATATAAACCTAGAGAAATCACTAGTAAGTAATATCTTCAGCTGGAGCCTGTAACAGGACATTAGAGGACAAACTGCATATTTAATATAATAGTGGAACGGTACATTCTCTTGAGTAAAAAGTCATTTCACATAGCAGTATTAGGAATTTTGCTTTCATTATTTTTTTACAGAGATTATTAAAAAAATGCATTTTGCTGAAATCCACGCCTGTAATTCCATTATAATTAGATGTAAGAGAGTGCTGTTGTTCCTAACAATATCCTTGGAAATTATTTCAGTTTTTGTTGTAAAATTTATTAGATGAACCTTCCCTAACAGAAAACAAACAGGTAAATCTGAGAAGTATGTCAATTATATGCTTTAAAATGAAAAGTATTTAGTAAACCATTCTTGATGCTCAGCGTCTTGTATTTGGTCATCTTTGATTTGTGGTGCTTCACTGCCATGTGTCCTGTGCAAACAAATAAACAGTAGAATTGCTTACAATCTCACCAATATTTAATATGTTGGTTTTTTCCTCAGAAAAAATTAGAATCCGATAAATGGATCCGTGCTCTCATGAGCTGTGAGAGTCCAAAAAGAGACGGCGACAATTTCTAGTGGGATCTGTCCTAACTAGACACAGACTGGGCTAATAGCACCGGAACTGAGACAAATGAAAGTGAAAAGGAGCTAAGCAGCAATGGAGGAATGTTTGAATGTAGTTCTGACAGCTCAGAAATGAAATAGCAGGAATTTCTGAAAAACAAAATGGCAGCTGCAATTCACTTTAAGATACAGAGTTGATGCGTGAAAAAAGATTGGACAAGTTTTATTTGGAACTGAAAAATGCATTGTAATGTTAACTTGGTCTCTATAATTGATCCTATTACATAATCCCTGGTTTTACAGGATTCAAGATGCTTTTTATACATTCGTGTTAATTTCACTTAGCTTACAGTAGTGTGAGTTCAGATCATGTTCACATCGTGTTCCCTGCTGTAGGCAGGGACACCTCCCATTAGACCAGGTTGCTCAAAGCCCCATCCAGCCTGGCTTTGAACATCCCTGGGGAGGGGGCATCCACAGCCTTGCTGGGCAACGTCTTTCAGTGTCCCTCCACCCTCACAGTGAAGAATTTCTTCCTAATATCTAGTCTAAATCTACTCTCTTCCAGTATGAAGCCATTTCCTTGCCCATGCACTTCTAAAAAGTCCCTCCCCAGCTTTCCTATAGGGCCCCCTTAAGGTACTGAAGGCTGCTATAACGTCCCCCCAGTGCCTTCTCCAGGCTGAGGACCCCCAGCTCTCAGCCTGTCCTCATTGTGGAGCTGCTCCAGCCCTCTGATCATCTTCTTGGCCCTCTGAATCCACTCCAACAACTCCATGTTGTTCTGCTGGGGCCCTCAGAACTGGATGCAATACTTCAGGTGGGGTCTCATGAGCGCAGAGGGGCAGAATCACCACCTTTAACCTGTTGGTCACATTTCTCTTGATGCAACCCAAGATATGGTTGGCCTTCTGGGCTGAAAGCACACGTTGCTAGCTTATCTTGAATCTTTATTGACACCCCCAAATCGTTCTCCTCAAGGCTGGCTGCTCTCAAGTCATTCTCTGCCCAACCTGTATCTGTGTTCAGGATTACCCCAACACAGGTGCAAGACCTTGCACTTGGCCTTACTAAGCTTCATAAGGTTGGCAAGGGCCCACCTCTAAAGCCTGTCCAGGTCCCCTTGCATGGCATTCCTTCTCTTTAGCACATCAGCTCACCACTCAGCATGGTACCATCTGCAAACTGGCTGAAGGTGCACTCAATCTCACTGCCCATGTTGCCTATAAGGATGCTGAATAGCTCCAGTCGCAGCACTGATCCCTGTGGAATGCTACTCATCACCAGCCTCCACTTGGACATTGAGCCATTGACCACAACTTTCTGAGTGTGACTATCCAGCCAATTCCAGAGAGTGGTCTATCCATCATATCCAATTTTCTTCAATTTGGCAACCAGGATGTTGTGCGGGACAGTGTCAAACGCTTTGCAGAAGTCCTACATGATGCCAGTTGCTCTTCCTTTATCTACTGACACTGCAACTCCATCATAAAAGGCCACCAAGTTTGTCCGGAACGATCTACCCTTGGCGAAGTCATATTGGTTACCATTAATCACATCATCTTTATTTTCCATGTACCTTAGTAGGGCCTTCTGCAGGATCTGCTCCATGATCTTGCCAGGCACAGAAGTGAGACTGACTGGCCTGTAGTTTCCTGGATCTTCTTTTTTTCCCTTCTTGTGTTTCCCCTTCTCCAGCTAGTGGGAACTTCATCAGACTGCCATGACCTTTCAAATACGATGGACAGCAGTTAGGCAACTTCATCTGCCAGTTTTCCCTCAGAACCTGTGGATGGATCTCGTCATGTCCCATGGACTTGTGCACCTCCAGGTTCTTTAGGTGGTCCCAAACCTATTTTCATTTACAATGGGCAGATCTTTCCCAGTTTTTACTTTTGCTTTCTGCAACTTGGGCAGTGTCAATAGAGCCCTTGTTGGTGAAGACCGAGGCAAAGAAGTCACTGAGTACATCAGCTTTCTCCACATCTTCAGTTTCCATCCAGAAAGGGTCCACATCTTCTCTGGCCTTCCTTTTATCACTGGTATATCTGTAGAATTTCTTCTTGTTCCCCTTTATGTCCCTGGCTAGATCTAATTCTATCTGGGTTTTAGCTTTTCTAACCTGATCCCTGGCTGCTCAGACAACTTCTTTGTAGTCCCCCTAAGTAACCCGTTCCTGCTTCCACTGCCTATAGACTTCCTTTCTATGCTGAAGTAAGTCCAGGAACTCCTTGTTGATCCATGGGGGCCTCTTGGCATTCTTGCCTACCTTCCTCTTTCTCAGGATGTACTGCTTCTGGGCTGGCAGGGATGATCCTTGAATACTGACCAGCTTTCTAGGGCCCCTCTTCCTTCCAGGGCTTTATCCCACGTCATCCTGCCAAGCCAATTTATAACTGATTGATTTAAAAGACTAAGAAGCAGCCAAGCTACTCTTAATGTCCCTATGTATTACCCTTTAAAATACAAATCTGATTTGCTGTGGCAGTCATCTGGCATTACACAGAATGCTTTCATCTCTGAGATATAGGAATTGCCAAGCTGGATCCATGCCAGGGCCCTGCATTACTGCCTTTGGCAGGAGTCAGTACCATCTGCCTTCCAGGAAAGAACCCCACAGCATTCAGTGTACAGAGCAATTACTGTCCGCTAGGACATAGGTGGGAAGGCTGGCTTTTGTCCTGAAATATAGTGGTAATTTTTTATATGTATGTAGAATTGTAACTATGTATAGTATTAACTATGTATATTTTTAACTCTTTCTTAGAATTCATTTATGTTTGGAAAATCCTACACATTTTTTAAATAATAGCTTGAAAATTTGAAGGAAAAAAAAAAAAGCTTTTCAGTGCAAAAGCACTAAGAAGATGTTTGAAATCAAGAACAGCAAGAGATTTTGACATGACACTGGAAGATCACTAAGTATCTGCTAGTTAGTTTTTAAGTCTCTAAACCCTTTGCCAAATGATTAGCCTGGGGTCATTCAAATGTCTCCTAATATAAAAGTTCAGCTACATCAACCAGGTGCAAAACAAGGAGACAAAAGTAAGAAGCATCTTTAACAGAATTACTGGTAGGTACTCAAAGCTTTAAACAGCCATGTTCATTATTAACCACAATCCAATGTTTGCAGTGCTTCTCCATTTGCATCTGGCAGGCTTGCAATGATAAGCTCTGCTGGGCAGTTGTTACAGTCTACATTTGCAGTTAAGTTCTGGGTCTATCTAGAGGAAACTGATCACATGGAATTCACTAAGAGACAGGAATCTTGCATCACTGTTTATTTCCAAACGTGTAATGTGCTTGAATGCCTACAAGACTCAGAATACAAATTCACTGAAATTCCTTGAAATCACAACAAAAGAAATAAATACCTTGTGGCAGCACTGCTGTCTGAGGTCTGTGCTGTTGGAGAGCCCACTCCGAGGCATCCAGGACTCTGGTCTAAGCTTGTCGATTTTGTTATTTGAGGAGCACTTCTTTTTGATCTCAAGTCACCACTCAAAAAGCTTTTTGCATAGGAAGCTAAATTTGGTACACTGACAACACGACTGGGCACCTCAACTGGTCTCTTCTGCTGCTTTTCATCATAAAAGAAAACTGTATCACACACACATTTTTCACACTTTATGGTACAAAAACAGTGCTTCATTCCTAGACAGCGTGGAAGGAGCATGCAAAAAGAAATGAAGTTTCCCACTTTTTACTAATTTAGAATACATTCCCTTTTCAGGGCATGCTGTAAGCACCCATGGGGTTAGGTAGTCTCATTAAAACAAATTGTATATTTGACTTTGAGGTTTTAGATGTAGCCAGAGCTCAGTTAGGTGCTGACCAGGGACAAACTGCAAGTAGCACAAACCAAAATTCATAATCTTCTCAATTCCTTCAACATCAAAGTAACCTCCAGTTACCTGCAATCAATAGCTGTGCTTAACCCAGTGGAAGACTGAACTGCTTGGGGATCTACTGTTTTGTTATAAACTTAAACTCAGCAAAAGTGCGTGGGTACAAGTTTTACTCAGAACCTGTTTACAGGTGAACCTACTGCAAGAACTCTACTGAATAACATTACCATAGAAAATTAACAGGACCTTTACTGTTCTGGTTATTTGTATGACTCAAATAGGGGCAAAACATTGTGATCTGTAATTTTATCTGAATTACCTCTTACCTTCATAGGAGTCAAACATCCTGGATTAGGGGTGAAAGAAAAAGATCGATTTCTGTAAGATTCAGTGCTGGCTAAAAGCGAATGCTGAAATTTTCTTCCTTCCTGATGGAAAATAAATGTATATGTATGTAAACATATTTATGGCAAAGAACTGAAAAGCATAGAGAAAGTATCAATCTGAAGCAATGTGTGAAACACTGGACGGTGCCTTCAAACAGATGCCAAAATATGTATGTGCACAATAAAAGGATATCTTACCACCAGCTGCTTAATAATTTCTTCTCTCTCACTTAGTTTATCTTGCAGGCAGCTTATAAGGTGTATATCTTCTGGTCTGGACTCTGGTTTTCTTGTGTTTTCTTCTAATTTTTTAAGCCTGTGCCAAAGAAAGAGTGCAGACCAACAAAAATTTTCCTTAGGCCAGGTTCAGGAAGTACCTGAGCTGTAGTTTAAATTCCAAGATTAAAACATAGGGACATAATTAGAACAATGGAACAGTACTTTTATGGGCATCTGTATGTAGATCATATATAATGTGGGGTTCCAAACCAAACTGCCTACCCAGTGTAAAATCCAGCTCCAGTAAAATGCTAATTAAGCTTGCACATCATGTCACCTGTCTAGTTTACTAATGAGACAGATGTGCATCACTCTACCTATTCATATCTGTATCTTCCTACCTGTCCTCTTTCTGACCCAATAATTTTAGAATTTACAGGCTAATTCCAGCCATATTTGACTGAGGTCTCAGAATTACAAGCTTTCAATAACTTTTATGTTAAAAAGAGGTTTGGCTGGTCTGCTGCTTTAGTGAACCCTCCAAGGCAAAGCTTGTAGTGTAATTTCTGCTCTTTAAATGCCTCAATCAAGGAAAGAGATTCAAATTAGAATTTACAACTTCTTAAAGATGGTGTGGAAACGTTTGATTAACCCATTAAAAAACAACCAATTATTTCATCATCCAGGTTTATGAATTCTGCTGCTCAGCTCATCTGCCACACAGTGAAGTTAATTACAGAATATAAACCACATCCTTCTTTTTTTTCACTTAGTGTACCTCACAGTTTAGATATGAACATATAAATGCTCAAAGACCTGCCTACTTGCATGCAGATGACAATGACAAAAACAAAGACTATTTGTGGGAGGCCTTTGGTGTACAGCCTGAAGAACCACAGAACTACTTACATCCAAAGAAGGCTACAAAATGCCATCTATTTATATGATAAAGTGGAGGTTGCAGTTTGAGAATATCCTGAGAAATTTGCAAGGGAGCAAGAACTTAACCTCAAGGGTGCTGCTGTGCTGAACAAAATTAAGTGCAAGATGATGGATCAAGGCCCCTGGTAGCATCTGTAACAAAGATGATTTTATGCATCATAAAGTTGTAAGATGCTAAGTGCAGGGTTTACTTTAATACTGTAAAACAGTACAGTGGTTTCCTTTGAACAGTAATCAGTTTCTTACAACATATCTGTATGTTTGCAAAGGAAAAATCTATACACTTCTATTTCAGTGCTCACCATATTCTACCCATAAGTAATTTAAATATATATCTACGGTAGGAATAACAATAATTAAAAACAGAACTCATTGCTAGTATGAGTCACAGGTGATTTAAATGGCACACCCAGCTTCTAAGGAGAAACTCTTTGCTTACAGATGTGCCTGAGCATCGTTGAAATCAGATAACGGTGTTGATTTCCTTCTGGTGATCTCGTTTTAGTACATCCAGTTCTTTTTCGTGTTTCATTTTGAGGTCTACAACCAGTAGCCTTCCATTAGTATTGAAATATGTCTGAATTCTCATGTTTTAATACCAGTTCATTGTGATTGATGTAAGCATGCAGTTTTCAGGTATTTTAGTGACTAGAAAGGCAGCTAACAGCACAGCTCTGGGGCTTCCGCTGGCTGATCTGACTTCATCACATTGCTTGCAGTCTGAGGCTGAACCACACTAACAGTGAGCAAGAGACAGGTTATTTGGAGAAGAAGCACTTGTTCTTCAACCTTCAGGATGTGAAAGGGTTTTTTTATATGACAGTAGTGGCATTCTGTCTATGGTTAACTTATACATCAATCCTATTGGTCAAATGTGACAATAAAATATAGGAATACCCATTAAGTAAAATTATTTTGGAATCTCTGAGATTTTACGATGAGGCTTTGATGCTATGCTTCATCCCATCATAGCACCCAATTTGAAATAGTTAATGCCTACCACCATTCTGAACATAGTAAGAAACACAGAAATGCCATCACAGTGTTTGTCTTTAACAGACAATATCTTTTGAAAGACACCATTATTTCATTAGCTGTCAACTGAAAACTAAAAAATGCCCAATACTTTCTCAAGCCCATCCATAACACTGCTTTTTGATGCCAAACCCAAAACGAAATACATTTATTGAAGAATCATATTATCTTACTGCCTTTTGTTTGCTACTGTTCTGCCATGCCCTACAGAAACTTCTGTCTGGGGATTTGTTTTCCCATTAAAAAACAAACAAACAAACAAACTTTGACTGTTCTGGTCCTAATCCTTATAGAATGTTTCTGTCCCTGAGGTGGAATTCTCACAGCTGAGGAGAACAGAAAAGATTGCTTCAAGCACATTACTGGCTACACTTACTTGACAAGAGTAGCAATGTTAATTTTAAATAATCGATTACACAAATTTGGCACATGCAGATAAAATGCCACAATTAGTAGAAACAACAATAAAATTTAAGAGCAGAAACAACTATATAATAGAAGACAAGGTCAGTGTTGTTAAGGGTGCAGTAAAAAGCTGTTATTTCTATGCACTCAGCAATTTAACTATTTCCTTACCTAAATTACTGGCCCTGCAAAAGCAAAACAAGACCTGCAGGTTAATGTTCCACATTTTCTATGGGTTAAACTCAGAGCAGCCTGTATCAGATGCTTACAACCATTTGAGCTCTTTGATTTTCTCCCCTTATTTGAAGGATTTCTCCTTACATAATTTCCATTAATGCTGCTTCTGTTTACTACAGTAGAGATACACCATCTATCCCCTGTAAAGATTATCCTCCAGCCCAGCAGCTTTACCATTTGAGGCCTTTTAGACCTCATCACTGACATGTGACTAATTCTTCTCTTCATGAACAGAAGCTCTCAACTCCTCCAAGGCAGCTGGAGGGCACTGCTGAAACTCTGGTTGCAATTCTTTCTGTTGATTTTGTTTCGAAAGCTTAAAATGAAAGATACTTTCAAGTATTCCTCCAAAGAGTACAAAGGAAAAAACTTTCTCTCTCATTCTTTAAATATCCACTGACTGGTAGACAGCAATTACTCCAGCCACTCTGACAGCCTGCAGAGAGACATCTTATCCCTTGAGTGCATTTCTCTAGACTATGAAGCACATAATTTAAAAGCTCCTCTTACATATATAGCTGGAGTAGTGAGGAGCACACATTCCACACAACTGCAGAAATGAACTGAAAAGCATTCCTGTACCTCAATCCCTTTGCAAAGAGAATGTGTTAAATATCATGACCCAGAAACTCCAAAGGATTCAATTGCTATAGAAACACATTGGACAACTACAATTTTGTTTCCCATGTAAAAAGTAAGTACTCCAGTTTCTTGTGAGGACATGGAGACACTGCTACTACTGCAATGCAATGCATGCTCGGAGCCTGTGGTGCGGGATACTAACAGGATGCAGTCCACCTTCTACAAAGACAGGCAAGACTATGAACTTGCCCTTCTGTGCCCCAACAGCATATTACAGATCCAGATTTCCATGAGCACAGAGGCTCTGTCAGTTTCTGCTATGACTGCCCTCACCCTGCAGGGCAAAGCTGGCTGCTACAGCCATAGCAGAGTCACACAGAGTACATACAGCATTCTCAGGTGTTCCTGTTAGAGTTAGCAACTCATTGGTTTCGATACAGAGAATGGGCTTGAAAAGCTAACAATTATTTTCAGAGACTTCTACATTTTTTAATAGGTCTTGAATGACTTTGGGATTTAATGTTTCTAGTCCTTTTCAAATTCAGTCAATGTCATGCAGATTTTCTCAGGTCACTCCTGTGAGGTCACAGTAATGTAGAACCCAACAATTATTTCAAGTGCCTTTCAGTATGGTTGGAAAAAACAAATATGATACTACTGCTTCTGCAGAACACCCAGCATCTATAAGTAAAGTTAGTACCTGAGAAAAGGAGAAATTCTGACATCACAGTTGGAACATCTCTAATGCTGGCTTCAGCAACAGACTCTCTAGATAGTGTTGTGAATTTAAGGCAAACCTTTTGTGTTGTCTCTCCTTATCCTGAAGCTGTGCAGCTTCTTGCTTCTGTGTCTCCAACTCAGTGCTGAGTAATTCCATGGTGTCCTTCAAAAGCAAATTCTCTTTCTTGAGCTCAGAAATTTCACCCTGGCATTTTTCTAGTTCATCATGAAGAGATCTGATCTGGCTCTGGCTGCTTCCTTCCTAAGAAAAATACAAGAATTATTTATTCATAGCCTATTATTATTTCACCTGAAGACATCACTGGACTTGCATGCATTGATTTTGAGTCAACCGATTTATCAAATTTATGTGAAATTCTATGTGCGTGACAAAAGCCACGATCACATTTTCCCAAACATGCATTATATTCTCCATAAAATACATACTTTCAGTAACATTCATTTATTTACTTATGTTGAAGACCCCAGATCTTTAAATGGAAAAAAGTCTACCCGTAGGGAAAAGCTGATAAGCAAGGTTAACATTTTGAAGTGTAACATGAAGAAAGGAAACTGACTGTATTTCTGCAAGAGACTTTTCTTACGCTTAAAGAGAGAAAAGTGATATTACTGCTTTCAGAAAACACAATAAGATAATGAAGTAGGAACTGGATTCTTGCCTGTTGCTTCTTCAATGTCCTCACACTCCTCAGCTCCATTTGGAGCTCTTCTATTTGTTTTTTGAGATTAGTGCATGACGTCTGCTGCTCAGAAATTTCCACCCTTAGAGATCCTAACAACAACCAGAGAGATAATAATTAGGGCAGTCAGAAGCCAGGTGGGCAGGGGAGGTAGACAAAGACAATGTTGATACAAAACATTAATACATTACATTTTGTTTTGTCCCTGGGTGCCTTTGCCATTAGTGAACAGTAATAGTAAGAAAAAGAAACACACCCTCTCTGGTAAAGGCCAAACCTATTAGTAGACAACTCAACAAAGCAACAGTACAAAGGTGCAGAGCTATAACTGCAACAGTTCAACATCAGAATCAGAGAAGTAAGGTCTGCGCCAGCTGTTTTTCAGAGTACATCACTGTAATTGCTTCTTCTAACCTTGGACTTAACTGCAGCACTCCTGAGCTTCATTGCAAAACCCACTGCTGTTTTACACAAGGCCATAATGCAAGCTGAGAGCTCTGTGCTATTGAAATGCAGCACTTATTTAAGCAGATCTGTCATGTGCTGCTATTTTGTAGACTGTGTAAGGACCACTTCTTCTCTCACTCCTAAAATTTTCCTTGAAGAATCTGGACATAAATTATCTATTGAATGTATTAACTTCAGAGAGCAATGAATCTTTCTAATAAATTTGAATGACTGAAAAAAAAAAAAAAGCAAGAATGAAATTACTTTTAAATTATTCTTTCTTTAGTTAAAAAACATTTTACAAATGAGCTTTAACAACCTGAGTTTAGGCCTGGAGATATTACACGTTCTCATATTGCAGTGTTCTGTTTAGATCTGAACTATTCATGGAACTCTGTAAACTGAATAAACAATATGTATGGAGCCACAGATTTCTACTGCTGAACTCGACAGAAAGACTTGAATCACACAGAATAATTCTCCACATTAAAAAAAAAAAAAAAGAGGAAATATATACTGACTACAATTTTTCTATTCAGTACCTCTGCTTATGCATATTTGCATGCTGTATGCAAGCAGCTGACAGCAGAGTGCAGTTTACAAACAGGCTAAGTATGTATTGCTGGAAGTGTAGGGTACAGGAAAGGAGATGATCCAGAAAATGGGAAGAAAAATGAATGGGATGAATGCCAGCACTTCTCAGCATATCATCAAGCAGTAGGAACTGTGTATACATAAGACATTATACCTAGCAACAGAGTTTGCTGCTTCTGTATCTGCTCGAGTTCATCCTGTAATTCTTTCTTTGCTCTCTCTTCCAAGGTTTGCATTTCCAGCCTATGAGACTGATGTTGGATCTTGAAAGTCTCATTAAATTCCTTTTTCAAACGCTCTTCTGCCTCCTGTAAGCAAACACCCCCCCAAAAACAAAGTAGTTGGAGCCTATGTATCACCTTGTTGGCTTACTTGTAATATCTGGATGAATCTAGTCTTTTGTTGCAGAACTTTTATTACCTTCATCATCACTTTACATGACACTTCACCAACATAAGAATAAAAATGACTAGAAGATGAAAAAGAAAACTTAATAGGGACAAGATAAATCATCACAATATCTTCTATTAGATTTGTTGTGCAAAATGAAATAATAACACTGATGTACTTATTTGGCACTAAAAAGATATTTTACCATTCACCATAGAAAGTCCCAGATTAGACCTGAATACCTTTTCTTATCACACTGTAAAAGACAAAGGCTTCTGTCTTTCAATTAGCCTTTCTTGGACAGAACTTCTGTCATGGTTTTGCAATTTTGTAATTTTGCTATCAGTATTCCACATCATAACATCATGTTAAGCATAGATAATTTTGACGAATCTGCTGCTCACAAAAGAAGACTGAATGTCCCAGGGAACACCACGGTCAGTCATATGACCAGGACTATATAATCTCACTTCAGTGCTGAACTTGCTCTCAGATCCTGCCAGCCAGGGGGGAGTGTGTGGAAGCGTTCCAGCCATTTCGCCTAGAGTTACAGTAGGCCTCTCGGTTTCGGGACTCACTCTCTCTTATTTTACTTGATTCGTTAGCCTTAATTCCAATTATATTGCATTATATTGTGTTATTCTGTATTCCGATATAGTATTTAGTAAAACAGTGTGCCTCCTTAGATTGTTGCCGCTGTATTTATTTTCTTTTTCCCTGTTTTCTTTTCCTTTTGGGATAGCGGCCCTGCAGGCCGTCTATACCCCTGTCATGGGTACCGGTAGATTTTAGGATAACCTATGACAACTTCCCATCATCAGTGGAAGTGCTGCTGATACACTGCTGGAGCGGTTGCTCTGTAGTGGCTCTGAGAGCAAGCTCCTATTACCAGTTTCATCTGTACCAGCTACTGCCTTCAGCTTGCTTTCATAAAGTTGGGATTTGATTCTGAATATGTAAACAAGACATTAAATCATTTTTATGGTGGTTTTACCAAATACATTTTAAAAGACTTTTCCTAATGTGTGCAATACAAAAAAAGAGACATACTAACTCCATGCTAGAATTGCATGTAGATATTTTTAAGCTTTTTTTTTTCCACTTGAACAGCTACTACCTTCGGTACCTCATTATATTGCATTAACATTTTGTAGTTGAAATATATCCCCTTGAACCTTTAGAAGCTTTCATTATCTACATATAAAATTCATTTCTTGAAAGTATCTAAGCCAATAAGCATCATTACACATGCATACTATACTTCTTTTAAACTATTTATGTATAAATGAATAATGGATGAAAAACAATAAAAAGCGAGTCCTGTTAATAAAACACTTAGGAATTCCCTTGTATTTGTGAAGCAGAGCACAGCTAGCAGAGTCTGCATTCATCCTAGCCTAACTATAGACCAGGATACAGTATTTTATAGAAATAATTTCATTCATACTGTGATCTCAGTAAAAAAGTTAAAATAAAAACCACCGCCACCACCAACCAACAAAAAACCCAACCCTTAAGATAACAAGGTTTCAAACTCACAGAATAGCTCATGATGTGCCACAATGGCAGCACACAGTTAAGACAGCAGGTAACAAATGAGCTGTTACTCAGGGGTTACTAACACTGTTTAGCCACGCCATCTATTTTTTAGCAAGTAGATCATAAACTGACCTTGAGTTCCTGTTTTTTGTTCTTCTCCATCATTTTTAAGACTTTTTGGTGTGACGCCTCCAGCTGCAGTTTAACATTCTGGTTTTCTTTAATGGTGTTTTGAAGATCCTGCAAAAGCTTCTCCTTTTCTTTGCTGGACTGCAGGTTGTGTTTCTTCAGTGACTCCTTGAAATTATCTGCTTGTTGGTCTAATATCTGCTTCAGCTGAGCCACCTACCAGAAAAGAAGGAAAGGATTAATGGCTACATTAACAATGGAGAAGAATTCTGTAAATCTGAGTAAATTCTATGATCTCGTGATGCTCTGTGAAAAATAGCAAGATGATGCAGTGAGCCCTTTGCTTCAGTGAAAAAAGGAGCTAATAAGTGCTTTTTCCAGATAGCTAATATAGTAAATCAGAATGGTTTTGCTCAACTGAAAACATTAAAAGATTAGTTTTAAAAGCTTTTTTTTTTCCCTTCATAGCAACTTTAAGTAGGAAACATTGAACTCTTCATTTGAAACATTTAATTTAGAAATTTAACTTAATTTCTTTATTTAAAATGAAAATAACACTTCAAATAAAACATTAATTATAACTTAAAGACACTCTTGAATTTTCCTTCAGCCTTTCCCTGCTTTTTAATTTGATCAACAAACAGGAAACAAATGATTTGTGCAGCTTTAATGAGTAACCTAGAAAACAACAACCCTGAACAACTAAAATCGCTCCTTCTGAAGAACATCCCAAAGCATTAGAAGAAAAACACAACACTTCTTAAAGTTCGTTTGGGAGGCAGATACCCCTTCAAAGAGAACCTGGTGAAACAATGACATGCATACACTTTTGCACACACTGTCTTTTGCCCATCAAGTATTTTTCTTAAATTATTTCTCTTCAGATCATCTTCATCTTGTATGCAGACTCCATCATCCAACTGGGGCACAAATCCAGAGGCAGGCTGAGCTTATTGTCAGAACTGAGATGCAACTCTGCAGAGCCCATTTCTAACGTAGCAGACTAGAACTAATGGAAACAGGAATTCTGCACGTCACACCAGCTGTTTTATTTTCCTTCCTTTCTTAGCTTACTTACTAACACAGTAGACATCTATAGCAGCAGTCACAAAAGCAGAGTTCTCATTATAAGAACAATGTTGTGGATTTTATATTTTTTCAGTGGGGAGAGAGGAACGAGCCTGCTGTCTTTTCTATTCAGTAGGTTTTTAAACATTCAGCAGCAATTTGTATCTGCCATTCTTCCTAATGTTGTGAACATCTTGAACATTTTCAGAACTTCAAAGTTCTTTCGCATGAAAGGAAAATGAATACCAAGTAAGGTCAATTAGCATTTCTGCTGCTGTATCTTAAACTTCCAAGTCTGCTTTCTCACTTTGCCATGCCTCCTACAAAACCTTTACCTCTCTTTCCTTTTCCTTTTGGAAGATGTGAAAGAGTATATGTCTGTCTTTCATGTTTTATGTACTTGTACTTTCCAAACTTAGAGCAAATGGTACAAATTACGTAACACATGTCTACAAGTTGGATATAGATTATAACCCATGACTCCTCCATATTCTTGCTTTTATATTAATGCACGTTCTTTTTCTCTACTTCACAAGCATTGCCTTGATTTATATTTCTTTCCCCACATAAATTGCAACAGATTGTTAATCGAGGAAGCACTCAAGCTGGTTAAACAGTTGTTTGTAACTTCAGCTACATAGTCATGGTTCTTTCTGATGCAGCATCACAAAAGCTGGATGAAGATTTACTAAGTGGGCTAAAGCACCTAAATCATTCACATCTCATTCTTACGGTATTTTCCAGTGTATTTTGTGTTACACATAAAAAAACAGGAGACATGCTGCACAAAAAGCCTTTACTTCTCACTAACTTTTTGGCCAGAGGCAGCACTGCACAATCCAAAGGGAGATATGAACGAGCTATGCCATATTTCCCCAAATGCTAGGAATACCTTCTCATGATAGCTAAATGTATTCCCCCCCACTTTATGGCTCTTTTCTTTCTAAAGTTAGTTGAGCATGCTGACTTCTTTTCTCCAAAGGTTATATTCTCTTTCCGTCTCTTGAGGCCTTTCTCCATTCCCAGACTGACTGCAGCCCCTGTTCAAGTACTCTCAAAGCCTGTACTTTTCACACAGGTTCCCAGCACAGAACAACGAGATCTACAGAACTGAGCTGGGAAGGCTCAAAACACTGCAAAACAGCTATAAGAAAGCCGCTGTTCCATATTTTGAGTATGGTTATGGCTGTACAACTGCAGTTCTGTACACAGGTCAGTGTACTGTAGTACTTCTATTTAAATAAATTTGCTCTTTCCTTCAAATCAAAGTCGTGTTTCTTTCTCCAGTTAATTGGTGGTGGCTATTTCTGATCATCGCTAATCTTGAACTTCTTCCCTCTGAACTGCCTCCAACATTCTGCTCACAAAGGGCCATACCAGTATTGTAGTTAACATGGATATCTTTTACCACATGAGGCAGCGCACTATATTTGAACTTCAAAGTTCCATGGCTTATCACTGATATTTCATGTATGCTGAGATCTTCAGCAGTATCAGTAATTTAGACATGACAGAAGTCTGCAAGCAGAGATGAATCTTGCTAAAAAAACCAAACTCTTTAACAAACCTGGGAAGCTTTTTCCTTCTTGGTGGAAAAAACAAGCGACAAGTAAAACTTCTAGTTGGATCAGGCCAAAGGAAGTGTTTTTGAATGTGCAAGTCAAAATGAAAAGTTAAAACACATTCCCTTCAGACTGAATTCAACATATCACAAGCTTAAATTATTTCACCACTTACATGGAGACAAATGATTTTATTCACAGCACACAAGGAAATAAGAGACAGTAGTGTTGGTACTGCTGTGCACGTATGTGTAAGAGAAAGCACGTATGAAGGCACAGAAAAAAAATGAGGGCAGGAAAGCACGTGCATGTACATTGAAAGCAACTGGGATACTTACCCAAGTGATGGAGGCCTAGGTTGTCCAATAACAACTTAACACACAAATGAAGAAGTGGCAACACGAGACAGTAGTATCTTATTACCCAGTGACAAGGGAACTCTTTAAATGGAGAGAAAGCTGGCAGAAGGGAAAAAAAAATGATGCCCAGCTCCCCCACACTTCATGGGAATGCTAGGTTGATAGACAAGAAAACAAACGTTCCTTCACCAAGTGTTATGTGAATCATGTCTTTTTTCTTCTTCTTTTTGAAATACCAGAAAATAAAAGTTTTGCCATCTCCCAGACAGATTCAAACCCACTTGGCACTTTTAGCTTCCTACAAAACAGTTCTGAATTGGCAAATTTGAAAAGAAAAATAAAATCAAGCTTCAGCTGTCCTTGACTGTGAGTTTAAGATAACTAATCTGATATTTGTTGGCTTTTTCCTTTGTGCCATTCTACTAGCTGGCTGAACACACAAGAGAAGAATAATTGATTAACATTACTCTTAATGAAAAATATTGACTTTATGTGTCTATATGATGAGATCTCTGTACACCAAGAACAAGCAGATGCCAGAGTCACTTGTCAATCATACCTTCATTTCCAGAGCTGCTGCAACTTTTGTTTGATTTTCCACAAAGTAAACTGTAAATCATGAGATTTAACCAAATGGCAACTCACTTTGCCTCCCAATGTCTTCCAAGCAAAGAAAAAGTCATTAACAATCAATAACAGACATAAATTTTGAAATATTTCAAATGTCTTTCAGTTTTTATTATTTTATAAAGATAATTACTGTGCTTCTTGATTCTCTTGAAGTACATCTCAGAGTCTAAATAGCCAATGGGCAAAAATACCAGGCTATGCATGCCACAGTATGCTTTACCCTCTGACTTCTTTGCTTATTTTATTTCTGTGCTCCCAGATTCTATGAATATTTGAAGCCTCACTCCTATCAGCTCACTCCTTCTTGTATTTGTTGTACCTAAGCATGAACTCTGAAAGACAAGATCTAAAGTTGGAATCAGAGAGAATATTTTTACTTACTGTATATCTTAAGTAGAAACATCTCAATACATTGAGATAGTATGAATTCATACTTAATATTATTATATAAACTGTCTTTTGATGTATTACAGAAGAGTCAACACACTTCAGAGCGTGTCCAGACAGTCAAAATAAAGCACCCAAATGCTACTTAGTTTTACTCATACTATGGTGCTTTTACATCAAAACAGTAACACAGTAGAAATAGTAACAGCAAAATGCTATTTTATTGCCGTCTTAAGGTTTATTTCACAGTTACCTCAGTTAACTGCTTTCCAAAATTGATAGCAAGTCCTGACTGGATGGACAGGAGCAAGCACAACAGGCACACCTCCACAGCTGCTATGATTTTTTGATGGTACTCACAAGCCTGTCAACATGGTTCAGGTGAATCCCGCCCTTCTATTTCATGTACCTTGTAACTCCAGAATAGTTTCTTTATGGATGCTAAACAGATCCTGCAGTGCAAAAGTAAGGGACTGAAGGACTCCAATTAATTAGCATTCAATTCACACAGGACTTCATATCTTTCCTTCCAAGGCACCACATAGGTGCAAATCTGGCATATTTATCAAGAAAAAAAACAGTAATATAGAAATACTGCAGTTTTGAAGTGTGTCCCCAGAGAAAACTAATTACCATGATTCTGTCTACTCTGCACTGCGCTCCAGCTATGTCAGCCCAACCAAAAATATGCCTTATGCTGCTAAGAAAGCTATTTTTAGATGTGAAATATCATCCAGGTTAGAACTGGATTAGTAACAGCACATTGCCTAGTCTCTGAGGCGGAAACTCTGGGCTGAGCCACTGCAAAGTTCCCAGCTGGGAATCATGCCCTCAGTGAAACAGTGCGGTAGAGTAAATGGTTGTTTGTTGGCTGCGAATAGTCAAATATCTTTAGAAGGAAAATACTGTAAGTTGAAACCACTTCACTTCTCTGGTGGAGTAATTTCAATTGCTTAGAGGCAATATCTCTAAGTAATTGATTCAGAAAGTAACAGAAGGAATACCAACAACAATGCAAACTTTTGCTTCAGAGGAATCATTTCCATTTTCACTCCACTGTCAGATTGCATGATACACTGAGAATTTTTTTAGTGCACCTGTTTATACTTAAATGATGTTGTGAATGTAACATACAGTATGACATACACTATATTACTTGCTTTATGTATCTAGCAATAATATTTTCTCAGTACCCCTTGCATCAACTATGAACTCACAGTATCACAGGTCTAGTAGATAGGAAACAGGCTTCCTCTCCTGTTGATGTGGCCAGAATGCATGACTTCAAGAAAAGGAATGTGAAGGCTCACTGCTTTACTTTTTTGTATCTGCAAAACCTGAACAATAATTACTTCAAAAAAATAAGTCTTTTGATTTCTTTGAGACCTTCCAGTGGAATATACATGCATAAGTGTATGCAGTATTATCAGTTTGGACAGTATCCACTGCTTTCCCCAACACCTCAAACAACTTTCAGGCATTGTGTATGCCAGCAAATCACAATAAGTTTTCAGCTTTGAATAGACTAGGATATTTTTAAGGGAAGTTTAGAAATGAATAAAGATGACTGATTTCTAAGAGCCTACACGCTGTATTAGATACAAGGAAGTCACCTGTATCAAGGCCAATCAAGTTGGATTGACCTGAAATTCTCCCAATGAAGAACACTGTAGAAAACAGTGACATGCAGATGTGTAATAAAACTTAAAACCAGGACTTAGCCAGAAGTTCCGAACATTAAGAACTACATTTCCATTCTGCATTTGTAACGCTGAGTAATGGAGAGTAATGGACAGAACAACAGAATGCAACTCTTTGATACCAGAACACTCAGATCTGCATTACAAGTGAAATAAAAGAAAACCTCACTTCCCTTAGAACTATCACAGCTGAATGGGGGAAAAGCAGATGCTATATAGTAAATGACCACACTGCATGCTGTGATTGCTGAAATACACTATGCACCAAGCAGTATAAAGGGAAGGGGAAAGTGAAAGCAGGCGGGAGACACAACATCTTGTTTAGAACCCTGATGGGTCTGTCAGTCCTTTCTCTGTCTTTGAGCACAGAAGGAGGTCTTATTACAACCACTCAGAAATTACAAAAGCCAGCTAAGAAAAACTTGGAGTTTCATCTCTTGCTGAGCTGTTGCTGTGCAAGATCCTACTGAACTTGCTGGAAGTGAAATTGCTTAGAAGCAGCGAAGATAGAGTGGTGAAAATTACAGTCAGTCAATCACAACAACAGTGGTCATCTCTGATTCACCAGTTCAACAGTGTCAGCTACTTAATTCCTGTTGCTGTCCATTACTTTAAACTAAATGGAATTTTGTGTATTTGAGAACATTCTCATTTTCTTTGGTAACATTTTCGCTTCTTAAAATCCAGACTGGTAGGAAAAAGTAGAAAAAATTCTCATGATGAAACCACTGTTTGCCTAGTGAAGTAATTGCTTTGCAGGGGTTCTGTTTTGTTTTAACAGAAGATTATCCAACCTGCAGGCATGGCTTTTCAAATCATGACACTTCATTGTACAAATATTTTGGCAGATATTCTAGTCCGGAAAATTCAGATTGCTTGACCTGTAACTAACTATACATATAGGTGGATAATCTATACTGAAACACTGCAGGTACTCATTTCCAGATGAATACATTAGCAGATTTCTACCACAACTTAGATAAAACTGGTGCAGCGAATAGAACATAAGGCACGTAACGCTAAAAGTCACTTCAGTCATGATGCTTTCCACTTCATTTTTGATCTTGAGAATATAGACACATAAATAATTGCTAATATGCAAACTGCTCTATACTCTAACCTGCTTCAGTCACCCCATCAGCTACTTCATCAAGCAGGCAGAGCAAAAATAACGAGCCATTCAGTCTTTTATACCATTCAATTTTCTTGCTTAAGGAAGAGAAAAAGAAAGCCCTTTTACATGTCTACACACACACACACACACACACACACATCAATAGAGAAGATTCCAAATCCACATAGTCCCATATGCAGAAAGTCAAAGTCACCATCCAACACAGACAGAGTCAAATTCCTTTGCATAAAGCCACAGTATAACACTAAAGCGTGGTAGAGTATGGGATTTATCAAAATAAATAGGCATGTCAGAATCTTCATAGACACTGAGGAACAGAGGAACAGTCTTATTTCTATCTTTCATATTTTCTTGAATGACAATGGCAGCAAATATGATTACACAGAATTATAGAATTGTTTGAGTTGGAAGGGACCCATAAAAGTCATCTAGTCCAGCTTCCCTGAAGTGAACAGGGACATCTACAGCCAGATCAGGCTCCTCAGAGCCTGGTCCAACCCAACCTTGAATATCTTCAAGGATGGGGCACCCATCACATTGCTGGGCATATGTAATCAAGAATCTTTCAGAAGAAAAAATGAAAAGCCCTTTTATTACTAATTTACATTTATGACTAACTTACCTCAAGTGAAGAGTTTTGAAGTTTCCCAGTTAGGGCTTCTTTTTCTTTCTCCAGTTGCTTTATTTCACACTCAGATTTTCTTTTAAATTCTTCTAGCTGTGTCTGGAGTTCCTAAAGTCCAAAACCGAAGAGTATACAACTTACTTAAGATTTCCTTAGTAACTTTATATGACACTCTAAGAGGAAATCATAGAATCATGAGACATGAGATGATTATCAGCAATGATATTTATTGCCTAGAAGTAATAAACAACTACTGGTATGCCTTTTTTTTTTTTTTTTTCTTTTTTCTTTTCCCAAACTATGTTATGAAATTATCAGCATTTAAGTTTGATCTGACTTGTGTGAAGAGCTTCAGCATCATTCTAAGCGTACCTTCTAAAAACCTAGTCTCATAAAACAATACTGCACGTAACAGAGTCCATTTAGTAAGGCTTACACTTGAAACACTCTCTTCACATACTGATCACATGTGAACACTTTCACAGACATAAAACAATTTACTCTCATAGGTTCCTTTATGAGAAGGGGCACTGCATAAATGCATGGACTTCAGCAGTTTCATAAACAGAAATGAACTCTCCTGAAGAGCACTTAACACAATTCCTAGTATCCAGAATCTGGAAGGGACTACAAAACACAGCATTAAGTGGCAGGAGCAACACATCTTTTACGACTTCAGAACTCATCTGCAAGAGTTTTGATTACTCTCAAAGAGATGTTGAACTTGAAAAGGTACAGCAGCATTAAAACTATGAAAAATGAAAAGCAACAGAGGTCTACAGAACACTTGGCCAGTCTGAATGTCCAAATCTACAATCTGCTCTAATACATGTTTACTTCTCTTGACCCCTGAGAAATACATCACACAAAATACAGTAGGAGACAGAGAATAGATTTGGCCTTAGTTTACACTCTAGTTTGGCAAACTGCTTAGACACGCAGTGAGGTGTGAGCATCACTGCACATTAAAGCATGTGCTTAAAACTTAACACATTTTCCTACATTTGAATGCATTTCTGCCCCCATTTGTGTTCCTACTGCACAGAAACACTGCAGACTGCAAATCTACTGAAGCCAAAGGACTCATGCCACTAGGTAAGAGATAACAGAATTTATCACAGTGAGCACTTCCTATGAAAGTGGATTTCTTTGAAGGATATCAAGTAAGTAATTAAGCCAGTTGTTGCTAATGTGTACCAACAAGAAAAATTCGGCCCCTTAAAATGCATTGAGAGAGGGCACTGCTCAGGATACTTGTCTGAAACCACAAAAAGACAATCATTCTTTGTGTCTACACTTTAATAAGGTCATGCATACATGCCTCTGTTTTCTTTTGTGGTCATGTCACTAAGAACACCTACCAAATCCATTTACTAACACTTTATAGAATTAGTTCCTCAGCCTAAACAATGCCAAATTTTAATTAAATCAAAGTATTTGTGTGTTTCACAGCAGAGATCCATGGAAACTTCAGCCAGAAATTGGAACACACCCACAATACATATTTATTCAGGAGGGAACCCACATTAATCACTCCAGCTGTCACATGTAAAGCATGTAATTCTAAATGTTGCTAAGAAGGCAGTTTGTCACATCAAGGATAAAGTCACCTTCCTGCCTCTGGAGCTTTTTGCAGAAATACACCAGCTTGACTTTTTTTTTTTCACCCCCTTTTTTCTTTTCCTCTCAGTGAGACCACAGCAAGAGAATCCTTGCACTTTATGATTCAAAGTGCCTCCAGTGAGGATAAATCAAATGATGTCACTGTGACCAATAAGATTAAAAGCAGATGAATTAGAGCACCTATAAATAGAACACTTCCACCTTCTGCATTTTTTTTTCAGCTTGCTTGAAGTTTTAGATTAACTTGATTTCCTTTATATGCTTCATATCAAATCTTCCAACCCAACAGCCATTCCTTCAGACAAGTCTTTTCCTTACGGAGCTGATAGTTGCCTTTATAAAGCAAGTCGTGACTTGAATTCATAACTTCTTTTTAACTAGCTATAGCTTCCATAATCTATAAATCATGTTAGCTATATAACGTGACAAAACCAAGATAGAATTCTGGGGTAGGGAATATTTATTTCAGTGGGCATTCTCTGTTGAAAAGTACTGCATTTTAGTAAATGATATTGAACTATAACCTTTCAGGGTTGTATGCCTCATCTTCAGTCCAGGTCTGGTTGGTCTCGGGTTTTTTTGCTATTTTGGTTTTGGGTGTGTGACTCATTTTCAAGTATGGAAGCTTCCTCAAGGACAACTTCAGTTCTTCAGAAAAGTACAGAGGGTGATTTGTTTTTTTGTTATGTTTACAATAGCAACTCTAATTTTACAGAATGCTAGCACTAACGGACTTCCAGGAATTATATACCTCTGTATCTATCCACATATAGACACAAGAAAAGATTTGTATCTGGCCAATTCACAGGAGAAGACATTGTACAGAGGGAACTCTAAGGACACAAACAGTCCTCACCGTACTGACTCTATTTCTGGTATAATTTCTGTTTAGCTTTTCAGACAAACATTCTCTGTTCTCTCCTAAAAAAATAATTTTAAAAGTTGTGTTTCAATTTAGCCTCAACAGAGAAAGTCTGACTTGTTTTCTTCTACTTTTTAGTTACAGAAGTTGAATGCTACCCTGGGTCTAGATCAATTTCACATTAAGGATATCAACAGTTTCTTTGCTATCACTGAGCAACTCTTGAAGTTATGAACAGTGTTCCATTAGATGAGGCCTGACGTCTAGGAATCCCATCAGACTGATTTCTATAGAATAACACAAAAGCAGAAAAAACATTGCAAGAAAAATGACCTTGATTTCAGTATATTTTTCATGCTGCGCCTTTGTATGTGTAAGAGCAAACCACCTCATTAAGCTCTCACATATGTTCAGAGTCTCTCTTGTTTTGGCTTTGTTTGGTAGAAGTCATTTGCTGCAGTTGTATTATTTGATGCTTTACTTCATCTACTTCATTTGCAGCTTTGCTCTGGGAATTCAATACAGCTTCCCAACCTTCTGCAGAAGCAACATTTACATTTCAAATAGCATAACTAACTTGTGGAATTTCCAGTGTGAGTGACTAACAAGGGAAATAATTCAGAACGACATTAATGAGCATTTTACCTGCTTTTTGCAGGATTTCCTTCTGCTAAAGCATATTCATCTCTTTGACTACACTTAGATCTTCCCCCACATTTTTTTTGATCCCAGAATTTCTTGCTATATTCCCTTAAGCTACACTTCAAAATTCTAAAACACGTATTGTGATTTATTATATAAGTTCATTTTTTTTATCATCCAAAATACTCATTTTCTCTATTGGTGCAGTTCCATTATAGTGATCTTTTACCAAAAGAGCTCATTCAAAAGAATCTTTTTCTCTTCCATACACTTAAATTGACTCTGCTGCCAGAACATTTGTAACATGGATCCATTTCCTCAGCAGGGATCGTTGTAAGGGTAACTCTTTAATGGGTGTTCACATTTAAAATGTCTATAATTACCCTAAACTTGGAACAGGACATAATTCCTTTAATTTCCTGACAATCTGTACCAAAAGCTAACTTCAGCCAACGTATCTAAATTCCTAACATTATTTGCCATCTCATGAATTAACACTGCACTGTTCCCACTCCATGTCCTGATTTCAGCCCAGACAGGGTTAATAGCACGCTGATGTTTGGTTGCTGCTGAGATGAGTGCTTGCCAGCCACTGACCACCCCTATGATAGCAAGGGGCAAGTCACACATGGACATGGGTTTGTATACACCTGCTTTAAAGACTCAAGGCAATATTCTAAGCTGGTCATAATTCAGCCTCATTTCACAGTCTTATCGGAACTGAAGTGTACACCAGTTGAGTATATGTCTATCTGAAAAGATTTCAGTTTTATCTAGCTGATGCTGAATTTAAAAACCAAATTGCCAAAGACACCATCCTCTACTTTCCAGTTCCTATTTCTAAAACGTTGTGTTTCTGGCATCGTAATGCAAGAGTATATCACATGCAAAAATTTTTGTCTCCATTGTTCACTTCCCCTGAATGTTACCCAGTAATCACCTTAAGTCACACTTAACAACTATGGCACTATAACCTTCCATTTCTGTCTCGAGTCTCAAGCACTGCTCTATGCTTACAAAGCATCTGACTCAAAATGAAACTTAAAAGATCCCTCCCTTCCCCATATGTTAAAGAATTACAATTTGAACTTTCCCAGGCAGAAACAAGGATCACAGTCTTCTGCCTTACCTGTATTCTTTCTTTCAGCTTCTGGGAATGTTTCTTCCTCTCATTTATCTTCTGGTTTTTCTCCTCGAGGTCTGCCTCCAGTTTCTTTACCTGCTGCATCCAAAAGCCTTTGTCAGCCTCTGAGCAATTCCTTTGCTCCATTTCTCCTTGCTGCTGCTGATTCTTTGTTTCTGTCATAGATGGATGTGTTGACTTTTTCAAAGACTCTCTTCCTCTCTCACAGGAGGCTCGCGGTTGGTTTGTTTTCTGAGTATATTCTTTAATTGCTCCTTGGTTCTCGCTCCTCAGGTTTTCCACTTCATTTACTAGAGCTTGTCCTTCCATACTGAATTTTTCAGCCAAAATATCTTCATCCAAAGTTTCTCTCCTAGATAGCTGGCATTCATTTAGTAGTCCATCGGTCTCCTCATTTAAATGCAGAAGTTTGTTTTCAAAATCTGCATTGGTATCTACTGTGTCTGTGGAATGGGCCATCTGCATCAGTTTTGCTTCTGCTCTTGGTTCCCTCTCTTCTACCTGCTTCTTGAACAACGTTAACTCTGCCAAGGCTTCTTCCTTTACTCTCCTGTGTTGTTCTACTGCAGTTTCAAGGGCTTGAATACGTTTTCTCAGCAACTGTTCTTCTTCAGCTTTGCTTTTGTACTGAAGAATTGTTTCTCTCATCTCAGCAAGAATGTGCTGAACTTCTTCTTCGTGAGCTTCTCTCAGAGCCTGTATACTATCTTCATGTTCATCATTCTTAGTGTTCAGGGCATATATCACCTATACATGAAGAAAAGTGATGAGATAACAGAATTTAGTCAACAACAGCATTGTGATTTCAGTTGCTATATTTATCAACAGAATTACAATACTATTAAATATTTTTTGCCTTTTTTTTTTTTTTTTTTTTTTTTCCCCCCCACTAGCAACAGAAGGGATAATTACAAACTACAAATCATTACAGGGAAAGAAGACAATATCTAGTAAATCCACCTGTCTTGTCATATGTGGTCTGACAGTGGAATTCGGCTTCCTCTGAAGTCTGACTTAATTGCCAAATTTCCTCAAATTCCACTGAGCATTAGAACAAATTGGAGACATTCTACATTAATAGCTATCACCAGCATCTTAAATGAGCCATCTAAAAGATCTGGGAGAAACTGATCTCCCTGCTCTATCAGTTATTCCTATCCATCTGTTCAATAGCAGCTAGAATCACAATGAAGAACTCCTGACTTGAAAATGCATGCCTTTCAATTTAATATTCAGGCTTGGCTGCTGAAACCAATTCTTCAGCACCTTAACCTTCTTAAAAGATTTAATTTTCAGAGGGCTGCTGGCATGTACTTTCTGAAATTTAAGCCCCTCACAAATGCCTTTCACTCCCTACTGAATATAGCAACTGTATTCCTATTCCAGACACCTCATTTAAGAGACTAGAGTTATGTGCAGATGAATCCGGGAGTTTCTGTGCATTCTGCTGTAAGGAAAAATACTGAAATATATACAGCACCTGCACATTGCAGAGTGTCCATGCTGCTGGCTACTGTGGTACGAGACTCTCAACATCTGCGTCGATAAGCAGTTCTTTAGAAGGATCTCTGAAATGGATTGGTTAGACAGCACACAGAATTGCCTTCAAATGAAAGCAGCACTAGTTCACTCCGTGAGTAACTAGCTTATTAGCAATGGCAGCCACTTCCTCACCGTTCTCCAAAGACATTTAGGTATTGTACTGATTTTACAACTGAGCTGTATGACAGGTTGGTAAAAACACTATTGTTCAGTATACACCACCAGAGCATTATCGGCACAGTGAATATGTCTAATTAGCCCTATTTTATTCTCCTAATGATGTAAAATCTAAATGGCATTTCCCTTCTGCTTTCCTTTAGTAAAATAACAAAAGTTAAAATAATCAGCTCTACCTCATTAATGAAGACAAAGGTAAAGCATTCAAACTCAAAAAGACTTCTGTATTCCTACAGTAGCATTAACAAATACTATTATAACAGTAGCTTAACTACCATAATTTTTAAAAAGCTGGTTTTAGCAGGTTGCCTTACTAGCTGAATAAGAATTGAGATACTCTGGTATAGAAGATGATGATAAGAAGCAGCAAATGAAGGATTGTAGATCACTTTTTGGGTCCAAGCTAGTAGACAAATCTTTCCTGACTGACAGCCAGGAAAAAAAAGGAAACAGAAGGAGTCTGGACCCCAATGCCATAAGTTAACTAATGAGAAAGGCCCCAGAAGGGATGCCAGGCAGGAAACTCCTGGCAGTGTCTCAAACAAAGCTGGGAAGGAGACAAGTTTCAATCACTAACCAGCCTGTTAACCTCAATGAGGCATCATCTCCTTTTCACTAGTAGCAGTAGCATCTTTTTTTCTTTTCACTAGCAAAAAATATTGTTTTGTTGAACTCTTATTCTGTGTATTTACCAAGCAGATTAATAATGAGGTATATAAACATTTCAGCCTTGAAAGGGTCTCTTAAAACAAAGAACAGAAATTATTACAGGAATTAATATTCTTGCTCATTCTAACACTGAAGAATGGAGACTGTTTCTTAATTAAGGCACAGACCAAGGCCATGATTAGCCACAGCATTGCTGATCTGATTTTACACCAGCACACCTGAGCTGATTTCAGCAGAATGACACTGCTGTAACATCACTAGGGACCTCAAATCTCTTCCTCTGTGGTAGCAAAAGAATCATTTTATGCACCTAAATATTTGACAGCAACTATTGATAAGATTATCCATTAGTGTGTTTATATGAAAGAGGCCTAAAAATATTGGTACCAGGCATTCAGGAGGCTTTCAGAGCTTAGAACTGTAAGATTAATTTTAAAATCACAAGGGAATTTTGTTTACAGGTTTTGCTGTAATTTCCTCAGGATTTTTCAGTCTTTTAAGTGTGACTTCAGAACTTCAAAAGAACACAAGCTAAAGAAATGTATTTTGCTCTGAAGTGACAGCTCAGCCCCAATGAAATACCTTTTTATTTTCTCCTGAAAGTGGAGTTGCAGGGAGAAATGCAATAAAACGTCTTTAGCAAGTTTCCAGATTATGCAGCTTACTATCACCACGTTCAAAAGGGAACAAAAATGCTACAAAATACAATTATTTTCATGAGAAATTCATGGCTTCCTCATCCACTCTGCGTGACAATACATTAAAATTTACTTGAAGCATCACATATCATATTGAGGCTGGTTTTCACTTGTAAAACCCCATAAAAACACCTTATTTCAACTTTTTAACTTGCTAACAATTAAAAACATGTTTCCAGAATTTCCCTTCACTCAAACTTCTGTCTACCCTTGTGTGATGGGCATGGCTAACAAATTAACAAAGGCAGAGATGCAAAGAGCATAGGGCCAACTTGCCTACAATGGGATTTACGAACTCAAATTCAGAGCTGGGAATCCTGCTCATGGTGCTAACCTCTATATTTGACATTCTGCACAAATATAGAAGACCTTAGTTTAGCAGCCTATATATTGCACTTGATCTATCTGCAGTTGAATATAAAATTAGCCTCATCTAATTCTTCCTGAAGACGCATCCAGCTGCCCCTCATTCATATTTTGTAGTTTCTAAAAGATAAAGAGAATAATTGCTGAGCAACCTCAGAAGGAGGAAGGTAAAACTATATTGCAAGAATGTTTCCACAAACACATCAGCTGCTCTAAATGGCACCAATGCCATGACCCAACAACCACAACAAGGTACTATAGAATCATGAAGTTGAATTTCAGAGAACAATTTTTTTCTGCTGGGAAACTCATATGCAGTCCACAATTCACCTGTTTCACAGAATGGCCCAGGTTGGAAGGGACCCCAAGGACCATGAATCTCCAACCTTCCCCTCTGCTCTCCCTCCCCCCCCACCACAGGGTCACCTCCACATTTAATACTAGACCAGTTGTCCCATCCAACCTGTTCTTGAATGCCTCTAGGGATGTGGCATTCATTTATTACTCTTCCTTGCACTTAAGACATGGAAACCCTAAGAAACGGACAACTACCTTAATAAGAAACGGACAACTACCTTAATAAGAAACGGACAACTACCTTAATAAGAAACGGACAACTACCTTAATAAGAAACGGACAACTACCTTAAAGCACAGCTACCACAGAATGTCCAAGGCAGCCACCAGTAATTACTGCTAGAAATTAAGAAGGAAGTTTCCTATACAAGAGATGGGATTAACCTCCCCTAACATCTCTCATTCCATCATTACACATCTGACCCAGGTTAATCAATGGAGAAAGACAGGTGTCTCCAAAGGGCAATGTTCCCGTTTCCAGTGCAGTTGTCTAGAACAGGTAATATAATTGAAATGAATTCACTGTGCTGTTTTTGTCTATAAATCCACTTCATGCTGCATTACAAACTAAAACATTTAGCATTCAGATACTGTGCAAGTCTGCTTTGATTCAGGATCTTGGAAAAGCAAGCCTTTTGCAGCTTCCTTTTGCTTTCAATCTCTATTATTTTTTTTCTTTCAATGGTAATTCTCTCAATGGTTTTGGTGTTTATGACTCTCCTTGAATTAGTACCACCTGTGACATAAATAATGGTATCTTTGAAATCCTGATAGAAAACTGTACATAAAAAAAATTAAGACTAATAAATCATCAAGTAAAGTATATGGGGATATTGACAGCTGACTTATCTTTTTAGGAGACACCGTAAGTAGCCTTGTAAAATGATTCTTTCTTTCTTTCTTTCCCTACATTGAAATCAGTTTTTATATTCTTTGCCCCAAAAGAACTGCTGCTCCAAAAGCATGATCCTAATTTTTATGCTGTTCCATTTTGCTTCATTTCTGTAGAGTACTGAATACCTCTCTCTAGAGTACCAGCATCAAAAAGCCTCAAGCACACAGCAGAGCTCTGGTAGCACACCAACTAAATGCACATCAGTTGAGCCATCCAAAGCACTGGTTACTGAGTATCATCAATACATCATGATAAATAAGGTCAACGAAAATAGCCAAAATTTCTGAAGCAACATATTTCAACTGGAAACACAGGTAGACAGAAGGAATGCTCAGACAGCTATGGCTGCTCAGATGATAAGTGCTTTGGGATTAAATGACTGGGATTTGATTGTGTTTCCAACCTAAACATACCAGTCGCTTTTCACAATATATAAACCAGGGAGGATTAAATGATCTGATATGCTACAAAACACTGGAGTGGTGTAAACAGCTGAAGGGCTCACACACACACACACACACACACACACACACACACACGCACGCACACCAAACATCTTATAATTCTCTCCAGAATCTTACACCTCTAGAAAGAAACAGCTTGTCATGGGATACTGCTAATTACACCTGCATGATGCCATGTTCTGGATTTTTAATGAAAACAGTTTTGATACATCTTAGTTGATGCATGGCAGTACTCACAGAGCCACGAATACTTCTACTTCTTGCACTGCCCTGTCAGTGAGTAGCTAGGGGCACACAAGGAACAGGGAAGGAACACAGACAGGACAACCGCCTCCAAATGACCAAATGGCCCATACCATGTGGCCTTCGAAGCTCCAAGCGTACACTGCTGGCTCACGTGGCTTTTTTGTTTATCAGTACCTCTGCAATCCTTCTCCACAGAGCTGGACAACAGAAGAGATGTATTTCATGCACTTTTGCACACAACATAGACATTTTTCCTTAAATAACTAATGGAAATGGCTTTTACATATCTGGCTGATTTCCCACTGAAGTTTATTAAATAATGTTTGCATTTTCTACTATGCTGACTGAGCTGAGGGGCAACAAACGCCCTGGCAACTGGTGGTGATAAGCAGCCAGAGTACATTGCATTTTCAACTGCTCCACATAGAGCCATTAAAGAACATCTGCCTATTGCTGCTTCTTGTACAAAAGCAATACAATTTCTCCCACCCGACATTTCTTTCCCCTGCAGGTGAAAAAAAGAGTTCTTATTGTAGTTTACCAGCAATTAACTTTTCCCTGCATCGGCACTCCGTTCCTCCATTTAGGCTGATGGCATTCAGCACACACACAGCTCTTGCCAGACCACTTACCTGGCTTTAAATAACAATCTGCTTAGCCAGAAATACTGAAATTTAAAATGTTTCTTGCATCAAGGCTCCCAGCTTCCCAATACAGAGGCATATGAACCCCTGGGGAAAGCGAGTAACTATCTCTGCTCATTAAAACATTCCACCAGTGTCCAGGAAATTGTTTCTTAAAAAGAAAAAGAAATCTTTCATGACATGAGTGGCTCTGCTAACCAGGTAAGATCACCATGCTACTTCTTTATGCTAGGCTTAGTGCCAGAAGTACAGTTCAGAACACCAGGTTTATTTGAGCTCCTCTGGCAGAGGTTTGAAAAGCAGCCTGAATAACATGGATATCTGTTCATTATCCAGTTCTCTGCCTTTTCAGTGAAAGCTGACCTCTCCTCAGCACTCTTCTCCACGAGTTCATTTGCATTTCTCATCCCATCTCAAGTGACTGGGACTGTCCTGAGAATCTGTAAACACACGAAAATCCTGGAACAGACAGTGTGGAGACAGCAGGGAGCCCAATGCTTCTTATAAAGCCGCCACACATTTTAAACACTATTATTGCTAAATGTACCAGCAATACAAAAAACTGGTGTGCATAGAAGACTGTATGGTGTCCGATGGAAGAGACTAAACTTAATTACTGGTAGGAAGTTGTGCATTCAGCTATAACCACGAAAAGTAGTAATTCAACCTTCAAGTAGTAATTCAAATGCACAAGTGTTGCGGAGAGGTATTCACCAAATAAGCGTGTGACCTGTATATATGAATGACCACTACAGATGCACATTCCCATCTGGAAGCAAAACTTTTCTTGTCTGACTGTTTTTGTTTCTAAATCTCATGAGCTTTTTCTGGAGACCCAAAGCACAGCTCACTGGGACAGAGCTGCAATGCAACCTGGTTTTGATGTCAAAATCCAGAAGACACAGGCAGTTGTCATTCAAACTCACTAATATTACCAGGTCTTTTAATTTTTTTACTCGCACCCATGAGAATAAAAAAAACTTCAGGTTTTACTTCTTAATTTCTTTCTACGTATATGTTACATGTTTCTTTTGTTCTTATTCCTTTAGGATTGTGAGTTGATGCTTTACAAGAAGAAACTCAAGTGTACAATGAACTATAAAATGCTGAGATGTTCTCATTGCTACAACCACTGCTATCACTGTCTGAGACCTGCACATTTCATTTCAGACACCCAAGCACTAAGTCCCTCTATAAGGAGAGCTCAGCGTGGGCTTGGCAGAACAGAGTAGGTGCACTGCTGAATATGCTGAACACCTTGGACATGCAACACAATAAATGTGCTTAGTGAAATGTCAACAGTGGAAAAAGTCAAGCATCTAAAAATACTGCTGAATGGCCCCTTTATGGGCTACAAAAAGCAGTGGTTTGCTGTCTGAAGTAAAACTTGTCTAACTTTGTATTTTTACTGCTACAGTCAAAAAGCTGCAGAACAAAAAAAAACAAACAGAACATGACAGAAAGTATAAAAACTTACTGTCCTTGACCTCTCCAAAAGTAGAATAGCAGGGCAGTACAATGAGAGCTGCTTTCAAGATCTGCGTTTGGATTACGTACAGAGGGTCCCAGCACCAACATAGGTCTTAAAACATGATCAGCACTTCATGAAGGGACAGAAACTATCACCTCAACCAGTTCAGTTCTGCTACTGATGACTGCACACTACTCCTCTGCCCCTGAGCAGGAGGCAGTCACCGCTGAGTGTACAACACAGAAGTGGAACACAAGGCTGCCTCTGTGCCATACACCTGATTTAAACATTCTGTATTTATTTCTCTTCTTGGTACAACACACAGTGGAGGAGTAATGAGATTTTATTTCCCCATCAATGAAATCCTTTCATAATTGGGACAGAAAGCTGCAGCTGTGTATCAAAAGACAGCAGTATTTCATGCTACATTAGAAACAGGAGAGTACTACAAACAAATGAAAATCAAATGGGAATTTATGATGATGATACATCCTGACTGTAATACCGACAATAAATGAGAGTGATTCAAAAGGGAGCTCTCAAAGTTTCTTGGCCAAAAATGAATATTACCAAACGTTCCATAAAGCTATTTTTTCAGCTAATGCAGCCTCAGATCTTGCTTCTTAGACTATTACTATAGGAACAGCAAACATTTAACTCAGAACAGAAGGAAAAGCATACTATTAGAATTCCAGCTGTGCCCCAAGTTCTCTGTAAGTATAGTGCTGGAGCAGAGAAAGTTGGCTGTTAAAAGGTAGACTCTCAAACAGAATAGTTTGCTTTTCAGAAGAACTTCTTGAGCTTCAAGTATAAAGCATCTTTATTCCAAATAACATAGAAGTACTCAGACGGGGAATTCAGTGAAAAGAATAAATTGCCTCATTCACTTTTTAACAGTAAAAACTCAGCAGGAACATACAATTTGATGAAGGCTTTCCTAATGTTATGCCAGGATGCCATGCACTGAGGTGAATTTTTTATCTTTTTGCTGCTAAAATAGCTGTCTAGTTTCTTTTCCTCCCAAGTCAAAGACTATAAAGTAACATAACAGGCCTTAGAAAGGAATAATGTATTTTTTTCCTCTCTCAAAAATACAGTTGAGATTGCAGAAACTTCAAAAAGAATCATGTTATATAAAAAGGAAGGCATAGAACTCCCTATGGAAAATGAGCGCAGCTTTGGAAAGTTGAACAAGGGTTTCATTGCTCAGATCTCATTGTTATGCCCTCAGTCTGCTGTTGGGAAATGCAACACTCAGAAAGAGTAAGCTGGTGACTGCTCACCTCTTCTGTGAAGTATCATTACAGAATCATAGAATCACCAAGGTTGGAAAAGACCCACAAGGTCATCCTGTCCAACTATCCAGCCCTCACCAATAGTTCTCACTAAACCACATCCCTCAACGCAACGTCTAAATGTTCCCAAAGCACCTCCAGGGTTGTGACTCCACCACCTCCCTGGGTATCCCACCAGGAGATACCATTTAATCAAAACATGGGTGTTGCTTATCTGTTGAAAAAAAGGGATAATGTGATTATTTATTTACTTATGTAGAGTGATTGTTACAGACAGATTTTATGTGATGTGATGCAACTGAGTTCTGGACAGAAAACAAGAAAACTGAGGAAAACTTAATCCAAATTACAGTCACCTTTCACGCACACTTGACTGCAGTTGAAGAATCAGTAACAGTGTTAATAAACAGAAAGTGCTCCTCTCTAAGAGTAATGAAGGAATGCTCACTTATTTGGAAAGACAGCTTACCATTACTGCAGAATCAAAGTGTACTTCAAAGCATAATGTAAATTCACTGGCAAAAAGTAGAGATAAAACTAAAACACACAATCAAAGCACCAGTACGTAAGCACTGGCATATTACGGTAGACTGAAAATACAGCTAAGCATACATGTAAGTACAGGTAGCTCTTGTGTATGCACTCATACACAATATACATTATCACATATGGTCACTGTTAGGAGAGAACAACCACACTGTAACTAGCAAGCATTTCTAACTCCAGCAATTCAGTGATTTCCTACCGTTTGATCTGCACTTGCAGTCAGTGTTCTTTCACTGCAAAAACGTCTTTATCAATTGCAGAGACACGCAACATCAATTACAGAACATGCAAAGCTGGGCTAAACAACCTGACTAGGAAATGGCTTTTCCTCGCTGACAACGGTGTAGCACAAAAATAGCTCAAAAGGTAACAGCCACCTGCTACAGATTTCCTCTTGCTTCTTAATGTAGGGTGAGAAGCATTCAAAATACTTCGTAGCACAGCCTGGTATTAACTAGAAGTTGTAGCGCCGCACAGTACAGCAGTTAGACAGCGAGCTCTCCTCACTCCCGTCCCAAGCTCACCAGAGCAGCCAGGTATGAGCCGCACAGCAGCACCGGCCGGGGAGAACCGCCCGGAACGAAGTCAGAGCGCAGCGGCACCGTCGGGGCTGCTGGCCCTCCCCGACCTACCACAGCCCCGGCTACCGGCTGAGCCCCGAGCGCGGGGCAGCCTCACCTTCCCAGGAAGCGACTTACCTTGGTGAGCTGGGCGATCTTCTTGCACATTTGCATGTGAATTTCCTTATTGTATCCTTCTGCCGAACTGCCGCGAGGTGCTTTAGATCCATTGCAAGTCCCGGGCTGCCGGCTCTTGTTTATGCCGGAGGCCATTAGGCTTGAAATATTCTAACCGAGTCCGCCCGTGTACGCTCTGGGCTGCGCGCTCCCGTCCTGCTGCTCGCCTCCCCCAGAGCTCACTCAAAGCCCGAAGCGCTGCAGGAAGTTCAACCCCAGCCCCGAGCTGGAGCAGCTGCTTCTGCTCTCCGCGCAGATGTCCCACTCCTTCAGCAGAGCACCCGGCCGAGGCAGCGAGCAGCATGTGCGAGCCTCCCGAGCGGGACTTCTTTTTCCTCTCCCTTTCGAATGGTGGAGCTTCCGCCAGGAGGAGATCCCAGCGGCTGGATGCTACGTATTCCCTGCAGGACACGCCGAGCAGCGGCAGAGACGTCGCTGGGGATCTAATACAGAGACCGCCTGCAGATTAAATCGTGTTTCCTTCTTGGGCTGCTGCAGGGATCATCTGAGAGGACGATTCGGGCACCTTTCATCAGCTCTGTTAATTTGGCAACCCTTTGCAAGTCCAGATGGACCAATAAAGTGGCGAAGAAAATCCCGTTCAATTTTTGCTGCTCTGCTGAAAGCAGAATGAAGCGGTGCTTCCACCTCCGCCCCGCAGCTGAGCCCTGGTGGGCCAGCCTCAGCCACAGGGGCTGCCAGCTCCCCTCGGCTGCCCTGCGCTCACATGGGAAGGGGGCAGGAAGAAAACTGACACTGCTCACTTGTCTTCATCAGCAGTCATTCCCTCTCCTCAAAAGGACAAGCATTCTACATGTAAAAATAAATAAGAAAAAACACTGTAAAAGCAGGCAAAAAGCAGAAACAGGCAAGATATTAAAATAACGTCATTTTTTTGAAGAAGAAAACAACAGTTAGTGAACATGTTTAAACAAGTCTAGAAAAGGAAAGAAGGCAAAGTAGGGTGAAAATAGAGAGGTAAAGATGAAAAAGGAGAAAGAGCAGGTAGGGGATGCTGAGCACTGTTCAGCACCCTGTGATTATCGCTGCAGCCAGTAGCAGAGAGCCATCAGAGCAAGGTGAGGGGCCGCCTCTGCCTGAACGGGTCTGGCCCTGCAGCCACTCGTGGGGACAGAGGCTACTCCTGCCCCCAGACTTACCTCCAGGCAGTGCCTTTCTTCCTCCTGGGCTAGAAGCTTGTCCTTGGCTACTGCTGGGCTTGGAAAAGAGCTTCCTCAGGGTGCTCAGGATTGGAAAAGAGGATTATCCAATGTCAGCTAAGAGCACGGCAAAGGGAATCTGTGAAAAAGAGAAATCCTCAATGAGGGCAAAAAGAGATAAGGCACTGCTAAGCATAAGCACTCCAAGAGGAGACAGATTGGGCAGAAGAACGCCTGAAGGCAGCAGGGCAGGGAGGGAGGAGTGAGAAGATGTAGGAAGTGGGGACTTGGGACGCAGAAACCAAACCCTTTAATTGCTGGGAGAAAAAGGGACCTTAAATGAAGGCTGACTGAGAAACTTATAGAAGATAAAGGCCAAGGAGAATGAAGATCATCACAGTTACTGGGAGACACTAAACTGGGAAGAGAACATTCACAAAAAAGGCAAGAAACACATAAGCTTTGCATACAGTAATGACATTCACTGGCAACAGAGATCAACATGCTGATGCTTGAGAATAGAACTTTCTCTATGTATGTGGCATAAGGACACCCCACTGTCAGCTGCCTACTATCTCATACAATGTGTACTCAGCACTGAAGTTTAACTCAGGTAAACCTCCTCCAAAAACCTTCTCATCAGCTTGAAGGAAGAAGAATGCATTGCGTTTTAAAAGTACTTACAATAACTTACCCTTGTTATTGCTCTAACACAGAAATAACAACTTCTGTGGTTGTTGGTTTTTGTTGTTGTTGCTTTTTCTTTTTCTTTCTTTCTCTTTTTCTGATGAACAACAGAATATATGGCTGGACCTGAATGCATGCCTGGATGGAGACTTGAGACAAAGCAAAGATGCCACGATGTGTCATTCAAGTGTGTGCTATGCAAAGGTGGACCTTACATGAACCCTGTAGAACACATAAATGAATGTGAATTTTTTTTCTTGAACTTAGAGCTGCATATGGCAAAGACACAGTTTAGAATAAAAATTAGAGCAGTTTAAACAGAAAACATACTTCTGCTTGACCTATTATTGGAGCACTAGTTTTACATTCATTATGAGAGAAGATAATTACGACATTATCATCTCTAAGTCTGTGAGCAACTGTATATACAACTTTTTACGAGGGTGGATAGTGATAGGGCAAGGGGGAATGGTTTTAAACTGAGATGGGGAGGTTTAGGTTGGATCTTAGGAGGAAGTTTTTCACACAGAGGGTGGTGATGCACTGGATCTGGTTGCCCAAGGAGGTTGTGGATGCCCCATCCCTGGAGGCATTCAAGGCCAGGCTGGATGTGGCTCTGGGCAGCCTGGTCTGGTGTTTGGCGACCCTGCCTGTGACAGAGGCATTGAAATTAGATGAACCTTGAGGTCCTTTTCAACCTAGGCCATTCTATGATTCTATGATATAGGTTTATAGCTTTACTGCTCAAATGCATCAACTGATTTACGATTTTATTATCAAAGTTGTGCCATAGGAGTAAACAATTATTTGCCTTCTACTTTTGGTCCCTGCTGCTTGTTCTATAAGCAGACTATACAGACTTTGAAATCTTTTGAACCTCTGCAGTTCTGTTCACTCAGCCAACTATGGTTTGCATAGAGTTCCGCAAGCTTCAGTCTTCTCAATATTAGAGTTTAGAAAACCACATTACAAAAGCTATCATTACATGAAAGGATGTTCTTTCCCTTCCTTTGATGGAAGGTTGGGCTATTTTAAATTAAAAAAAGCATTCTGCTCATCACACTTTCCCAATATTTGTGAGGTCTTTCTGTTTTGTTTTTTTTTTCTCCCATAATGTAACACTGAGGTAATATTTACTGTCTTCATTCAGTATGGAAGTCAATAGGACTTCTGATGAGCTCTGACTTAAAATCAAATTCCTTCTTGTTTTAAAAAGCATGTACAGGAAAACAAACGAACCAAACAGATATTCTCCTTCTATTATATTGTTATATCTTTCTTCATCTATCCGAAGGAAAAAAAGCAAAACAAAACAAGAAAAAATTTAGAACAAAACCCAAATGCAAAGTAAGTAACTTTTGAGTTCTCATCCTTTTGCTGTGGTACCAAAGCAATTTGATGTTGCTCAGTTAACAGAATAGCATCTTATCCTGTTGTGTATTTAGACTATAACAGGTGACCTGGATGTCAGAAACATTCTCTGATCGTTGATCAGTTAATGTCAGTAAATGCATCAATAAGGAAAAAGCCCTAACTTGACATCATTGGGCTCTCATCCTAATTTCAGCCACCCCGATACCTGCTGGGAAAACAACATGGCAGGCTGCAAGCAATCCAGGAGACTCCTGGAATCCACGGACTCTAACTTTGTGGTTCAGGTATTGGACAGATCAATTGGAGGTGAAGTGTTGCTCACCACTGTGAAGGAGATCATTACAGACATTGAGATTGGAGGCAGTCAGGGCTGCAGCAACCATGCCCTGGTTGAGTTTGTGATCTAGAGGAATGTGGGCCTGGCAAAGAGTGGAGTTAGGACCCTGAACTTCAGGAAAGCAAACACAAGGCCGCTTAAGGAAATGTTGGACAAGGTCTCAGATGCTGTCCTTAGACACAAAGGAGTGGAACAAAGCTGGCTATTCTTCAGGGATGCCTTTCTGAGAAAGCAAGAGCTCTCCATACCTCAGAACAAGAAAGCATGAAGAGGAGGCAGGAAATAAGCATGGCTTGGCAAGGATCTGCTGGTCAAACTTTGAGAAAAAGGGCATGCACAGGCTGTGGAAACAAGAACGACACCTGGAAGGAATACAGGGATTCCATCCAGACATGCAAAAATGGGATTAGGAAATCCAAGGCGCAGATGGAACTGAACTTGGTGAGGCATGTTAAAAACCACAAGTGGTTCTATAGGTACACTGGTCAGAAGAGACAGGGCAAAGAGAGCACACCTCCTTTGAGAAATGAGAAAGGAGAACTGTCTACTACAGACATGGAGAAGGATGAAATACTCAGTGAGTTCTTTGCCTCAGTCTTCCCTGGCAGCCAGGATTCTCATATTTCTCACTTTCCTGAACTCTTGGTGGAAACAGAGGGAGCAAACCCACCCCCACTGTAAGGGGTGGCAAGTCCGACGTCACTTCATGAGACTGAATGGCTATGGGGCTCCACAGGGTCCTAAGAGAGCTTGCTGATGTGGCTACCAAGTCACTCTCCATCATATCTGAGACATCATGGCAAAGACCGCAGTGATTGGAAAAAGTGAACTGACACTCCCATTTATAAGAAAGGGATAAAGGAGGACTCAGGGAACTACAGGCCAGCAAGATTCATCTCTGTGCCTGGGAAGACCAAGGTACATATCCTCCTGGAAGACACGTTACAGCACATGAGGGTCAAGCAGATGATCTAAGACAGCCAGCACAGCTTCACTAAGGGAAGGTTGTGCCTGACCAACCTAGTGGCCTTCTATGATGGAGTAATGGCATCAGTGGATAAAGGGAAGGAAATCAGTTTCATCTGCCTGGACTTCTGTGAGGCCTGTGACGTGGTCCCCCACCACATCCTGATGTCTGTGTTGGAGAGGTGGACTATTTGGTGGACAAGGAATTGATTAGAAAGTTGCAGCCAGAGTGTTATGGTCAATGGCTCTTTGTCCAAGTGGAGGCCAGTGAAAAGCAGCTTCCCCTAGGGGTCTGTCTTGGGACAGATAGTCTTTAACAACTTTATCAATGATGATGGGACCAAGTGCACCCTTAGAGAGATTGCTGAAGACATCAAGTTGATCAGCTGATACAGCAAAAGGAAGGAATGCCACCTGGAGGGAATTTGATAAGCTTGAAAGGCCCATGTGTACCTAATAAGGCTCAACACAGCAAAGGGCAAGGTTTTAAATTTGGATGAGGACAATCCCAGATATGTATAGAGACTGGGAGAAGAACTCCCTGAGAGCAGCCCCACTGAGAAGGACTTAGGGATCCTGACAGATGAAAAACTTAACATGAGCCAGCAGTATATGCTTGCAGTCCCAGAGGCCAATGCTATTCTGGGCTGCATAAGAAGACGGGATATCAGCAGGACAAGGGAGGTGACTGTCCTTCTCTACTCTGCCCTTGTGAGGCCTCATCTGAAGTACTGTGTCTGGGGACAACAGCACAGGAGAGATGCTGAGCTTTTGGAACGGGTCCAGAGAAGGGCCATGAAGAAGATCAGAAGGCTGGAGCACCTCTCCTGTGAAGATAGGCTGAAGAAACAGAGCTTGTTTGGTGTGGAGAAGAGAGGGTGTGGGAAGGCATCATTACAGCTTTCCAATATTTAAAAAGAGATTATAAACATGAGGGAAATCAACTTTTTACACAGGCAGATAGTGACAGGACAAGGGGGAATAGTTTTAAACTAAAGGAGGGAAGAATTATATTAGATGTCAAGGAAAGTTTTTCCACCGTGAGGGCGGTGAGGTGCTGGAACAGGCTGCCCAGAGAGGTTGTGGATGCCCCATCCCTGGAGGTGCTTAAGGCCAGGTTGGATGGGGTCCTGGGCAACGTGATCTACTATTTGATCTAGAGGTTGGCAATCCTGCCTGCAGCATGGGGATTAGAACTTGATGATCCTTGAGGTCCCTTCCAACACAAGCCATTCTCTGATCAGAGTTAGCAAATATTTATATACATACATAAATATACGTATTTTTGTAAGATTCTTGCCACCAAGCATATTAGCTTTTTGCTCACGCAGCTGAATCAAACATGAGGAAGGCTTTTGTAATATATCTTTCTAATTCTTAACACCTTGTGTGATTTAAACATCAGTAAAATTAAAACAAGGTAATCAAACTCATCCATTTAATCTCACTATCTCAATTGAAACCAAAGTCCATCAATTCATCATTATTTATTGCCTGCACATAAAAATCTGTGTGTCATATGCAAGGTAAAATCCACAAATCCTAAATTCTAAGACATGAAGAAGATAGCCCTGCTGCAAACGTTTAATGTATAAGCTTGGTCCTTTGTTTAGTGTATTACAAGTAGCTTTCACAAACCACCATTATAAAGAGCCCTATTCTGCCACTATACAAGTCTCACTGAAGTCAGAAGGATTTATTTGTTTTTTTAATATGTGATGGCAAAATTAAATAGATACCTTAGGTTAGACTGTATTGCTGTTTTCCAGCTCCATAAAATTTTCATCTGAAAATGGTACAACAATACAAGTAGTCATTAACTGTCATGATATATTTCAAATGACAGTATCAGTAAAACAGATTTACCACTTCTCAAGTCAGTGCCTCAGCAGATGAAGATGCATCCCTAAGCAGATTCCAATTTAATGCATAACTCACTACCCTCATTATTAGTCTCTATTTAAATTCATCTTGACCTTAATAAAGAATTCAGGGATGGTTTTTTTCCTATTATCAAGGAAAAACAAAACCAAAACACTGTAAAGAGGGATAAACGTGTCCAGAAGACCCATAATAACAGCTATCCTTCCCCATTTAGTTCACTATCCTACTTCCTATAAAGCTTGTTCAGAGGTTGAATGTCAGAAAAAGGACAAGTGGTTCAGCCACTGGTAATTTCAATGATGGGATTATATAACGATTCTATGTTTTTTCTTTTCTCCCCCCTCATAAAGCACACAGCATTTGAGAGCCCAATTCAAAACACACCAGAAGTGGTACTGATTTCCTCACTGACTAAAAATAGTAGCTATTTGAAAATGTGTATACAGTTTTATAGCTGACAAACACAAGTTATGGAGGAACAGAATCTCTAATTACTACTGCATAATGATGGCCCTATTATGGATGAAATATTACTGTGGGTATTTCTTAATATGGAAATTGAAACAGGAATCAACCAGATGCATCAGTTTTAAAATCCCTGGCACACAGAGGAACTAGGATAGCATCAACTTTCCTTTTTTTTGAGCTGTTCTTTACCCAGTGACCTACAATTGAAATTACTAAAAAGTGAATGGCACGCAGCAAGTCTGGCTCACCCTGTGTCATTCTGCATTTATTCACACATGACTAACAAAGGAAGGGAAGGGATCTAAAACAGTGCCATCAGATGAGAGAGAGACAGCCAGAAAGAGACAGCATAACAGATGAGGTGACTACTTAGTGGGACAAGGAGAAAGTCTTCATCACTCTTCCCTTCAAAGCCTGGTGCAGCACACAAGGTTCTAATTTTCATCTTTCCTCTACGTGACCTCTTGGCTTGTTTTGCCCACCTCACTCAGGCTCTGCAGGACTGGGCTCAAGCTGCTGTGGGTCATTACCTCCATACCTGTTTTGTCCCTCCCCTCAGCTCTTCCTCCCTCAGGAAGCAGCTGGCTCTCACTGAGGTTTGACTGAGCTCAGATGGGAGTGAATCCTGAGTCGTAAGCTGAAGTGGGGGACAGGGACCCATGGGCAGGATGTGGCTAAAGGCCCCAAGGAGGCTAGTTATGGCCGTACTAGTGCACCTGGGGATCAGAACCACAACCTGCAAAAACTCAGACACCAAATCTCTCTATCAATTAAACAAAGGAGACAGTATCACAAGGACATAGTTACGCGTATGGGAATCTGGATTCCTGTGGCATATGCACCCTGAAAGATACTATGTCTAACCTGACTGGACTTCGATTTGTCACAACAGAAGCCTGACTTCTATTTCAATCTTGAAATAAAAAGCCTTGTAGAAATATTCAAAGCAGACTGAAGAAATAAATCTTACATCTTGGATGAAACCAATCATAAGGAACAGCAAGGGGAAACTCTCCATTTGTTCATCTGGATGCATGATGTCTGCCTGCATCTCAAAGTAATTCCGTTTGCACCAGAATCACACAATTTTACCTGCTCCTTTCTTCCAATTTCAATCTTATTCCTCATAACTAGAATTCTGTAGTGGAAAAAAGCTGGATACATGTAATTTTCTGGTACAAATATCTTAAATGGAAAGATGATTGCACTGATATTGTCCTAGAAAACATGAACTTGTAAACAAAACAAACATACACAAGCCAAAGAGAAATAAAAAACCCTCAGTGAGGATTTGCTGTTGATTATCATATTTTTATAGTGCAACTACTTCTCCGACATGAAAAAAAATGGAAAAAGTTTTCTTTAACATATGATTCTATGTTACCATTATACTTGAACATATAGAATCTTACTTCCTTCTCCCTAGGAGCAGAAGAGGATTAGTCTAGATCAGTAGGTTTGACAAGTTAATACAAACTACAAGTGACTCATAAAGAAGGTATCTGTCTTAAATATATGTAAACATACAGCAGTACGTTTATACATACCACATGTATAAATCATTTTAAAAATTATTTTTATCTATTTTTTTCCCTGTGCTATCCTTCGTTCTCCACACATAGCTCATATACTCAATAGTACTTGACACATTTGTAAAGGCAAAATCATTCCATTATTTTGTTGATAAAAATCTACTATTTAAAGATAAACACTGCGACAATCCATATATGAAACAATACTGACCCCTAGTGCTTACCTGTTGTATTTCTTGGATCTTCTCAAACAAAAAGCGCCTTTTCTTTAGGATGGGTTCTGCCTATTTCATGTATTTTTTATTCATGATGGCACATCACCCATCCCTACTAAATAACTCCTGTCACTTGAGTTTAATCAGACATATTTCTCAAGCCCAGACACAAGTAGATGTCAGCGACCCTAAGCTCCTAGTGTCCACAGTTCTCTACCTAGATTCACACTTTTAAACGTTTTCTGATTTAAATTCATAAGCATTGAGAATGTTTCCTCCCAGCTGATCATCTACTACTTTGCTGCTTGTAAAACGTTATTTCCTGTCCTACAGCATGTAAACAATAAGTCTGGAGTTTCAGCTTAGTTAACTCTACACTTTTACATGAGATACAGAATTTATTCTCCTGTTAAATAACTTCTGTGAAAACATCAGGTTCACAGCAAATGCTCGAGAATTCAGTGGAAAAAAAGTCTTTTACTCACACTAGTAAAAAGACACAATTTGGAGAGTAGAAGTATTCCATCCAACAAGGCAGGTAAGCCATTTTTCGCCCCATTACAGCTGAAACAAAACAGAAAGATGTTTCAGTAAGAAAAGTAGAATCATTAAGGTTGGAAAAAAAAAACACTAAGATCACCTAGTCCAACTATCAGTCCATCCTTAAGCACGCTCATCAACCTGTGCCCCTCAGAGCTACATCCCCATTATCCTTGAATGCATCTGAGGACAGTGATTTCATCACACCCTGGGCAGCCTGTTCCAATGCCTTACTGCTCTTTTTGAGAAGAAACGTTTCCTAATATTCAACCAGAACCTCCCTTGGCACAACCTAAGGGCATTACTTCTCATCCAATAGCTGTTACCTGGGCTAAGAGATGGACGCCCACTTCACCACAACCTTTCTCAGAGTTGTAGAGAGTGATGAGGTCTCCCTCGAGTGTCCTCCAGACTAAAGAGGAAACTGAATAAAATGCAGAATTTATTCTCACGTTTAATGAAAGGATTTCTTTGAAAACATTAGGCTTACAACAAATGCTTAAAAACGTGTAGGAAAACTCACTGCTATTAGATGCAATCCAGGAGGCAGAAGTACTGAGAGGGCTCTGGGGCAGCGGCTGTGGGCAGCTTGAAAGCTCAGCACTTACTCAGCCTCGTATGCCATTAAGCACTCTTCTCAGCACTTAGCGTGTGTTCAGACTATTAAGACGTCGCATATCGTTTTAATTCCAACTTATTATACGTACAAACCCTGCAGCTCCACATTCCTTACTGAAAGATGGCGCTCCCCCTCAACATCCCCCCGTATCTCACCCCGCCCGCCATTTCCCAGCCTGACAGCTGCGCTCAGTCAGGAGCGCGCGCGCGCTCCCGCCTTTTCTCGCGAGACTTGGGGGCGGCGCTCGCGCCGATTTTGAAGTTGTCGGCCGTTGCGGGCGGCCTGGCTGCGCTTTGCCTGAGCTGCGCTCCGTAGGGCTCTGTGAGGGAAGGCTGCGGGCAGGAGTTGTGGTGGCTGTGTGAGCGCCCTGATCGCAGCCATGTGTCCGGCCAAGAAACCGCTGCAGATCCAAGAGGCGTTCCAGCTGGCCCAGAAGCCCCACCAGAACCGCGCGAAGCTCGTTGTGGCTTTGAAAAGCACCTACAATCAGGTACCGGCCTGCGGGGCAGGTGGGAGCGCTGCTGGCCCGCAGAGCTTCGGAGGCTGAGGGGAAAACTGTGGTACTGCTTCTGAAAGGTGGCCGTGCTAATTGACATTTACTGTGCTTTGGTGCTTCTTTCAGTTAAAAGATAAGGGAGACTTCCATGAAAAGTTCGTTCATTTCATGAAGTATGTCATGATCATCTACAAGCGGGAGCCAGCCGTGGAGCAGTTGGTCGATTTTGTGGCTAAATTTGTGACGTCGTTTTATCAAACAGAGAAAGAGGACGGTAGTGAGGAAGGAGAGGAAGACAATTTGCTTCTGAATTATGTGTTTAACTTTCTGCTTGAGGTACAGTAATACTTGCTATGAAATCTTTAACGTGCAAAGTGAAAACTTTACTTACTGGCATAGGCTGCCTGGAGAAGCTGTGGTTGCCTTGTCCTTGGAGGTATTCAGGCCAGGCTGGATGAGTCCTGGGCAGTCTGAGCTGGCAGGTGGCAGCCCTGGTTGGGATAGGCTTTAAGGTCCCTTCCAATGCAAACCATTCTGTGATTCTTTTTATACTCAGTGTGGAAAACTTTATTGCATTATCTACAATCTGGAAGCTTAAAAGTGAAAGTAAGGCAATGATAATGCTTTATGATTTAAAAAGCTAAAACCAAAACAATGTGTACAGAAAACATGCATGCAGAACAAATGAATGGACAGTTGTTGGTGGGCCATGTTGGTGGTAGGTGAATGGTTGGAGTAAATGATCATAGAGGACTTTCCCAACCATAAAGATTTTATGTTTTTTATGATTATGAAAACCACAGAATCCCTCAGCAAAATAGATTTTAAAGGTTAGGTCTGTCAGGAAAACATGAATTGTTTTCTTATTTGACTACCAGGTATGTCATGACATATTCACTGGGGTGCATTTCTCTATGTGATATTAAGTTATACTTCTTCATTGACAAGTAAAAATAGTAGAACGTTTCTGACATGTGCAGTTGGCATTTGCGTTATTAATTCCTGCTTGTTTCAGGAGTTTATATATAGAAAGAAGACTGTCAGTTCTGATAGTGTGAGATCACAAATAAAATTAAATTACTTTAAATTAATGTATTGCCATGGAAAAGTTATCAGTAATGTTAAGAGCAATAGCTAGGCATCACCCCTATTTTCTTCTAATGTTTTATGTGGGCAGGAGGAAGCTAGCTCATGTCATCATCTTCTGATTAGCGATGTAGTTTTCTTCCTTTCTGAGGGCGTTGCTAATTGTGTACCGTGTGCTGCTGATACAAATGATGAGCTACAAGTGCTCTTCAATTCTGTGAGTTTTTAATCTTACTACAGAATAGAAAGAGCTTTTGAGATTACAAAAGTGCATATTTTATCTTCTGTATGGAGCATTAACTACTTATATGTGCTTATTGATAATCTTACAATGGAAATAAGAAAAAATACCTTTTTTTTTTTTCCCTTTCCCTTCCCACCCTGCTCCACTTCCCTGCAGTCTCACGATGCAAACAGCCATGCAGTTCGGTTTCGAACATGCCAGCTTGTTAATAAGATTTTGGGAAACATGCCAGAGAATGCTCAGATTGATGATGAATTATTTGATAAGATTAATGAAGCTATGCTGATTAGACTTAAAGATAAGTTTTCAAATGTGAGAATTCAAGCTGTCTTGGCCCTGTCAAGGCTTCAAGATCCTAAGGATGAAAACTGTCCAGTTGTTAATAGTAAGTAGCACTTATTTTCTTTTGTTTAAAAATGTTTGTTGACGTGGGTTAGTTTTCTTTGAAACTTTTCTTTTTGAGCTTCAAGTAACACGTTCTTTGAGGGTGTTATGTAGGAACAAAAATTTCAGGGTGAATCAAGGTAGTCACAGATCAAAAAGGAAAAGTCAAGTGTTCTCTGATCAAATCTTATGTTGCTTCTTTTAACTTTGAAAAAGAGGCAAAAATATAACAATTACATGAGAGTGATAATATTTATGAATATATTCTGGTAGGTTTCATGCAGTTGTCAATCTTCATTTGTTGGGAAAAACTGAGGATTCTCCTCAAATGTGGTAAGGATGTTTCCAGTGAATAGAGGTCCAAGACACCAACGTTTGGAAACATTTTTGTTCAGTTAATGACAAAGTGATTATTTATAGGTAGAATCCAGTAGCAGTTTTATTAACTGAAGATCCTAATAATAACAAATACTATTCTTGCATTTGACTTTAGCTCAGTTTACAGTTGCCTTAAAATCTTGGGGCTGTGATCCTAACCCGATCCCTGTGTTTATATTAGTGCTGTGCAAAAGGGGAGAGGTTTCAATAATGTCTGCTCATATTCTTGAGTATTTTCCTTTTTTCCTATAATGTGAATGCCTTTGACTCTTACCAAAGCTCCTGACTACTTTACTTTCAGTTTACAACACGTTGCTTGAAAATGATTCAAATTCAGAAGTGAGGCGTGCTGTGCTGTCATGTATTGCTCCATCAGCAAGGACTTTGCCAAAAATTGTAGGACGTACTATGGATGTAAAGGAAGCTGTCAGGAAGCTGGCATATGAGGTAAAGCGCACCATTTGTAATTAATTTCAAACAGCTTTAACAGAGGCTTTAAATCTATCATATTTAATTGGTTAAACTGTAAGATTTTTCACTTAGCAGAACTTTGCTGGGGAGTTTTCACGTATGCAAGATCTTGCCTGATAGAAATTGCATTTCTAACATAATTCAATTCTTCAGGGTTATTTATACAGTCTGTAATCATCTATGTGCATTTTGTGAGGTTAATGAAGCAATTTTTCTTCTGTTTTATACTACAAATAATTAACTACTATTAGGATTACAGCCATACTAAATGTGTAAAATTATGCATAGTTTTCATATTCCACTTTGTGAAAGCATCAATTGCTGTCTATTTTTAGAGTTAAGAGGAAGGAGAGTTGCTACCATATATGTTTCTTGTTCAAGCGCCTTAAAAAATCACAGGACAAAATCTGCTTACGAATTACAGTACTAATGTACTAATACAGTGCTGATGATACAGGTATTATAGGCTTTTACTGACTTAAATTTTCTGGGGATTGCATAAAGCTGAGAGTTTAGACTCACAGGTAACTCACAGATTCACTTGCTGAAATGTGTAGAAATGTATTTTAATGTTGTCTATTTTTGTAAGGTTTTGGCAGAAAAAGTTCACCTGAGAGCTTTGTCAATAGCACAGAGAGTAAAACTGCTGCAACAAGGACTAAATGACAGATCTGGTAAGTGATGTCTTATTTTAATATCTTGATACCAGCGTTTGAGAGAATACCTTCTAATGTAGTGAAGATTACTGATGTGGAAGCCATGGTGGCAATAATAAGGAGCTCAGAGGGAGTCAGATGTTTGATCACAAGAAATTCTGCTTACTGCTTCTGTTCTTCCACACATCTGCTAGTCAATAAACCAGGATTGCATTTTCAAAAAAACATGAAAGCCACTGAGCTCTACAGTAAGAATGAATGTCATTAAAATTATATGTAGGACACAAACAATGAAAAAACCTCTCAAAGATAATGTAATTACACACAGAAGTAGGAAAATTGTAGTTATTTAATTACATGTTTTTTTGGAAAAAGATGCTTCTTTCCAAATATCTGTGTGACCATTGCATACATCGAAGAATAGTATCAGGTTGAAAATTGTTTTAAAATGTTTCCCATGTATGTCCTGCAGGAAATTTTCTGCTTGTCATATAACTGGCATGAATGTTACTTAATGAATTTTTGATTGACTCTCATTTGTTTCACTGTGAAATAGCTTTATTCTTTTTGAATCTTCTTGCTGTATCGTTTTAATGAGGAGCCATTCAGAACATAGCTGGTATTTATGTGCACTGCTGTCATCAAAGCAGCTCAAGGTCATGTGCATCTAAGAGAGGTTTACCTACACAGAAAGTGACTTTTCATTCCAACAATAGCAATTACATGGAATTCCACTATAAGAAACTGCCAGTTTAAGTGGAACTGTGTTATTCACATACTTTGGGAAGTCTGCGTTAAGCCTTGTTAGGTTTTACTCTGAATGTTTTCTGTAGTAATGTACTGCCTGTGAATTGTGTGGAATGTTACTGGTGTGGCTGTGTGCCTTTGGAGAGCAAAAGAAGTACAGTGCTAATTGGTAACTGAAGCTCTTCAAAGTGCATCATATATGAATGTGTTCCGAGCTGGGGATCATACAAATGTATTCTTGATCAGAGCAGAAGAGAGAATCAGCTGAGCTCTCTTACGCTGTATTGAATTGCCACTGTAGAGGAATAACTTTTCTTCGTGATAAGTTTTAATTGGCGTTTTTCCCACCTACTCTCAATTACTCTATAGTAACCCTGTGAGATTTCTGTTTTTGAATTCTAGCACTGAAAAAAATATGTTCTGGACTGCTGTTTTTCTTATCAGCATACTGCAGTTCATAATCAGACAATTCTTGTTTGCTCTTCCTCCCTACGAAAAGAGAATAATACTCGATCTCGACTGATAGCTCTCTTGTGTTTGGATGAATGCATTTCTGTTTTAGTATCTGAAAATCAGAAGAGAAATCTACCTTCACTAACATTTTTTTTCTCTGTGGTCCTTTATCTGTCAGGAACAAGGATCAGCCATATTTCCTTACTAAGAAGGTATAGACTTTCTATGTGGCTTATTTTTGTGACCTTGCAGTGTTTGGGATAGAGCTGCCTTCTTATCCAGGGAAGATACTTCCTCTGTTGTGTCTTTTCCTTAGGATGATTCTTCATCCCAACTATTGAGGCCTTTGTTTTTTTTTTAACCTATATATATCTGCCAGGGTATGCAGCTTCAGTGGTGTTGTATGCTCTTTGCTAGGCAAAAGAGGTTTATGTTCCATGAAGTCTGTATTTATCCTCTAGAATTCTCTCATTTTGGTCTGTTTTGCAAACTATATCTTGAATATGGGTATCTTTATTGAATTTGCTCATGTGAACATACTTCCAAGCTAACAAATTGAAACTTGTTCATTAAAGGTTGCTAGGCTGGAATTTTGGATATCTTCCTTACTGACTTCAGAGGCAGGGTTTGTAATTAAAGCAGGCCTAGAAGATATAATCCAGATTTTGCCTAATTCTGCTTTTCAGGGTGCTTTTATCAATTCAGCCGTCAGTTCTCCACATACTTTTTTTCATGCTGCTACATTCTGATAGTTTATGCTTTTCAGTTCTTGGAGGTGGTTCTCATTCTTAGAAGCTTAATTTAGTGGGGTTTTTTGTTTGTTTATTATATTGACTCTTGTTTTCTAAAGCATCTGAAGCGCATAATTCAGTCACTCTGTAGTTATCCTTTTCCTTCCACCAGACTACTGGTCTTTCTTCCTTGCCTAAATCTAGGTATATACTCGATGTTTCCATAAATACCTTCTTCCTTGATAAAGCCTACTCCCCTGATCCTAAAATTATTTGTTTGTTGCCTCAATGGGGAGGAGGCACTGGAGGGATTTACTTAGTGTGTTTCACACACTAAGTAATTCAGTTTGATAATTGAATTAATACAAGAATTCTATGTGGTGAATCAGAATTAAAGTCTGTGTATTAGTGTCCTGCCTCAGCAGCAGCGTAAATGCTTAAAAGAGAGCAAGTGTATAGCCATGCTTTCCTAGAATGTTCCATGGCTTTAAAAGAGGCCATGACTAATGTATTGTCTGGGGTGACGTGCTGATTGTGGATGTAGCTGATTTTGGTTAAAGAGTTTTTATTCCTTATAGGGGAAAAATGATGTTCCCTCATACAAGTGGCAGTTTTCCTTACATAGTTCTTAGTTAACTGTTGTGCTGCTTTCAGAAAAAAAAGAGGTCAAGTTTAACTATATAATAACTTTATATAACCATGGTTTGTGAATGTATGTTGAAAATTTGGTTTTTTTACATGCTCTAACATTACCAACTGTTGAAACTCATGTATTATTAGATGCTGTTAAGGAAGTCATGAAGAAGAAATTGCTTCAAGCCTGGTTACAATTTACTGAAGGGGATGTTTTAGAATTGCTTCATCGACTGGATGTAGAAAACTGCCCAGAAGTGGCTGTCCCAGTACTGAATGCCGTGTTTTCATTGTCCCCACTTAATGACTGTATTCAGAACTGCAAATACCTTGACAACAGGTATGGAGATCAGCTTTCTTTTCCATTGCTTATGACAAAACTGATGTTTTCATGTAAGTTGTGATGTATCCCTGGTGTTTGTTTCCTTAAGAGTTTTGGTTACGTTTTATTTGTTTGTATTTCTAATGTGTTCAGTAACTGAAAATGATTGTGAAAATCACAAGGGAGAGTAAATGCATCAATAAAGCAAGCTCTGCTATGAGTAATAGGACTTAAGAATTCTTAATTTCTTTCATTGCCCTGTGCTGTCTCTTCACAATAAAGGCAGCGCTTTAGTTTACAACCTGCAAAACCGCAATCTCTTCTTTTAATCTGCGTTAACTGATTAAAAGAGTCAATATTGCAGATTCTGTACCACCTTTTCAGATTCTGGATATCAGCTTTTGTCTCTTCTCCCCCTCAGTGTTGCTTTTTTCTTTCTGTTTGTTTTTTCTCTTTGCATTCAGCACAATTTGAGTTTCAGTTATTTGTGCACTGTTTAGGCAGTCTGTCAGAATAGAATCACTGAGCTTGTTTTTCAGCTTTGCTTCACTCCATTTTAGTTGTTAATGGAAGCTTGATGGAGCTTAGAGGCTTCTTTTCCTGCATTGATTTTTGGTAGAACTTAAGAGAATTCTAAGCTAATGATGAAGAGAATGTGATACAAATATAATATTAAATTTCATAGCAACAAAATGAGAGGTGGAAGGGAAGAAGTAGAAACTATAGGAAATTGCTAAGGGAGGCAAAAACACATAGCAAGAAGTGCCTTGAGTTAATCAAAGAAACCAGAGTGGAATGATTATCTATAAAGTCTCATCTTACGTGATCAAATTAAATGACAAATAGTCACTGATTACAAAATGCTAACAAGGTTATTCTCCGTTTTGGAGGAAAACAGTGTAATGCCATGAGGTGAAACATCTTGCATTCTAGTAGCAGCTTATGACTTATGTTTTGAAACCAGTAGATGATATACTGTACTCCTAAGTTACAGGTGCAGGCCTGTTTGGCACCAAAAGGGGGAAATAACATTCTCACAGCTTTAGGAAATGTGCCAGTTGTAAAGTTCAAAGGAGAAATAGTTATAGGCTTGTTGATCTGACTTTGATCCTGCACAAAACAAAAGCACATTTCTAAAAGATTTGATTAACTGAGAATTGTAACTAATGTTTTGGAGAAGTGGATCTGTTGGACTAATGATACCCTGAGAGGCAAGTGAAATGATTCCGCTTGTAATGAGGTTATTTGATTTATGCAAAGCACTTGGCTTTTCTTTCATGGCATTTCTGATTGCACCTTGAGGTTTCATTTACGTGTTATTAGGTTTTGGATGTGTTTTGGTTTTGTTTGGGGAGAGCAAAGACTGCAGTCAAGAACAGAACAAATAGTTTATGAACAGAAGCTGAAAAATAATGCAGTTATATTTCTGCGGACTAGTGGAGTTCAGTCTTCCCCAACTGTAGCCATAGCAGTGTTTCATGGAGTGCAAGTTTAGCGTGGATGTTTACTTTTGGAGATCTGAAAGTCTGAGCAGATTCTTTTCTGCACATATAAAGCTGTGCAGAACATCTTTGATGGCATTTTTCTTCTTAGGAAATAATCCTTTTCTGTGATTTTGTTTTGTGTATTTTCTTCATTTCTGTTTATTTGTTGTTGTTAAGAAAACTGATTCCACTGGAAAACTTAACAGCTGAGAATGTGTTACACTGGAGATGTCTTTGTGAACACCTGAAGTCAAAAAGTGAAGAAGGTGAAGATTTGCTAGAACGGGTGTTGCCAGAACCAGCCATATATGCAGATTATTTATTAAGGTACATTGCATTTAAAATACTTTTTTTGTTTTCCGCCAAAGTAATTATTTTTTAAAAGGTAGATCATATTTCTATGTTTCAGCTATTCAGATTTGTTTCAAAGCCAAAGATCTGTTTGAACAGAGTTTTTTCTTTTCTAGAATGAAGAAATCTTTTTTTAAATCAAAAACCCAAAAAGCTAATAGAATATTTCAGAATGTTGTTTTCATGTTACTCATTAATTATGAGCAAGATGGACTTGAAGATTAACCGTATATAATTCTGTGCCATTAAAACTACTAGAATGATTGTTTTGTAATGTGCGGTTCTTCTTCTGCCAGTCTGTTAGTACCCCGGTTGCTGTTTGTTTGGCAAAGAGCCTGAAGAACCTGGTGCATTTTCCATTACGGGGACTTGTGAGAATGAAGTAAAATTTGGCTTCTCTCCCTGCCTTTCCCTCTGGTCACAAGGCCAGTTACTGGCCACTATAACAAAGGAGAAACAGTGGATATTTTGTAAAGTCAATCTTCTACATAAGTGAAGAAAAGGAATTTATGTTTTTGTTTTTTTTTCTTGGTGAGATCCTCAGAGAGAAAAGCTTTCAGTCCTCACATTAACATACATTCTGTCCAAATTCTGTGAGCATGGGGAATGCTGGGAAATCTTAATTTTGATGTATTGCACTTGTACGCTGTATAGTGAAGATTGCTAAGATACAGATCAATCATTGGCGAGTTGTCCCATCAATTCTTTCAGTTAAGATTTGCAAGTGTGGTGTAGGCCAGGTAACTGCTTATTTATATATGACAGGGAAGTGTTTTTGTTTTGTTGTTGTTACCTTGTTCTTTATGTTTATTTCATTCCAACCATGATTCTGAATTATGATCTGTTCTATTTGGATTCAGTTACATACAAAATATGCCAGTTCTTGGTGAAGAACAAAGAGAAGACTTCGCTTCTTTTGAAAACCTGATGACAAAAGAATTTATAGGCCAGCAACTGATTCTTATTATAGACTGCATGGACACCACTGAAGAGGGAGGAAGGTAAACTTGGGTAGAAAATCTGTTATTAAACGTATGGCTTAATTAATCTGTGGATAGGTGTAAGGACTTTGTTGGGAAAATGACCTGATCAAACAGATGAAATATGCTAAATGGAGGTGGAAAAAAAACACACACCAAAAAACAACAACAACAAAAAAACAACACCATCTCTTTAATGGAATTGTACCCAAGAGTGCGTGAAATACTGCCTGCTTGCTTTTATGGAAAAAAGAAGTTTCATGCATATACAACGTTATGGTGAGCAAATGTTGTTGTTATAATACTTCCTTGAGATGAGGAAGTTAGAAGAGTGTTCATTTGGAACTCAATATACAAAAATTAAGGAGATAATTGGTTGATTTCTTCACAGATGACTTGTAGTAGGTAGGTAGCCTGTGAATATCCTGAGTTTTAAGCCTAATTTACTAAGGCTTAAGAAGGTAGAGATGTTTTAGACTTCAAACTGAATCCGGATGTGTTAATTAAGTCATTCAGACAACCCTTCTGTTGTTTGAACAACCTTTTCCTGTGAAATAGTAAGAATAAATTTGTAAGCTTATACCATCATTGGCACTTTCTGAAAAAGAACAGTTATGGTAGTATTAACATGGTGTCATTTTCGTGCCCTCCAAACCTAATATGCAATGGTGGACTGTCAGGATATTTTTTGCTGGAATGACTTTTAAGCAATAGTCAAAACTGATTAAAAAAAATAAAAACAGTATTTTCTAATCAAGAGAAATGGAGTAAAATAAGGAGAAGATGAATTCTACTATGGAACAAAATAGTTACAGAGAAGCTTATTCTGTAATGTATTGTAATGTAATGTTACTGTAATGTAATATATGTATGACATAAACTCAGCGTCGGTAAAATAATTTAATGCTTAACAATGCAAATGGTGGTATTGTTTTTTTTTCCCATCCTTAATGCAGAAAGCATCTGTTAGTTCTTTTAAAAAAGATTCTCATTCTGCCTGCAACTTCAACAGCTCTTGTATCTCCACTTGTGGAAAGATTACTTAAAATCATTAAGGATGATGGCAGAAGGATTCAAATAGTAAGTAATTCTGCTTTCTGGGTTTTGCTTTCTCTGCATGACAAACAGTGTTTAGAAAGCACTGTAACAGAAATATCAGGAATTAAAATGTTTTTAGTTTGGAAAAGTATTTATGTTCCTCTGTGCTACACAACTCTTGCCTTTTTCTTTTTTCCCCTCAACATGGCTGCATTTTGTGCTTATTTGAAAAGCTCTTTTTTCAGAACAGAAAAGAAGAACAGAAGCTCTTTTTTTGCTGATTTTGTAAATGTAACCCTCAAAGTAGGAAACTACTACACTTCAACTGCCCGTCTCAAAATTGTTTGTCTTATTAGACAAAGCAGTTTTGAGTAGAACATTAAAGTGAGAATGCTTTACACTTCCAGATTGTTGCTTTTCTTTCCCTCCTTTCTGCTGAGAAAAGATCTAAAATGTTTATAATAAAGAGAATATTTTTCTTATTAAGTCCCTGTATGAGGAATGGTTATTTCAACTTGTCTAATGGAAAATGGACCCTTGGTTTTGCAGAAATAATTTAAGTAATTTCTGTACTTTATGGATGGAGAGTAGTTCTGGAAAGTCTCAGCCCAGTAGGTAAGGCTGGGATATAGGTTTGCTACATGATTATTTTGGAATAACTATAGTAACCCTGGCACTGTAGTAGTACAACACTAACAGAATGCGTGATTTTCTAATATACTAGTGAAATGCACTGATTCAGTATATTCTGCTGTTTGGGTAGAGGCTAAGAGGAAGTTAACCGTGGAAATCTGATGCAAGATTAGGTTGGATATTAGAAAGAACTTCTTTACAGAAAGGGTGGTTAGGTACTGGAATGGGCTCCCCAAGGAGGTGGTTGAATCGCCATCCCTGGATGTGTTTAAGAGCCATTTGGATGTGGTACTCAGGGATGTGATTTAGCAGAGGTTTGTTGTTGTGGTGTTGTTTCGTGGTTGTTTTTTAAGAGATAGGCTACTGGTTAGGCTGCGGTTGGACTTGATGATCTTCAAGGTCTTTTCCAACCTGAGTAATTCTATGATTCTATAAGATAAATCAAACTGAAACTATCCCTGTCTGAATTGGTCTTTAGTTTTCCTTGTGTTTTACCTCATTTCTTATTAACATAACAGGTCTGTCCCTTAACCAACTGAAAAACCCTCAGACTAATTCTGCTTCCAGTTCAATGCATGTATTTGGCTTGGAATTAAATTACTTATGTGGCTCCCTGTATTACTTGTGTAGTCTATAGAGCTGGAAATGACATTGTTGGTATGTTTTGACTAAAGCGGTAACAGATGAAAAACTGTACTGTTGTTACCAATATGTCTTTTTAAAGCATGCATTCAAACCTAGAGGAGACGGTGCCTGTGAAGTCGTAGAAACTGTTCAGCTTACTTGAGGGTCTGCAGTTTTCTTTTCTCTTGTTTAACTGGCTAACTGTAGAAAAGACTGGACTTTCAAGGCTACTCATTGTCAAGTGAGTCCTCCTTGAGAACTTAGTGCAGTGATGTAATGGTTCAGGAAAGCTGCAGAGAAGTTTCAGAAGAATGGTATTTTAGATTTGGATAAATTAAATTAACACTTGGTATCTGATGTCTAAGCTGAAATCACTATCACTAATGTTTTGTTTGTAACAATAGATTGCAGAAATTGTCTCAGAGGTTCGTGAGCCAATTGTTTCTGTTGACCAGCCTGTTGATGCTGCTGAAATAAGAAAGCAACAAGTTAAGGTAAGGAAATTTTACTTAACTGGAAAAGAATAATCCCTGTCCATCAAGTAAGAGTTTTATGTAGTTGTATATTAATAAGTAATGTCAGTAGTGCATTGTTGGCTAATGCCATATAGGTTATAATGCTGCATAATGATAATTATTTTCTTTCTGTTTTACATTTCAGTTGGCTGAAATAAAAGTGAAACTTTTTGAAGCAAAATCAGCTTTGGAAGAGTGCATTACTCTGCAGGATTTTAATAAAGCATCAGTATTAAAAGAGAAAATAAATGAGTTGGAACAGACAAAAAATGATCTGATAAAAGAAACAGAGCAGTGTGAAATTAAAGAAATGCGTGTGGAGAAGGTTTCTATTTTTTCCTTTTCTTTATTTTTCAAATGCTAACTGTTTTTTATTCAAAATAGATTGCAATAAACTGCTTTTTTGTTCTTAAATAACTGAAGAATTCTAAAAGGAGCTTAGTTATGCTGTATTTACTCTTAACTGAAAACATGAAGCTGAATCGCTTTTCATTGTTTATAGACTGATTAATTTTCTTGCGTATCAAATCAGTAGTGGGTAAAAATGTTTAGTTGGGTATGAAATAACTCTGCTTGCTGTGCCTGTTCTCTCACTATCACAACCACCATTTTTAGTAATAGAATTTCTTTTTTTCCCTGACTCACCCTGAAGAATGATCCTGAAACACTGTTGAAGTGTCTATTGATGTGTCACGAGCTTCTCAAGATGATGGCCTTTTCTAAAGGAATTGATCCAACCATCAATGAAATAATAAAATCTCTGGTATGTAATAATCACTGTTTTAGATTACAATAAAAATAGATATTTTAGTTCACAGGCAGAATTGTTTGTGATTATTTCAGAATCATCTTGCTATATCTTCAGTAGTGTGACTAGTGCTTGTAAGCCTTTCCAAAACCTGCAAGAGCAGTCCAGCTATGAACTCAGAATCTACACCAGAACTGAATGCAGCAGGGAGTTACTAAAATCAATTGAGTCTCTCCCTGTAACTGAGGGTGCTGCTTCAAAAAACATTTTAATGGTCTTCTCTGCAGATAAGGGGGGGAAAAAAAGGAGAAAAAAACTCACAGTATGCTACTATCTGAACATTTGATACACTCCCAACAAAATACTATGTGTGTTTTTTATCCCACCTATCTAGAAAGGTTATATTTGAATTGGAAGTGGTCAAGAGAAGGGCAGAAAGGAAAAGTATGGGACAGCTTCTGTGTGAAGAATGGCTGAATGAGTGAACTTTGTGTTTTACCTGGGAGAGGATTTGAGATAGGGTTTGAGAGAGATCAGGAGTCATGGGTATCATGGAGAACGTGAGTAAGGATTGTATAATCATAAGGTAAAACGCCAAGCTTAAAATTAATGAGTTGATTCTTTTAATATATAAACTATGGAATTCTTTGTCAAAGGAGGTGTGCATGCTGAGCATGTGCATAACTCAAAGAAAACTGTGTAAGTTCATGAAAAAGAAATATTATGCAATAATTAAGTAGCTAGGAACAGTCTCACACTTCTAGAGTGTCTCAGCTACAAATTGCTGGGATGTTAACAATAATTCATGGGAGGTGTCTACCTAGCCTGCTTCTGTAATACTCTAGGAATTTGTTTTTGGACTTTATTGTTAATAGGGCAGTGATCTGGAATACGTGACTCAATACGGGCACTCTTGCAATTTCCAGTTTGAATTCTAACACCAATTTAGAGTAGCTTCAATGTTGTGGAACCACACCTGATTTCTTTCAGATGTGTAACAGTGTTTTAAGAAACCATAATTTAGTTTTGATGTGTTCATCATATTTTTTCAATTAGTTTATTAATTTCCATAGTTGTCATTTATTTCCTTCTCTATCTTCAACATCCTGCTTTTATATTGCTTTTCCTGCTGGGTTTTCATATATTAGAGCAATCTGGTTGTTTTTTAAACTTTCCTTCCTCACTGAATGCAAAAATATAGATTGATATCATGATAGTACGTATCCTGTATGCAACCTGGCTTTTCTTTCAGGTGAATTCTATAGTGACTTCTTAAAACTATTCCAAGTAAAGAAAGTTGCATCTGTATTTTACAGTTTAGAACTACGTATCATTTCTTTGCAAGAATGTTAATGTATTTTGGGAAGAACTGTGTGGGTTTGTTTTTTATTTCAGTAGCGGTCAACTATTTTATTGGAAAACAAAGGTCTATTTAAACAAATACAAAGCAAAATGCTGGTGATTCTACCTTTATTTTATGTACTCAAAATCTGATTCTGTTTATATCTAGATAAATGGAGCTTGTGGTAGTTAGCACTTTCTGATCTTGTATCATGCTTTGTTATTTCTAGTTTTGCAGTAAGCAAATGTTAAACAATGCAGTCAATTCTCTATTTTTGACTTGCATATTTCAATGACAAGCTGTGTTTTTTTTCCAGATACTTCCAGGTGTAACCAATGTCCATCCAGCTGTGAGAAACATGGCAGTTCTGTGCTTGGGTTGCTGTGCCCTTCAGAGCAAAGAATTTGCTCGACAACATCTTGCATTGTTGTTGCAGGTAACATTTCTATTGGAAGATGGAGTGGTGGTCCATGGGACAATAAATAAAACAACCTTGTATCTATAAGAAGCTATCCTACGTAGTTCTGGTGCTTCAGTACCAGCAATTCCTGATTTCCTGAACAGCAGGAGAGTATACTTTTATTTTTGAGTAGTTATTTCTGATATATGTGAGCAATTAATTAAAACCCATATTCTTTATGTAGGCTGCTGTCAGAAGTAGTGTTGGGCTAAACTGATGAAGGCTCACACTCAAGGCTGGTTAACCCACTGTATTTTTGTTTTTTAATTTGAATGTTAATTTAAAGCATGTTACATTTGGACCTTTGTGAACTTACCATGCAGTTCCTTGATGTATTCTCCATAATGTTTATTTTAATTAAGCTATATGGTCTTTCAGAGCAAGGATTGTATTAGCTGTTTTTTCTGTAGTGCCCAGTACCACGGACTTAATGCAGATAAATATCTTTTGTCTGTTAAATGTTTAGAAGTTGAAAAGTAAGGTGCATAATGGGAGTGAAGCTGGAGTTTTTTCTTAGTATTGGAGATTGCAGAGAAAACTTGATAGATTATTTCTCAGAATATTATAATTTCAAGTTATTTAAGCTTCGACTCATATCACAACTCCTGGCTGAAATTTGTTTAACTTGGGAAAATTTATACAAAACTTCACATATAGATGTATAGATTCTGGAGTGATCTTACCAAAGAAAAAAAGCTAATATCTGCTTCTGCTAATTAAGCAGTGGTGGTCTGCTACAACATTAAGTATGTATTTTCTTTGTTAAACCTAGGTTTTACAAATAGATAATATAAATATAAAGCTTAGTGCTTTAAAGGCAATCTTCGATCAGTTGATGCTGTTTGGGATTGAGCCATTTAAAGCTAGAAGAGACAGTGAGCCTCAGAGTGAAGAAGTATGTGTTGAAACTGAAAGTTGTGAGGAAGAAGGTAAAACAACAGAGAAGAAAGAAGACAGTGCTACAATTCACAGCTTCCTGCAGCTTCTTTATGGTTTCTTAGACAGCGAGGTAAGAAATACTATAAATCTTGCCTTGTTCTGGTTGGTTCTGAAATAACTTCTGTAGAAGGCTTACCATTATGGTAGGTGGCATTTGAACTTCACTGGATGTGTATTGAGTAGTCTCATGTTAAAATACTCAGTTGCTCTGGAAACTAAATTAGAGAACTGATTTTCAAAATTAGATGTAGACTATACAATGCAATGAAGTATTAGTGAACATCAATGTGGTTGGTGTTTTGTCTCTATGATCAACTCCCTTCAGTTTCCAGAACTCAGAACAGAAGCTGCAGAAGGCATAGCCAAGCTGATGTTTTCTGGGAGGCTGACAAGTGCCAAACTTCTTTCACGTCTTGTCTTGTTGTGGTATAATCCTGTGACTGAAGAGGACACTCAACTTAGGCATTGTCTGGGAGTTTTCTTCCCTTTATATGCTTATGCAAGCAGGTATGTCTACATATTACATATTCATATTAAATAGTATGTGATAATGTATATTGACTAGGCTGCTTTAACAGCCCTTTTCAAAATGGCCTAAATGCTTGTTGGACCTCTTTAGTTCAATCTCCCATGCATATTACTTTTGATTGAGCACCAACTCAACCTGTGACCATTCTGAAAACTTTCCATTAATTCCCTCCTCTGTGACCAATTTAGTTTTTAATTTCCTAAGGCTCTCTGAAAGCATTTTTCTGTATACTGAATTAAAAAAGTAATTTAAGGGATGTCCTTTATGCTGAACACTACTTTGGAGTGTCACGTAATAGCCGCTATCAGGAATAAAATAGAATGAACAGCTCCCTATAGCTATCAGAGAAACAGGATATTTTTGTAAATATATGCCAAACTAAAGGCACAACAGATTCAGTCTTTTGGTAGTGGACAGATATTATCTTGTATGGCAGCTGATTCAGAGCAGTCTGTGAAGTTGCCACTTAGAAAAGGAAAACTGAGGTAAATGCAGGAGTTCTGGCAGAGTTTTGTGCCTAGTTTTGGTTCTTCTGAGTTCAAGGAAACACAAATATTTCTTCCAAAATGCTGTTAATTGCCATGTTTTTTGATTTTTTTTTTTTTGCCAGGCTTCATTTTCTTACAATGAGCTGTATCTCCAAAGAGAATTACTAGCAGAAAGGAGGAATGAGCAGAAGAAAAATGAAGATTTAGGGAAGTGTGTTTCTGTCCCTTGAGAGAGACTCTGTCTGTATATGAGTTAGGCTTTCTGATCAGTGGTTAGGTGCAGATGTAGGGGGTGTTACATAACACTGTAGTGTTCCTGGGAAGAAGTCCCAGTGAACTAAAGCATAAAAGGAGTTGGTTCTATGAGGCAGGTTTTGTGGTTTTGATTCTGCTGCCCATGTCTAATAAGATCAGCCTCTCCTCTGACAGCTAAAATATATTGCAACAGATCTGTAAACTTTCTTTGTTGAAGAAAGGTTGTTGATGTAATTCTCTCTCATTACGCTACTAATGCTTGATTCAACTGAAACAGATCTAACCAGGAATGCTTTGAGGAAGCTTATCTTCCAACACTGCGAACACTGTTAAATGCTCCTGCAACTTCACCTCTGGCTGAAATAGATATCAGTAATGTTTCTGAGCTGTTGGTGGATCTGACCAGACCGAGTGGACTGAGACCTCAGGCCAAAAAGTCTCAAGAGTTTCAGGTACAGTGGGTTAAACTGTAAGAAAACATTGCTTGTACCTAGAGATGAAGAACTGACCCCTTCAGTTACTGCTAGTTGTTTGTCAGGGATTCCTCGATTCAGAGCACTGATTCAGCAGCTGACCATGCTATTAAATATTTCTCTTTCACTCTTATACACTTCAGTAATACTAGAAGGAATTTGCTAGAAAGAATTTCCTTAGTGATCCATATTGGGAAAAGCAGTTTTAAAAATCAGTTAGTGAATGAACCCCAAATTCTGCATTTAAAAGAAGATATTTGGTATGTAAATTTAATGATTAGCTGCCTATGTTGGAGACTAATCTAGTCGTTGTTATTTGTAAGCAGTTTTCCAAGAAATTCCATGTATCTGATTTCTTTCTTTCGCAGGACTTAACAGTGCATGATAATTTAGCATCAAAAATTTGCAATGAGATCTTGATGGACCCAACTGCTCCTGATGTTCGCATTTATGCCAGAGCGTTAAGTCTGTTGGAAATCAGTAGTTCTTTCACAGAGAATCTTCTGCTTCTGCTTGATGAGATTCTAGAGGTAGTATATAAATAACATGGCTCTTTCTAACCTCAGTAGCAGTCTAATATCCTGATGTGCTTAAAAATGAATTGCCTGTTGTTTAATATGACAACCTGACTGAAATTTTCCTTTAAAAATGAATTTCTCAAAAATTGGTTAAAGAGACATTTACAAAAATCTGAGCGGGAAAGACAAAGCTGTGTGAAATGTTGAAGGTTCTGCTCCCCTGCAGGGATACCATCAAGAGGCAGCAATGTCCCATCCCACCTTGAAAGTTCTTGTAACTTTAATTTCTTCAGGTTGTCTCTTTAAAAATAATTCTTTTGGGGTTGCAGGGCCTGGTGTTGACGGAGAAAGTCTTTCTCCTTTCAACCAGAGTAATCAGCTTTATGGGATGCTTTTTGTTGTTCTTAACAGTAAATTTAACTAATCCTTTTAATTTGTATACTTAATAAACATAAAATTAAGTAGCTGTTAACATTTAGTGTCTCTTCCCAGAAAGTGAAAGATAAGTTGTGTCAAAGAGCTATTGAGAAGATGAAGAAGAACTTGACCAAAAGTACAAATGTGAGCAAAGATCACTTGGAAGGGTCAGAGGAAACCGGAGTCTCTGAGAAGACACAGGAAAATGACAAAACATTGTCTGCAAATACTGTACAAAATGAAGAAGGTAATTCAGGAGAGGTGTAAGATAGTAGGAGTGCAATTGAATGACCTGCATGGATTTGTATGAAAAAAAGTCTTAGTTCTTCCCCTACTACGTAAATCTACTGTTGGAAAAAAAGTGGAACAGTAAATATGCCTACTGTACAGTTCTAATTGTACAATTGTAAAGTTGACAAATAACAAGAGGCTATGCAGAAAAGAAGATAAACAACAAATGCTCACCAATGTTGAAGCTCGCAGTAAGGATAGACACTGATGCCAAGGCTTGCTGCAAAACTCCATACAGGAGCAATCTCCAGAAAGAGATGCTACCTTAGTGGTGGTCAGCCCTTAAATGAGATCTAGGAGAGGTGGAGCCAAGCTGAATTACCTTCACCTGTGCTCCTGCAGCTGACCTGTCGCTTGCCTCAAATGGTTAATCAGAGGTTCAGGCTGTGATCAAAAGTTTCCCATACACCTACCGTTGAAAATAACTCTGAACAAATCTATTATTATCACTATTATTATGTTGATGTAAGCAGTGCTGTATTTTGAGTTTTAAGATCGGCCTGATAGTTCTTTCTCTTTAAAAAAGACAGAACTAACTTCTGTTGTTTTCTTTTTAAGCTGCCTGGCATTCCTCTACCTGCTAAATACCTTGTGTTGTCTGGCAAAAAGTGATAAATAGCTCCTTGCATCTTTTACACAAGGACTCCAATGGAATTGGAATCCAATGGAGTAACTGTGCACTTCTGGCAGACTGTACTCTAGCAATGTGCAGTCAGTGCACTGAACTGTTTATGTTGGTCTTTTAATACCAGGACATATTTGGAGCCAGGTTTGTTTTCATTGCTATTTGAGCTTAGAGTGGAAGAAGCTGGAAGACTTTCCACAGTCAGCACAGCTTATGCAGCTGTGCACACGCTAGCAGTGCACGTCGTGTTGGTGGCACAGGAAATCTGATCTGTTTCAGTTGAAAAGCAGTTGGATGAAATGTGCTTAGACTTCCTTGGCTTCCTCTACAAAGACTGGCACACAGCTATTTTAAGCAGAATATCACTTGTAGAAAAAAAAACCCTAATTTTAAAATAAACATTGATTATATCCTAGTATATTAATTACTTCAGTACTTGAATCTGCTTCTGAAAGCATCAAGTATCTTCTGTGTTATCATCTTCTGTGCTTATTTATTGGATGGGAAGCTGGAACTCTAAAGCAGCTTTGTATGTCTATTTATAAAATGTTCTGCTAACAGCAAATAGTATTTGGGGATGAATCTCTCTCAAAAGAGGAATTTTGAGCACTTCAAGCAGGCTGTAGGAGTAAAGCATTGTTTCCCTTCAAAATATGTTTGGATCATTAAAAGTCAAGAGGTGTTCTTCGAATATAGAAATGATAATTGAGAGCAAAATGAGGTACTTTTTTGTCCTCTGATTGCTGCAAAGGAGATATAAAATTGGCATTAAGAAAGAAAACTTCCTAGCACTGGCATAAATGGCTAAGAAAGGGATTCCTGAAGTCATCCGTAATTTTATGGGTGGAGGGCAAACAGTTCTCAGGAGTAGTTTATACGTGGCTATAGGGGTATTTATAGCTGTGGTGGGGCAACGTTATAGCTGAGCAACACTTTAAACTTCCTTCTGGCCTTATTATCTAATTTATAGATTAAGGAACGTGGATTTAAAACTGTTTGGATGTTTTAGGTACTGGCTCAGGGACTGATACTTACAGTGAATTGCAGGTTGATTATCTGAGTTCTGCATGTCCTCTTGTGTTTAACAGAAAATACTAAGGATGTTCCTCATACTCCAGTTACTGAAGTGAAAAGTAAAGAAACTGCAAAACTGAAATCCACAAGAAACAAAACTGGCAGAGGTATGCACTGGGCTTTTCTGGCTATAATACTGGCTGATTCCAAAATTAACTCTTTGCAAACCTCTTTTTTCATATAAACAATGCAATCTTCATCATAGGCTTCTAAAAGATGAGAACAGACTGTTTTCCCAAAACGTTTCTGCTATTTACCTTTTTCAATCAGAAATAAAACCACAACAACAAAAAACCGAAGAACTTCTCTACCTACAAGGTTTCAAGGTGGTCGCAGACACACGGTAACGCCCAGTGACTGTGAGAAGTAGCATCCTGGGGGTTTTTAGTTATCAGTGTTTTGTATTAAATAAAACATTCCATTCATTGTTGTGACTACATGTTATATGCATTTTAATACTTATATATTCATTTAATTAATGTAATACTTAATAATTAATTTGATTGCTAGTTGAAAGATGCAAAACTGGTTTAACGAAGGAAATAATGTGATGTGAAGAGGTTTTTGCTTATATTTAGGGCAGCGAAAAGCAGCGGTGGGAACAAGGTCTGTGAGCAGAAGAAAAACTGGCACAGCTGTGAGATCTGGTAGTGAAAGGTAAATGCTTTTTCCCTCTGCCTTCAAAAGCACGATGTCAGTTCTAGAAAGAAACTTAATTCATTCCTAGAAAGGAATATTTTTCTTTCCCCGAACCTAATGCAGAAGTAAATGTTTAAGGAAAATATTTTTCTGCTGATACTTTGTTAGTTTTCAAACCTACCGCTGTATTTCAAATGCTGTTATTGCCTCAGAGCCGGTCCTTGGTTTGAGATATTTGGTGTGTAGAATTTATATACGTTCTGTCTGTCAGCAGTTCCGTTTTTTTGGTTGCGTTTCTTTTCTTCCAGTCGCTTCTCCTGCTCTTTGTTTTAGTAACAGTCCTGTGGAGGATTCTGAGTTTTCAATGTGCTTTTTTTTCCCTACACATTTCTGGCTTCTATTTCTGTTTCCTATCTTTCAACACTTCAAAAACATCTGAAGCGAGCGATGTGTGAATACACACACACAGCTTTCCTTCCCTTCAGATCTTGTAGGAGAGAAACATTAAATTGCCTCTGTAATTATCCGTTGTGTTCATTCTGTTTTAAGCAAGTAACCCCCACGCTGAGGATGATCAGGGTTAGCCGTTCCAGTTTGCCTGTTCAGTGCTTGCTTTGCTACCAGCTGGTCTTTGGGGGTTTGACTTATTTTGTAACTGCTGAGCCTTGGTTATCTTTCCTGGTGCTGCTGAATCACCTGGAAAGCGCTGGTATATTCTTGTTCCTAATTACAAACTTTCTGTACTTGAGATTTTTTGTTCTTTAAGGATTTATTGTACAGCAATTTCTCAAGTTTTCTATTAACAAACCCTTGAATTTGCTCAGTCTTTTGGGCCTTAATTTTGAACTGCTGTATATTTCAGCGAGGATGAAATGCCACAATCAGCCGCAGTGCTGAGTTCGAGGCCTTCAAGACGAGCAAAAACTGCAGCACTTGAAAAAACAAGAATGAATCTTTCAAGCCTTTTGCGTATGGAAGCAGATGAATGAAGACAAACTGGTAGGAAATACCCTGCTGACGCTACTTGTTAACAGCAGGCTTGAAAAGTTCAGGTTTCCCTTGTTGTGTCATTTAACTTTTTCAGTATTTGATCATTTATTACTCCATGTTTTTCTAGGAACTTTTGATTCGCTTCCCCATGTGAACATCATTCATGTAATAAAAACATATTAAAATATTACCTGAAGAAAAAAGGTGTTTCTTTAATTATAAGTAGAAATTTTTAGACTTATTTTACACTAACATTATTGTTCACATTATTTGGAGAGAATGCTTGACCTGGAGTGGTTGCGTGATGGCAGCATGTCTGGCTGTACTGCTAACACACCGACTGCCCTTCCTTCTGAGCCTGCACATCTGCTGTCTCTCCGGAGGCTTTTATGGTTCGTGTTAATTGGGAATTCTGCTTCTTGGAGAGAAATAAATGTCTGCTTTATTTTAAATGACATCAAAATGGCAAAGCCATAATTAACTCTACAAATCAAAGCCTGCAAGCCTGCTACCACCCTAGTGGGGGCAGGAAAGGAGGAGCATTTCCCTCCCTGGAAGTGTGAAGGCCAGGTTGGATGGAGCCCTGGGCAGCTTGTGGGAGGGGCTTGGAACTGAGTGGGCTTCGAGGTCGTTTCCAAACCAAACCGTTCTGAGATTCCGTGACATTGGCCTTGTTATATAAAATTGCTAATGTGTTTTTAGAAAACCATAAAAGAAGTATCTAATAAGTATCCAATTAGGTAAGGTACAGGAAGGGTGAAAAATACTTTATAAGCTTCTGCATGCCATCTGCTTAAAGTGGCAGACAAACCTGATTTCTATGACTCTGAAGATCACAGAGGTTTTTCTAATGACATATTTAGGAATAGCCAAAAGTTTTACAGAGACAATAGAAGATTAACTTTAAAGCATGCCAAATATTCACTGTTGGCTGAGCCACTTCATTCTGGAAACGTTGGGGGTTTGGTTTGGAAATGCTCCATCCATCGTATCCTTCTGTGTTACAATTTAATTTCCAGGGCACTCCGTTAAGACTGAGGCTGACTGTTCAGTGTATGTATATCCATGCAGCTAAGGAAATCGTTTAACAGAGGTTTAGACGTTGCTGTGATCTTTAGTATTTCTCTGAATGGCTTAAGGACAAAGCAAGTGACAAGTAGCATTCTCAGGGCTCTGCGGTGCTGTTTTTGAGTCTGCATACAGAAAAGAGACGGGACGGTGTTCCTTTTCATCCCCTTCAGTTTTCGTTGGAAATCTTTCAGACCACGACATGCCACGGCACATTTTTGTGCTGCGATATTTGCTACTCAGAGGCTGGTGTAGCTATGAATTATTTTTATTTCAAAGCTGGATTTTGAAGTTTTGAGTGAGTTTTCTCTAATAGTTCTCTATCAATCGGTGTTCCCAGTGAGAGTTTGCATGTCATGATCAAAGTCGTGGCCTTCAGTGCTAGCTGAACACAGTTCAAAGGGTGCACCTTTTCCATTTATCCAGGTGATTGCCAGTCAGAGCTTCCCCCACACTTTAAGCACTATTGTGTTTCTCAATATATGTGTTATATAGATGTATTTTTCAAAGCTAACCATTCACAATAATGGAGGTTGATTGCCTTTGTTTACTTACTGACTCAAAATCTCTACAAAGTCGTCTGAAAACTAAAAGATTTTCTCCTGGTGAGAGTTTCCTTTGGCCAGTTGCTATCTCAAGGTGAAGAATGAGTGCTGTACCAGGAATGTTTCTAGTTCTGTTTCTTGTATATTTGATATTTCAGCTAACCGAAAGCTTCCAAACCCATCAGTGAAGTGAAACTCAATTTGACAGAAAGTGATGGGTCTGAATTATTACAAGTTCACTGGAAATAGATTCCTTTTAGCTCGCTGTACGTTGCTGGTGCTCCACCAAACTCAACTTCAGTCTCTCTCTCAGGACGTTTTATTCTTGTCTTTTTGCCCCCACAGAATCCAAATGTATTGATTGAGATACATAAAGACCATCTAGAAGGGGTGGCCAACAATGTTCATTCTGTACCTTGTCCTGCTCTGGTGTCTCGGGGACTCAGAGACCTTGAGGCAACTGGAGAGTCACGGTGATTCACAACCATATTTTTAACTTACTTACGCATGCGATCCAGTAATTAAACAAACTTCAGTAAAGAAGAGTTGCGCCCTTTTAAGTAACGTAATGTAATATTGTTAAGTGAATACTCAAAAGATCTGTTAGATAAAATACAGTCTTCCAAGGAGAAATTTCCTTCTGGGTTGGTTCTCTGCAGGTAAAGGCAATGAATTAAAACAACCTCTACCCTGGCTATCGAATGTATGACTCCAGCAAAGAGAAGTGTATTGTATGGTTTTATTCTAACACTTTTGTTATAGCTCTATTGATAACCAAGTTTGGATGAGTAAAGTACATAAACCTTGCTAAAGCTTACTTAGGCATGGAATGTCTACAATGTCGCCAGCTACAACCATTCACTACTTCTTTGAGTAGAGCTTTTTGATGATTACATTGAATTTCCAAAAGTACAAGTTAGTTAAAAAATAAAAAGAAATAGGAAGAGCATTTACATCCATTTTAATTGGTGTCAGGCATAAATTCATTAAAACAAAAGGGGAAGAAAGACCGCTCAGCAGAAACCTCAGAAAGTGCGGGTACGGGTTTGCTGAATGACAATCGTTCGAGAGATTCTCCTGCACGGTTGGGCCTTTCTTTGAGACATTACGGCCATCAAACACTGTCACACAAAAGTTCTCAAGATGAATGAAGACAAAAGCGTTCTGCAGAAACAAACCGGCTGTTCTGTACGTTTCAATCCATTTATGAAGGAGATCTCGGATACTTTACCTTCGCGTTACAGCTTTGCTTCGAGGTAGTCAGTCTCCACCTGGTACAGATCTGTCTGAATCGTTCTTACCATCAACTGTTACATGGTGACTGATGCCACAAGTACGTAATATATTAACTTTCGTGCACAAAAATAAAACCGGGAAACGATAATTAAACTTAACATAGAAAAATCACAATACTATTGAAGGGGAACATCTGATTCCGATATAAATTTGTACTGCAAGAATTCCATGAGAGCGAGATGTGAAAGTTCATATTTGAAAAAAATAATAATAATAAAATAGTACATCAAAATGAATAAAGCTAATAGTAATATGAAGCCAAATCACACCAGATCATTTCATGATCAATGTAATAAATGCTTATTATTCAGCAGAAAAAAAAAAAATACAACCTCAAGAACAATGTACAAAATAATAGTGCAAGAACAGCTGCAATCTATTTGTTCTCCTCAGCTTTGAGATTTTGGTTAAAAACTTTACAGCTGGCAAGAGATGCTGTTGAAAAACTCAGATTCCACTCAGTGGGCTGATTAAGGCACATCTTTATGGACTTCAAATGTTCATTTTCTGTGTTCACATCTATTGAATTCTGCGGCTCAGAGACTTTCACTTGTAGCGTGCTGTGAGAAAAGAAGTGGGGGTCGGAGAGGGGAGAAAGAAATGAGAGAAAGTTTAGTATGCTTTCCTCTATGCCCTGCAAACAAGCAAACTGATAAAGGCGAGGTGGTGGCAGGCTGCCTATGCTGCTTTACGATTCTTTGTTTTATTGCAGTATGTTCCAGAAACAGACCAGAACCAACAGACCAGAACATGACTGTGCTGGGCTCTCCATGTTGCACAGCTGGATGGGGCTGGTTTGAGTAGGAGCAGCTGATTTTGTTCATTTGCTGAGACCGTGTTAGGTGAGTCTCCTGCCACCAACATTCCTTTGCACAGGAGCAGCAGTCTGCAGTCTGGCCTTCCTTAATTCAAATCCACTGTAAAACCACAGAACAGGAAATGGGCGGAAATGATTTTGTCTTTAATGACATTATGTTTGTACAGCCACAAAAGGACTAATATGGAGACAAATCTAGGAAAGGAAATAATAGAAGGAAAAGAAACGCGGTTCTCCGTGCGGATCACTAAGCAAAGCAGGACGTAAATGTGGATTGAACCATGTTGCCAGATAAAGCACTACACTGGTTCACACTCAGGTGGGGAAAAAAAGAGGCAGAGTTTGGAATGCTGTCCCACACCTTAATGCAAAAAAACCCAACAACATCAAACAAAACAACAAGAAATGACAAGGAACGAATTTCAAACCTCTCCATCCCTACTCTGTGTCACCGCAGAGATCTTTGTCCCTTGTGCAACACAGTGCTCATCACCATCCTTTCCAAAGTGCAAGTGGTACAAAGTGGGAAATATTCCTAATTACTGAGATACTAAAAATGAAATTCTATGTATCCTAATGGAGGTTAGGAGGTAACGATCGTGCAGCTAAGTACCTGCACCCACTTGCACCTATTAGAGGGATCTTGAAGTAGCGGAATAGCCCACCTGCTGCATTTCAGGAAGCCATTGCAACTACCGCTGAGTTTAAGTACAGATTGTCAGGGATGGAGCTGCAGCAGGTAGTGTTCACTGCAGCCATAGTTACCATGTAGCCATATGAGTAACTTTGTTGTGAATGTGAAGACATAAACAAACCTGCTTATAATGTGGGCAAGCAGTAGGAGGACGCCAAGTAGTTGTAAAACTATATCCTGAGATGTATCGGTTTGCATTACTTAAATTCTATTGGCTGATTCAGATTAAGCTTTTTCTCTCTGGATGGCAAGAGGGAAATACAGCTCGTTTAATAGCTGAAGTGGCAATTCAGTTTCTTTCACAGATCATTTGAAACACAGTTTTCATGCTTTACATTTTTATTCAAGCTCTCTGGAAAGTTACGTGCTTTTCTAACAGTGCAAAGAACACGCACAGCACTTCTAATTTACTCATCCTTGTTCCTAACCCTCTGTAAATGGGGCGCTGCTCTCCAGCCAGTGTTTTGTTTTTCCTTACTCTTCAGAGTGACCCTTTCTATTGTTTATGCCTTTGCACCTTTTTCCTTCATGGTTTGCACGTGCTTTTGTTACTCAGATTATTTCTTCCTCATAGGAAACAGAGCATACAGGTGGAGGTGACTTCAGTCAGTACGGTTAACTTGTTGCAGTTACAGCCTCTCCAGATTTGAGCCTTTGCCTCTTGCCCTCCTGAAAATCAAAGCCTCAGGATTAAGTATGTATGAGAAGGAACTCAGGATGGCTTCTGAAGTATTGCCACCTTCCAGGCGTGGACAGGTATTAAAACTTGACCTCTGAGCAATCAACTGAAACACCCAACAGCTCATTGAAGTGATAGTGCAGGAGTTTTTTGGTTTTGTTTGTTTTGTTCTGGTTGGCTGAAAGGAACATAAATGCACCGGGAGTCTAGAGATTGCAAACTCAAGGGCTGGACAATCACCAACTGCATGAAGTTGCAGCGGCAAGTGGTAGAATCTGTACCTGCAATGGGGCAATCCTGAACAGACTGGGGAGCGAGAGGGTGGGAAAGGACCTGGGGCTTCTGGATAACAGCAAGCTGAGTCTAAGCCAGCAGTGTGCCCTGACAGCCAAAAGGGCAACCGTCCCCTGGGGGGCATCAGGATCAGCACTGCCAGTCGGGAGAGGGATGGGATTATCCCCTGCTGTGTGGCCTCACATGGAGCACTGTGTGCATGTTTGGGTGCTACAATAAGAGGATATAAAACTGTCCAAAGGAGAGCTACAAAGATGGGGAAGGGTCTAGAGGGTGAGATGCATGTGCAGTGTCTGAATGCCCTTGGTTCATTCAGTCCAGAGCAGAGGAACTGAGGGGAGGAACAGGCTGGGGGTGTGGAACAGGCTGCCCAGGGCAGTGGGCAAAGTCTCAACTGCTGGTCTTTGAGGAGCATTTAAACAGTGGCCTTGCAAGTATGGTTCGACTTTTGGGTGGTCTTGTGTGGATGCAGGAATTGGACCTTATATATAAGTGGAAGTGGAAAGAATAAAGTTAAAAGAGTTACATTAATATGTTTATTTTCTAAGCAACGTGAATCTTTCATCTCACTTTCAGTTCTTCTGCCTTATATTCTAGCTGTTGATGTAATAGGAGGTGTGACAACTGTGTGTGTCAATAGCATTTTTAAAGTAGATACTGGAATTATGCTCTAAAATGAAATAAAGCAGTCGGATTTCTCCAGTCAGATCCATCAGTATATTCTACTCTAAACCGTATGCTGTTCTGCTTATGAAAGGTTGGTGTGTATAACGCATTCCTAGTCAGAAAGATGCTTTGTACAGCGATGCTTCTGCGAGGAAGACCTGTGGGATACAGTCTGATGCTACCAGAAGCCACAAAACCTGTTTTAGTAGAGCTTGGAATTGGGCTGTAGGTCATTATCTCCTTTCTACATCCTTCTGGTGCTCTCCACTTCCAAGGTGTGCACTGGGTGGAAGACGGAGCTCCCTCTAACTTCATTAGGTGAAATGCCTCAACAAAAACAGACCTTTTTACTGATCTTAAATGTCAGTCTCTGAACAGGTTAAGGTTTCCCAATTCTGAAGCCATCTGTTTTCTATTACAGCAATTATCATCTATTTTCTTTTAGTCCACGTGAGAGTGACTCAGCCGCTCAGCTTCCATGCACGCAAGTTTTGGAGGTCGACTACAGGTGCTTCTTTACACAGAGTGCTACAGCACCACTCTGCAAGGAGCACACCCAGTCTTAAGTTCTCTGGCTCTGAATATAGGAAGTGAGTGCATGTGAAGCAGAGGAGAGGAAGGAGAAGCTGGGTGCTGCAGGTCACTATGGGTGTGCTCTGCCTCATCACTGAAGGGTGGCGATGCCCTCACGACCCGCTGCCTTTCTTTGGCAGCAGCGGTGCATGAAGCACATGGGAAGCACAGAGTTCTAGGAAGCTGTCACTGATGGCACCACAAGATTTTTCTTTTCTGAAGGATCAATTGCCTGTTTTTCTATCAAATCATCAAAGCCAGTTTAAATTAATGCTGATGGACTCTGAATTCCTATCTGTCTACTCTGCCTTATCTGAGCCGAAAAAGCCTTTATGTGGCCAAGTATCCAGGCCTGCTCAGACATACAAGGAATCTCTTTCCCCACTACAATTCCCTCCTATCATTAAGGAAAAAGGAATTAAATAGAAAAGTTATTGAATTTATGTTTCTATTAAATACATAAGTATTTCTTTCCAAAGGTTTCTTTTGTTACATCTATTTTACCCAAACCATCCAGTTACAGTAATGCTGATTCTTACTGCTGGCACTTCAGAGCAATTCTGTATAAGATGATAGGCTGCCAAGCACAAAAAGAGAATAATATTCTTTGAGCTTTTTTATTCTCTTTGCAGTTTGGAACTGCTTTCCTGCAGAAAAACAGAGAAAAATGACACCTATTGTATGAAAATGACAAAGTTAAAATAGTCTGGCCAGCTGAAGTGCGTGCATTTGTACCATTAACCTCTACCTACTACATGTGAAGGCCACACAGAAGAAGTAGGCATTAGGATAACTGTTATCTGATAGGTGACTTTTCAGCATTTACTGTTAAAGAGAGAACTGTCAGATCTTCTGTGCCTGTGCACTGTAAAATGACTTGTGCAAGTGTTGCTGCAGGGTTATGCTTCTCTAATCATTAGCAATACTGGTTTCACAGCAGAATCCCTGACCAGCTGAGAGCTACGTCAGCCTGGTTTTGAATTCTCCTATCTGACACAAGTTCTGCAAACCAGACTTGTTAAATAAAACAATGCTGCAATTAATGATGCCCAAATCCCCATACCTTAGGAAGCATACAAGCATTCTTGATACGCTGCACCTGATACAAAGCTATGAGACTTTTAGCCAGAGGATTTGAAAAAAAGCAATGAGAATAGAAAATATTTTATGTTGCTTAAGTTACACCTGGACAAACCACTCCATGATTTCCCAGAAAATGAAGCAGTAGAATCTATATGGGTTAAATGCACAGTGACTACAGTAACCTTGACACACGTTCAAGCAGAGGCCCATTTGCTAACACTACATACACTGAAACAAAGGCAAACCAAGCATGCACTGTCAGATTCATTGTCTCTGAAATTTAAACTTGACTTTGCATAACACCAAAATTCAACATCAAAGAAACCTACACAGAAAGTTCTTTATGCCTCAATTCCATTTATCAAATGGATTCGCATCATAGTAAGAATCAAATACTTTTCAGGTGAACAAATGGAATTGTGTTTGCTAACGCGTGAGAGAGAAGTGCCCTGAAAACAGATGGAACACCCAACTGGATCATTGGAAGTTGGGGAGACAGTTAATATGGAGTGTTTTACAAATGAGATGTGAGCTGTATGTAACACAGCTGGAGCTCCAAGAAAAATAAATCAGTAAACAAAACATTAGCAAGACTGGAAGTGAACTGAGGCCAAACTACAGTGTGAGAAGTGAAAACCAGGATGGGTGCATAAAATCAAAGAAAACATAAAGTAAATACATATGAGGTACATGGGAAAAATAAGAGTTTGTTTAAAGCAGCCTGACTTAAAAAGTTATTATCTAGTGCTGTGGGTTTCAGTTTTTTTCTTAAGAAGAACCATCACGCTTTGTGATGATACAGATTATTCGGCACAGACCACAGAATTCTTAAAGAAAGCAAAATATTAGGGTAAACTGTCACCAAAATGGCATGAAATGGTATGAAGAAGTGATACAATTCCCAAGCACATTTTATTAGTGTTATTATTAAACTTTTCTAAGGAAAAAATAGTCCTGTCCCAAATCTTTCATAGCTTACTGCAGTTGAAAAACCTTGGAAGCAAAACTAGCTAATAACCCGACAGCTAGAAGGAAGCATCCTCATTTCATGAGGAACACCATTAATTTCTAGTATCTATGTGGGCACTGCTGTGAAACAAGTTTGCCTCTGTTCCAGAAAAGAAAACAAAACAATTTCTCTGCACTACTGGAAGCTCATAGCATGTTTGCCATTCTAATTGTGCTTATTCACAACTGAGAACGCAAAAATAAAAAGGCTTGGGTTTGGAGGTTGAGAACTGAGGATGTTGGTTCGGGCTGTTGTTGTCCACAGAAACTGAGCACCACCACCTCCGAACTATGACGAATACAACTACGTCTATCTTGTTATTTGAATGATTCATCATTCATCACCAACCTTTAATTCAAAATACTTCTTTGGCATTACAAACGCGGTTATGTTATGTTAATGGAGGGAGATCATCTCAGAAACATGAGACAGTCCCTGCGTGGCTTACAAGGCACCAGGCTTCTGAATTAAGGAAGGTCAGACAATAATTTACAAATCAGTAATTTCCTTTTCTGAGATTTCTACTATATAAATATAATTTTATATTTAATGAGTGCAGCGAGCTGACAGACAGGCACTCAGGAACAAATGCACCAAAGAAGAAATTCTTGGGGAAACAGGTCTCCATAACAAGAAGCAGAAGTAACCAACCCCAACTGAAACGATGGACGCCTTACCCATAGCTCAGCATAGCATAGAATCAGACTACTTTGGATTTCTGAGTAAGAAAAACGTTGTATTGCAGCTCCTAGAATTTTTCTGCTAGGATACATTTCATATATAGGAAAAGAATGCGTTATTTTAAGCAAATAATCGTGATTTTAATGGTTGGGAATGTACAAGCTTCAAGGCAAGCCTGTATCAGTAAAATAACAAAATATAATCTCGTGATTATATGATGGTAAGAGGAACCTGTGGCAACACCCATCCTAAAAGACTGACTTCACTAAGTGTCCCTAAGTCTTTACATATGAGAGTATTCTAAAATGAAATGTGGAACTTTCTAATTCCCAGCAGGACCACAAAATAAAATTAAAAAATAAGAGTACTTACCTAAGAGCTGCTTAGAAAATATGAAGAATGTAGTCATGCTACTCACTAATGGCTTAAAAATGTGCAGCTGATCTAAAACATTCAAAACCAAGCAGAAATGAATAGGCTTGTGTTCTTGAAAGGATGTTAAGTGAAGTGTTACGTTAAGACAGTTTCCACCGACAAGCCTAACCTTGGTCATCACTGCAGAAAAAGCAAGAAACAATTCAAGCTTCTTGCCGCTCTTACAGATAGACTGACAAAAGGTAAAAGCACAGGTCCTTCACCTGTATGACTGAGAGTGAACTAAGAGGACAGACAGCGGGTGAGCTGGCAGAGCCACTGAAAGAAACGTCTGTGAAATGTGTGTGTGCGTTTCATTTTGGTGAGGAACAGATAAAGATGAATGCAGACAGAAGTCAAGTTTGACCACTGAAAGAGGAAAGTGAAACCTGCCAGAATACAGAAAACAAAAATAGGTCCCAGAAAACACAGATGTCTTACTAGATATAGATTTATACTTAATAGAGCAACAGATATCGTTACACCAGAGAACACTGAAGAACAATTTAGAACTTGACACGTCTACAACATGCAAGAAATCATTAGAAAAAGGCACCCTTTGTTCAGTTAAGTAAAAATGCAAAGAGAGACATAAATTGCCAGGCCTATTCCAAAGCAGAAACTTTTCTAGCATTCCGAGGAGTCCAGAGCTGCTGGCCCAAAAGCAAGGAGCCAGGAAGACAAAGCCTGCGTATGAGCCTGCCTTGGAAAAGACATCTTTCTTCTGCAGGGGAAAAAATTAAAGTTACCTGTTCTTAAGAAATGGTGAATTAAAAATTAGTCGTGACTACTCAGAAGAGATTTTCCATACTTGGATCTGAAGAAATCTATGATGAAGGCTGACTGAACTCCTGTTGATATATATTACAAATCTATCAGGTGTAAATTAGAAAACAGCTGAAGTACACAATGAAAAATAAGCAGTTAAAAATAGAATGAAACTGCACTGATAATTCTGCAGCTCTCGCAAAACTGTTTTGGCATTCACAAACATACAGCTTGGAAATAAGAGCTGTTGCCTTAAAGAAAATGCCATCTTTAAAATACGTCTGGAATCTATTTATGTTAAATTAGTACCTAGTTACAGAATAAATTCCATTTAGAAGGAACGTGAAAAAAACAGAAATGTAATTTCTAATAGCATCTGTTTACCTAAATTGAAACAAAATTTCAGATAAATTCATAGGATCCATCACAACTCTGCACAGCGCTGCAGACAGTGCTTAGAGCACTGCTAATGAAACACTAAAAAAAAAGAACTTCTATTGCTCCCAACTTTTGTTTAAGCAATGTTTGTAAAGCAAAATTCCGCAGTAATAGCAAAACGAAAGGAGAGTGCTTCTTAAAGGGTGAACTGGTAATTAAAGCAGCAGCCTATTAGGCCTGAGAATCTGAAGGATTCTGATCATCCAAGGAGAGTCTGTTGACTGGGGGAAAGAGGAGGGAACATCTACCCAAGAAGACATGCAAAGAATAGCTCAGTCTTATCGGCACTGTAAGTCTTCCCGCTGCTTACTAAATTCAGAATGTAGCTTTTTTGAGTGTAATTAAGGACCACAGGGTACTCATCTTCAAAACTGCTAGACAGGCCTGGCAAGACTACAGATTTCTTTTGCTGAGAATGGATTAAGCAAAAACAAAAAGACACATTTAGATGGTGGAATCAATACCCTACACAAAGCTAAAAATGTATCACTTTACTCTGAATTGAGAACAAATAAGAATGCATAAGGTTCTCAGTTTTGGAGGAAACTGAATTAAAATGATATGATGTAACAATACAGAATGTAACAAAAAAATCTTAGTAAAACTGAGTATATAGATCCTACGTAAAAGCATATACTGAAATTTCCTGCCAGGTGGAAGAAATGGAAGACTTGAGTTGTGTTCTTTGAAATAAGTCTTCCATTCAAATAAGCTCAGAACCTTCCAAAAAGCATGACAGACAGCATATCCCAAGGTGGTATGTAAATGGTCACAACTTAAAACAGCACCCAACATTTATACCCCTCTCAGCTTGTAAGTGGTGCTGTTCACTAGGCCCTATGATGGAAGAGGAAGCAGAGGGAAGGAGAAAGCCTTTCAAGGACGACATAAATGCTTGTGGCTTATGGAGATTCGTGGTGTAAAAGAAGCTGAAGCATCAGATTGTTGTATTACAGCCTCCACTACCATGTTCAGGGGAATGAGGCACAGATCATTAAGTTAAATAAATGAGGCAGGATTTATTACACTTGTAGTCAATTATAAATCAAGTCTACATTTCTGCTTTAATACTTCTGCATTAAAAACAGTTAATGCAGTACTTAATGAGTAGTCATTCTTTTCACTACTTTTTCTACGCTTCCAATCAATTTTCTTACTTTGTTTCATGTCTGTGTGAAAAAGTAACTCACTGTCTTGCAATTACAGTTATGAAAATTTCCATCTGTGCCATAGACAAACCCTCCTGAAGCTGAGTACTCCTTATGAAAAGCCTTTGAGAAAAGAGCTAAGATACAGATGTTAAAAAGTGTTTCTTGAAGTCAGCAGTTTTGGTTTCTCTCTTGCACTTTACCTCATGTCATATTTTACATTTGTTCTGTATCAGGAACGTAGAGCATTCTCCCTTGTCAAAGAGATAGCTGGGGAGACGTCCTAAAAACCTTGTTTTTGTCACTAGGTCATTGCAATATCTTCTACAGTAGTAGAAGTTATTCACATTGTATAGCCTTCTCAGCTGGACTGGACCACTGTAAGTCAAATAAGCTACAATACTGCAACATTAATGCCACACTAATACTCACATATACAAAAGGCTCACACAGCATTGCCTTCCAATTTGAAAAAAAAAATACAAGTCTGTCAAAGGAAGCATCGTTTGAGGACAATATTTTTGTTGTCACAATAATAAGGAGGTTACCTTACACATGGAGTCAAGAGAACAGTTAGTTAGACTCACAAAAATATCCAGGCTTCAGTTTGATTCATGACTCCTGAAGTCAACTTTGAAATGACTACAGAGATTAGCAAACTCTCATTTTAAGTGTCAAGCTAACTGGAACTCAGTAAGATATATTAAAACATTATTTAAACATAGTGAAAAATTGAAATTGAAAATTTATATTCTCTGCCAACAAAATACGTTCGAATTTCTTTCCGAAACTCCTGACTATTTGCAGAAAAGACAAATTATTATCAGAACACACTGTTTAATCTCTTCTGTGTGAGATCCCAGCCCGATATAAAGGCTAAGTGGACAGGTATGTCACGTCATCACAGCATGCAACACTGCCCACTGCCGCAGTAAGTCTATGATTATCTTTCCAGCTCTGATAAATTCACATATATTTTAAAAATATATTAATGATATTCTTATTGTCTTTTATTGCGTCCCATTTTATTGAAGGATAGTTATTTCTTTCATTTTAGCTTGGTTCTACTGAAGCTTTTAGGATTAAGCCTGGCTGACTCCAAAGCACATGAGTGTGTTCTGAACCATCCTCATGGAAAGAAACATAAATGCTCTCCAAGATGATTTTTAACACAATTTACTGTTGTGGTGGCAAAGAAATTATGTTTCAGTGTTCTTACAAAAAGTAATTTAAACAATCACAACATACATCTACAGTATAAAGGAATTGCCCTTGACACATAAATGCATTGTTGAAGCAACAGCTGAGAAATTGAGTTGTTGTTTATTACTCATTAAACCTTACTTTGAATAAAACTGGCAGTGTAAAAAATAAAAAAGAAGAAGATGATTCATTCTCTTCTCTTGTTGTACTGAGTGCATGGCTAGTTCTTGTTTCTTGGTACTACCTTGAACTGTAGGAACTCAATTGACAATTCCACTTGTAGGTTTTAACAAGAATTAAGTATACACAGAAATCTGACAACATTCTGCCTACTTGCCACAATGCTTCATAATAAACCAGCATCACAATAGCTCCAACTTTTAAGAACACACCAAGATCAGTTAAACTTGAAGAAAAACTTTAAATATTGACCGCATCACCACAAGAACATTTCAAGCATGACAACAGAATGATGATATAAATTATGATACCACATCAACAAAAATACAGTCTGAAGAACATATGAACAAGTAATGATGCTTTCATGTGCATTAAACTTCCAGATGAAGGAACTATGTTTGAAAATGCATGCATGCACAGATAGAAATCATGTTCCTTCTTTTTAGCCAGTAACTATTTGCTAGACTAAAAATATTGTTATGATTTCCTTAGCTTGTGCAGACAGTACACAATGTTGAATCAACATGCCAAAACAAGACAATTTCTATACCAAAACAGTACCCTGAAAAAAGACAGATCTACAAGCATGGAGAAAGCTCCAGAATCATAATTCTTTGTATTTTAACATTTCCTTTAGCAAGGAACTTTCTGTTACATCCACTCTAAAGACAACAATTGATATGATTAACTATGAAAAAGAGGGAAAATAAACAAAAATTGTAAATGAAGAAATGTAAAATAGTTATCAGATTTTTCCAAAGATTCAAAACTATGAGAGGAAAGTTATCAGGTAAATAAAATAGAGTCCCAATTAAAACTAACATGAGACCGTATCACAGTAATAGGTCTTACATTGCTATAGCAAGAAAAAAATTAAATATAAATTGAATGAAAAGTTTTCTTGACTACAGTCAAAATTACAAAATAAAAAGAAGAGAGAGCTCTTTCTTCATCGGTAAAAAGAGACAGACAGATGCTACTCTTTCCTGTTCTAGTTCTAGCATTTTCTATAGCAACCTTCTGTCAAACTCTGAACTTCTTAAAAACATTTTTTGTTGTTGTTTTTTTTTTTTGTTTGTTTTTTTTTTACATTATCTGGCCCCAAATCAGTAAGTTAAAAATAATAGCATAAATGTAAAAAACTCTGTACCTCAGAAAGGCACTGTATGATTACACTGAATGAGCTTAATATGAAGAACTGTATATTACATAAAGCGCAAAAGAAACAAAGTATACAAAGAGCCATAATACTGTTTATATTACAACTTAAATTCATACCTCAGTTTATTATCTGGGATTGTTTTCTACAGTATAGAATACAAAGGGGGACATCATATTTTGCTCTGATGTTCCAAATTTTTTCTTTATTCTTTGGGTAATAAAGTCAGATCAGCTCACACAGCGTTGTTTCTAAAAACAAGTATTTCTGCAGTAATTGAATTCCTTCTGCAGAACTCTTTTGCTGCTTACGTGGATACCTGAAATCTTAGTCATTTGATTGAAATTAGTTGAGACTTCTGTTTAAGGAGATCTTTTCGCTACACACAAGAAATGATTTCACACGTGTACCCTCTTTGTAAGTACAAACCAGCCTTTCTGAGATCACAGTTGTATAACAATGTATTATAAATACCTACTTTTAAGAATAGACTGAATTCATACTAGCTTAAAAACATTCCAAACAAATGCATTCAGCATGATAACTGCATACTGTACTCAACTAGAATAACTTTGTATATGAAATCGTTCTGTAAGGATTCAATGCACAAACCCTTTAGAGTCAGCATATTTCATTTGGCATTGAACGGATACTAAAACGGATCTCTGAACGAATACTTCTCAGAAGTACATAGCTCTATTTTTTACCACTTAATTACAAAACCGTTACAGATTTACATTAGAAATAATTAAGTGACAAAACAAACAACAACAAAAAAAAAGTTTCGTTTTCAAACAACTCTGTTGGTTAATAAGCTGAATTTCTGTTTCATTTTATAATTTACCCTTCCTCAGAACATGAGAAGCTACGCCATGGAATGAAATTCTTCGTGTTGAAATTAATAACCAGCTGCCACCGACTTCAATATGTCAGAACTGATTTGTTGTCTCTCTGGACTGTACTACTTAGCTTTTTCCTTTCATCTTGCCATGCTATAACCATATATGACTGTAACAAACCTATTACAACTGGAAAGTAGCGTAAAATATTTTATATGTGTTGAATTTGCATTTCTGAATTAATCTGCTATGTTTAATTTCATTACTACTCGGAAATTAATATGAATATCATTTAAAAACTCCAAAGTGCTTCATTGTTTGACCTCTCTAATTATTTAAGATTGCAATTTAAGGTGAGGGGGGGAACAGGAACTTACCTACTTGGCACTTTGGGTAATAAGCTGCCATTTGTCCACTACTGTATGATTGTCTCTTATGCCTTTTTCTTACATTTGTATCAGTGGTCTCCCATTGTGGACTTTTTCTTTTGTTTATTCTGATAAGAACTTCAGAACTACCAGCAGGATTATCATCATGGTTTACACCACTACTTAATTCTCTGCTGTGAAACTGGTCATCCAGTCTTTCAGTCACTTTAGAAGAATTAGATTCTTTAGGTGCTTCCATTTCATTCTCTTGTTTCTTTAATGCGTTTTGCTTAGTAGAATGGGACCTCAAAAGAGGATGTCTTTTTTCTTCCAAATAGGCCTGATGGCTTTTACTTTCAACAGCTTCAGGAGAATAAATGACATTATTTAATTTAAATGAATTGCGTTGCTCAATATGGTTGATTTTTCTCAGAAATATTCTACAATCTTTAAAGGTTTTGGCTTTCCATGTATTTGGAAACAGTTTATCTTGGCTTTGTCCTTTTCTAACATTCTGTTGGCAACAAATTGTTCCATTTGTCTCTGCGTGTGACTTAAGTATGTTTGCTAAATCAGGATGTGGGTTAAAGTCAGAAGGTCCCATCATCTGTTGAACAAATGCATCTCTGGCTTCATTCTCAGTTGGCAAGAGGCTACTCTGAGATTCTACCAAAGCTTGAGTGGGCTGGATTTCTACTGTATTTTTTTCCTGGAGCACAGGCATTCCATCACTGCTTTCCCCACTTGTACTTTTAAACAACTGGCTTTGGCAAAAAAACTGTAAATTTTTCTTTTTTGATTTCCAGCCTCCAGGAGCCTGACTATACAGCTTTTTTTTGGTTTGTCCCCACCTATCATGCTGTAACTTTTTAAATTCATTTCTTTTTAATCTGGCTAATGTGAAATTACTTTTCATGCTTAAAACTGGAGATCTCACCATATTATGTAATATTTGTAACTTCCCTGCTGGTTTTGAAGGAGAGGATAGTGCAAACTTTTTAAAGTGCTTTCTGAAAAGGCAAGTACTAAGATCGGATTGCTTAGTTTCCATCTTTATGTCTCTAGTACTAACTACTTCTAAAGGATTGCGAGCATTTGCCTTTCTCACTAGTGAGAGAGACTGTGTTTCTGTAGTTTGCATAAACCAGGTGCAGAGCTCATTCATGTTACACTTTTTCTGAAAAAGCATTTTTATAGGTGATGTTTCAATTTCTACAAGGCAGGAGTCTAAAGGGTTTGACATTTCACTGTTACAGTCTTGTTCAGTGGGATCCCTGTTTTCACATACACATTTATCAAACTCATTTCCCCCCACTCGCAACCAGGTATTAGTTATCTGTTCAAATCTATTATTTAGTTCTTCCATCAAAGTGTCACTTGAAGCGGAAGTAGCCCACCACCTGAGAGAAGGCTTTGATGAGAAAATGGGATCCGATGACACATCATTAATGGGCCCAAAATCACCGTCCTCAAGATTCTTTTCTGAATTTCCTGAATTTCTCATTTCTGAGGTATCCGTAGATGTTACGCTCTGACTTGATTGCCTACGTTTTTCCTTTTGATCTTTAGCTTTTCTCAAATGGAGTTTATAAGTTTTATGCAGCAAGGCACTTCTACAAGTAAATGCACTAGAGGATGCTAACGAATGCAAGAAATGCAATGAGGGCTTTCTGTCTCTAACAGAGTGTCTCAATGGAATCTCACGTTTTCTTGGCATCGTTGTAGTAACACTGTTTGATCCATCTTCTCTAGAATCTTTCTGCACGCTCTTTACTTGACTCATATTACTGCACAGCTGATTGTTTCTCTCCTGCGGTATGTTTTTTTCTAACAAGTTCTGCTGTTGTAAAGGAGGCAAACAGTTGCTAATGCTCACTTTTCTTTCCTGAGGTGAAACTCTACTAACAGTCACAGATATGCCAGTAATCTTTACTTTTGCTGGCCGGCCAGGTTTTCGAATGGTAGTTAATGGTTTCTTAACTGGCCGTATTATGTTGCTGCAAGGATGTGGTGATGCTAGGTTGCTCTTGATAGGTCTAACATAGTCATAACCAGAGACCACATTTTCAGTAGAAGAATTCTGTAAGGCTTTCACTATTTCAGTCAAAGCATTTTCAGATTCTGTGCTATGCCTCACTTTGCTGTGGTCACTGGCAAAACTGAAGTCAACCTGTTCTCTGGGCAGAGTGCTGATTACACTTAGATTACCCTCAGAAACGTGTCTTTTAGTTCTTCTTGACCTGCCAAAGACAACTGTCACAGTAATATTTTTGTTGCTGTTAACTTCTTCTATTACTGACGCATCAGATTTGGCACTTTTACCATCGCTGTTGAGTTCAGCTCTACATTCTCTCCTTTCAGTTATATCTACTTTTGGTTTTGGAGGCCGTCCAATAGGTCTCTTAATCTGCTTAACAACTTGAGGACCTATTTTCTTTGGTCTACCGGGCTTTCTTTTTAAAACAGATTCACCACTATTGCTCAATTTCTCTGCAACTTCATTTTGTTTTGAGTCATTTAAGTTAGTTTGACCAACTGCACAGGAGTCTGTAATCGCTTCTGCACAAGCACAGCTTGATTCCTCCTTTGCATTGTTTTCAAAATCATTGACACGAATTGCATGAGAAAGATTCTCTGTGGTCTGTTTGTCTAACACAGTGCTTGTGTACCCCTGAAATGAATAAATATCCGTGCTTCCTTTACAAGATGTAGTTGCAGATGTCAAAGTATATTTGACGCCTTCACTGCTATTAACCTCTGAGACAAACATAAGCTTAACAGGACTTGAGTAGCTTAAGGAAGATGGTATTTCCCTAGCTTCAGAAGTTGTATGCAAGGCCTCATTGCTGGATGTAGAACTAGATGAATCAATGCTCAGAGACTTCAAAAGGCTGCCATTAATTTCTTGATCTATAACCATTTCTTGCTTGTTTGTTGTCACACACACAGTTTTGCTTTTATTGCTGTTTGACAAATGTGAATGCGGAAGGAAGCTTTGTCTTGTGCATCCCGTTTCACCCACACTGAAAGGGAAGTCTCTTCTAGCAAGTGGGTTCATAACCTGTTCACAAGCATTATCTTTTACTTTTTGGCTTATTTTGTAACTATTCAACCATGAGCTGTTAGCCTTTTTAGCTAAGTTAATTGTATCTTCTAAACGCTCCACAACAACTTGCAGATTTGTGTCTCTCACAATTTTGCTTATATTTATGTCACAGCATCTTTCAGCATGGACATCTTCATTCATCTGCATTTTTTCCAAACATTCCAAAGACTTTTTTGCATCAGATGATTTTCTGAATACAATATTGTTTGTTACATACACAGAGTACCATCCAGGAGGCACAACGTTGCGTTTAGTTCTGCCCGGGGTTCTGTTACTTTCCCCATGCAGAGGAAACTGATCAGTCTCTTTTAAAGTTGCAAAATCTCCTTGAGTTTTTGCAGATTTAGCCTGGTTGGCTGCAAAAGCACTATCTTCTGAAAGAACTAGAAAGTCAGAGCTGGTTTGAAAATTAGCAAGAGGTAGTTTGAAAGACTCTGTTTGGCGTACTGGAAAACATACTTGTTTGGTATGGCAATTCATATAAGGATTACTTTCAAAACATTGCAAAGCTTTATCTTCTATCACGGTTAACCTGTGCCTTTTGTTTGGGTATATCTTATCAAAATTCTTTGCAGATTTTTTTGCATTTCTCTCAGAAATTGACTTTTTTCTTACAAGAGTTTCATCAAGGCTTGCAAGCTGCCTCTTGATTTGCAAAGACTGTCGTCGAATATATGGTGAATCAGGAGAATTATACATTGCAAATAAAGTTTCCTGACGCTTCCGAAATCTTGTTTGGATTATTTTATTTTCCATTTGCTTATCGTGTTGGTGAAGTAATTCCATAAAACTATAATCGCTTGCCTTTGCGTTATGCAAAAGGGAGGTTATAAAGTCTCCTAACTTTACATCGTTTTCTGGTGCCCTGTCACTGCTAGAATATTTTACAGGAATTGCTGCTATATCTGTGGTGTCTATTGACTTTAACTTTTCATTAATACGGTCCATTAAGTCTTGGAAAATGGCATGTACACCTTTCTCAGCCTTCTCAGAATTTATGTAATTGTTGTCTTCATCTGTTGATTGCGATGTTCCAGCTGAATATTCAGTCACTTTTCCTCTACAAGTTTCAAATTCTCCACTGCTTCCTTCAGCTGGCAAGAGGTATGGAGGCTGGTTGATAGATATTTCAGGCTTGTTATTGTCTAAAATTGGAAAATCCGTGATTGATCCTTCCACTGTCTCAAATTCTTTATCCTGCACAGGTGACAGTGGTGGTGGTGACGGGCTGCGAGATCTATTTGAATTTTTAATGCTGTTTAACAGATCACAGTCCTTAAATGAAGATGCACATGCTACTGCTTTCACAGAATGCTTGGTAGAATTTTGCAATTGTTCACCACAATACTTATGAGAACTACATGCTTTGTTCACCATGGTCTTAATACATCCAATTGCTACAGCTTGGCATGACAAAGAATGGAAATCTTTAATACAAATAGGCAGAGGTGGTAAATAAGTGTTTGGGATTTGATTTTGTAAACAGCACCTTTTTGTTATCATATGTCCTTTGCAATTGCAAAACGAAACATGAACATCTTCTTCAGTAAGGAAACTGGGAGTTTCAGAGTGGACTGAATGTGTCTGTTTGCAACTGCAAACTATAGGAACGTTTTCATCTTGCATTAAAAATTTTAACATGGCCAAAGTCTGTTGCCAGTGATATGAACAAAAAGACTCCAAAACTTTGTTTAATGCTGATTTTTCTTTTTCCAAACTAGTAGTTTCCTCTGAATTTGCATCAGCTGTTGAGCTTGAACTGAAAATGAAAACAAATCAAAACAAAACATAAATTACAGTAAAGCACCATATCTACTGTTTGTTACAATGGCTAAGCTTGAGACTAAAAATGTGAAGTTTGCAAAACAGTTCTGTTCTATTTGCATAACTCTCTCAAACTTGCAAGTTTCACTAGAAACCATGTGCATCTTATATGTAGCTGTGGTAATCCTACCGTAAGAAGAAAAACAATCTGAGCTATGGAACATAAAGAATAGCTCAAAACACAACTTCTTGTATTTAAATGTAATTAAGCAGTGTTAACTTCGTGACATGTGAGATTGTCTTAGGCATTAATGAAGTAAAACCTCACCATGAACCTGGGGGCTCAGTGTTACTGCCACTTCACGAACTGAGCAGCTGAAGCACAGAGAGATGATAAATGACTTGCCTAAGGTCACAATTCAAGATTGTGGCTGAGGCAAGAATGGATCCATCTCTCCTGAGACACCTCCTAAGATATTCACGTACCAAAACATGTTGAATGCTCTTAGGATAGTCATTAAATATTCTTTTAATAACTTGTTTTTTTCCATCTTTCTAGAACAATTAATAAGTGCATAGAAAATTTTTAAAGTAACCATTTTGCTACTGCTACTGTTCTTTCCAGATAAAAATTTTCCTTCCAGTATTTAAATAAATTGTAGTGGTGCATCAAGGGCTCTTCAGCACGTTACACACACATTTATGCACACAGATTCCTTCCTTACACAGAGAGAGAGAGAGAATAAAGAACTGCTCCGACAAAGGTGAATATCCATTAAATCTCAAATACAGGGTAAGTCTAAATCTAAGAAAGACTTCTGAGCAGTTGTTCTCAATATATTAACTCAAAATCACTTATGAAACACTACCTTAACTATTTAATTCATTTTTTTTTTTTTAATCAATTATTAAAACTAATGTCACTACTTACCTAATCAATCATTTATATTGAAAAGCTGAAAATTTTCCATGGTAGAAATTAGTACAAATATTTCTTCATTTAAATACAAATTGGATAGCAACTATCACCAGATAGTTAACACCTAATTCAAATGTTTTAAGGAAACCAATTGCATGACCAGAAAATCATAGAAGAATTCTGTTTTAGAAAAGTATGTATTGTTTAAACATATCACCAAACTCTGAACATGACACTAACTTTTGACCTATTACTACCTTGCTTAACTTTTTGCATTTAAGCCTGAACTCTGGAATAACTAAATTTTGTTTGGTATTACAACTGTTTTGAATAACAGACATTATTTAAATGTACTATATTTATATAAAAGTTACCTATTTTTTAATTAGCTCATGCTCAATGTAATTAACATCAATGATAAATTTCAGCTTCAGGTTTTTTAATAGAAATTATACATGCAAATTTGTAGTGTTATTGTCCCATATAGATTTTATAGTTCAGAGCTTTAAAGCAACCAACTATGTATAATAATTCCTTATGTTCTCTCCTTCTCTTGAAATATTTAGTATGAATTCAAATTTCAATTATGTTTAAATTGTAGGCATAAAAATATTAAACCCCTCTTTGCACATGTGATCTAAAACGAAAACATTTGAGGACATTTTATGTCAGAATTTAACTGATTCTGAAACACCTCTGAGCTGAGGAGTTAGAACATTACTTCTAGTTCCATCTTATTAGAGATCATCCTACAAATTCAGGAGTCACAAGGTGTTGAAATAAATCACTATACTTGTGAAAATAAAACATATTCTAATAATACAGTTACAGATCAAAAATTGCCCTACCCATCAACATGACTTTAAGGAAATAACGTATCAAAAAGCTACACAAAAGGAAAAAAAAAGGAACAACAAAAAAAATCACAGTAGATTTGTTGCATACTAATTTGCGAACTGATGGGTGCAGCACAGTCTTTTATAGACTAAATCTCTGCCTTTTCAGGCTTGCAAGTTCAGCCTAATCGAGTTTCACTAGAGATCTTTTAATGAAGATTGCTTGTATTCATAATGTAATTCCTCTTTCAGATATTACACCGGTGGAAGAAACTTCCAGAACCCTAAAACCAGAACCTCCTCAAACTCAATAATCACATATTCCAAAAGCCTTAAAACAGCTATGAATTTGCCATGTTGTGATCAATCTAGTACAAAGTAACATGCTGCACACTCTTTTAATATTATTTCTCTCCTGGTTACCTACCCTTGCATGAAACGACTACAAACCACTTTCCCTTCATGCATGTTAGTTTCTGACAGACAAGTTCACCTATTGTGAAATGCTACCATGCTTCAAATGACCTGTTTCTGGAAACACAGCATCCCCTACCTTAGTCAGCATTTAGGAGAAGAGCTCGTTTTGCTTTAAAGCAACACATTTGTTTGAAAAGAGAGTCTCTGTAGAGATGTCCACATATTCAAACAAACTAATGTGAACAGCTTTTCAGTGGAACATTATTTCAGTTTTCTGTAATTCCTTTAATTCTTCCAAATAGCCCTTTAATTTTGCATTGTCACACAGTAGCTTCAGCATTAATTCCATAGAAGGAAGAATGAGCTATTTTGCAACTGCACGCTTCTTTTACAGAGCTGCCTAATGCATCCTACAAATAACCCAAAAAAAACCCAAAAACAAAAAAAAACCAAACCAACAAAAAACGGCAAGAGTAGGTTGGAAATGGAGGCGCTTAGAAGGGAAGGGATTAATACCTGCTGCTCTCCCGCTCCCTTTTGTGCCCAAAATCCCTGAGGAAAAATGTGAGGTATGGAATTATGCTATCTCCCTGCTGAGGGTAGGGTCACTTATTACCATAGATTAATATCTGACTGGAGTCCAAAACTGGCTTAAAGGCAGAGATGTTATAGGGCTAAGAACTAGACTATCTGTCTCTTATTTTAGATATAACTATTTCTCCTCATAAACTCTCAGGTAAAAGTGCTGTTAGAGGACTCCTGGAAGACGCCCTTCAATCTAGCAACATCTTGGAAGACTGAGAAGAGGAACAGAACAGGAACAGAACACAATTGCAAGTACTCATATGGACCACAGAACTCCTACAGAAACAAGTGTGTACTTACTGAAACGTTTGTTTTCTGACTTTGTAAACACATTTATCTAAAAAAAGCTGTATCTTAACTACATCATTAGTAAAATTCAGTTCCATTTAAGAGTCTACGCAGTTTTTGATCATTTGTATCTGCAAACTGACTTTATATTCAGATTCTCTGGCTTTCTGAAATTCTTCTCATTTATGAATAATACATCAATTCTAAGCAGTCACCCTACCTGAAAGCTATTATCTCTGCTATATAGAACTCTCAGAGTAAACTAGCCATCAAATGCTTAATTTGTACAGGTCTTGCTCTTATGTCACTGCTAATAAACGTATGCCTCGGGAGTAAGTCAAATGAGTCAGCGTACAGGTTTTTCATTTCTTTTTCTTTTTTTTTTTTTTCTTTTTTCTTTTTTTACTGAATGAGCAAATCAATCACACATCAGTGTTGTAAATTTATGTGCAAAAGCATTGAAGTGCTTTACTACAAATTACAACGTAGAAACACGTTAACTAAACAATTAAATTCATACAATTAGATTTAGGAATATAACAACACAAAGAAGAAACAGAATTACAGTACATTTACAACACAAGACAAATACATGGAATTCATTAGAAAATATTGTAATAAATAATTCATGAATTATAGTGCAATTGATTTATGCATAAATATAACTAATTGCCTAAAAATCAGTTAACAAAAATCTGTCAAAAATCAAGGCAGCCACAGAGTTTTACTAAATTACTGCGACAATGGAAATACTGCAATTAAAAAACAAATACAAGTATTTGTACTGTAAACAACTAAAAAATCAGTCTCACTAAAGTTAATATACAATTTAATATAAAATTGTCATTAGCTACCAGAAATGGTTTAAACAGCTTTACTGAGCAGTAGTTCTAAAAACAGAGGCACTGTTTTTTAATATAAAATACTTGAGAAACATTCAAATAAGTAGAAAGCATGTAGGGCTTGCTTTCACCTTCATTTAAAATTCTGCTGAAACACGGATTTTCAGAAATCGTCAATTACTAAGTAGTGACTGATAACAGAATTTATAAAACAGTTCAAAGTGTGTAATTTAAGTGACATTTAGCGGAGTCATAGGGGTTGGGGAAGGAGAATCTACACATTTCCCTGCCTTTCCTTAGTTGTGTAATCAAAGGTTAGCCTAATAATTAGAAACAAATAATTCTGTTCCTTTAAACACTTACAGGTTGAGTATCATCTATAAACTATCAAAAAATATTTTAATATACTATTTCTGACCAAAAAATAAATACAAGTACTAAAATGTTGAAAATTAATTATAATATTACATTATAAAACTACTGAGTACTGTTAAGTCAATAGTAAAATGATCCCTGATTTTATGAATCCTGTTAAATTTTTGGTCAGGTCATCTTCTAAAAGATATAAAAAGAGTACTGTCACTTGCCTTCAATAAAAACTTCGGACTCAAATTTATAATGCTGTCTGAGGAGTAGAAAACATCAGTATGGTACAAATGTTAGGCAATGTATTGAAATCCCAAAGTTTTGCAAGTAAAACAGATTTTGTACGTTTAATGTTTTTTTCAACTTCACTCTCCAGTGGGGATGCACTGACAATTTAATTCCTCTGGCCCTCACAAAATATGGCTTAATTCTTTTAAAAAGAAAGATGACCCTGACACCTGCTGTTTTGACCTTGTTACCAGGTACAGTTCTGCTTAAAAAAGGATTCATTTTGAAATATGCAAGTAAACCTTAACCACTGAAGATTCAGTATAGATCTGAGAGACCAAAAAAGTGATACACTGTCTGTGCAGTTTCACTTCAATTCTTACAGATTACTCTATTTTAAAGTGTAAGCTCTTATTTAAGGATTTAAGGTTAATAAATATGGACTAGGTTTTGCCACTAATATTGCAAGTACGCTCTCCAGTGACTTTAATGGCAAATTCGTTTAAAAATCAAGTTACCTGATGTAGCACGTATGTATCTAATGTCCCCTTTCTTTTATAATTAACCTACACAGGTGAAAATTTAAGTGCGAAAGAAAAAATTGACAATATATGTACGCATGTGCACCAAATGTATAAAAATTGGGGAATAGTATTTTTCTATCCCAAATTATATGCATAAAGACATAATTACATTTTGAGAGGAAAAGGGCATTTATGTTCTGTGTCGAATATATGAAGCAAGTCCCTGCTCTTCATATGCAGACACATACTTTGTGATAGTCCATGAAAAAATTGATATAAAGTCCAGTGTGAATACTTTGAAATCCATTTAAAAACTGTAATACGAAAGTAATTGGTCTCCCTTACAGTCTATTAAAAGTTACGTATTTAAAGTGAACTGCCTAACTTCTAACTACCAAATTTATAAAGAATTTATAATATTGAAAGTCTAAAACAGCTTCACTGTTTAATATTTGTATTTCTATCAAGACCCTGAACTGCAAATTTGGTTATTAGCAAAATGATAATGTAACTTGGTATTCATCTGGATAAACTGAAAAGGTTTTGAAATGTCACAGCAGCAAATACATTACAGTTACAGTGAGGTTTTTCAGTAGGAGTGTGACACAATCCTTAAATAAATTTTAAGTAGTCATAACATCAACTAACCAGCACGTTTAAACAAAACAAAACAAAAAAACAAAACAAAAAACCATTCTCAAGCTCATTCTGTGCACCTTATGAACATGCTCTAAGTCGCATTTCAACTTTCTTTTGAAACCTTACAGGTCACCTTATTTATCAAACTAAAAAGGAAAATTATGATAAGGATTAAATTATGTTATGCTCTTAAGTGTTCCATCTTATTTCTTATTTAATAATTCTATAACTACAGTAATTTCTCGGGTTTTGTAAGTGTACACTTTGTAAACACCAATTTCTTTCTAAACCACCAACAAAATTTTCTTAAAATGATAAAAGATGCAGTTTATGCCTGCTAACACACATTTTTAGTAAAGAAATGTTTCTTTCTTACTTGTATTGGATATTTAAGTCACAATTAACTTTTCTTTTTCTTTCACAGAATGTACTATATCCTACTAATACTTCACAAATTCACTTCCTGGTAAGGAACTAGCTTCTTTAAAAAATCCCTTGATTTGTATCGTCTCAGTTACTTACAACTTACTGCAAGTATTCTGTGAAGTTTGTAAGTTTGCTAACCATAGATCGTGTATCTCTGTAATAAGATGGTTTGTTGAATGGGTAAAGTGGTTTTTCACCAATTAAAAATTATGCTTCACATGACAAATACTCGTTCTCCCAAAACATCTTTATGCTATTGACTACTAAATAAAACCTGAATCTTTTCACCTATTTATACAAGGATTATATTAAATACACACTATCAGAATTAAGTGAGGAACTCTATAATTCTGTCCACAGTGAAAACCCTGAATAAAACTATTTTTCAAAAGGCATGTATGTGGTTTTTGAACTGTATCATTTCACGTCTCCTGTCAGAGTGAACATATGTATTTCTCACACTGTGTGTGTATACAGACATACATACACACACACACACACACAAAACAATTTGCTAACAATTATTCTACACAGGCTTGCTACTAGTTTTGCAGCTGCCAGTCCCTGAATCTGTCATATTAAATAAGCCAGTGTCTGGTAAACGGAGTTTCTTCTTCGGCGGAGTCTTCAATGTTCCAGATCTTTCTTTTACTTTATATTCTAAAGTGCTGTGAGGTACCCCATAAATTCCTTGTGCTTTGGAAACACTCATTTTCCCACTCATTACCATTGCAATTGCTTCTTCCATTATTTCATGATCATACTGCCGATAGCGGCCACGTTTTTTTCTTGGCTGCTTATTATCTTTACGATCCAAACTATCTTCTGTATTTTCTGAGGTTCCATCTACCGTCCCATTCTTAGCATTAAGACACAAAGGAGAGAGGTCCCCATGCAGAAAGTAGGAATCAACACTTGAGTGAGTTACAGGTCCAGAACATTCAATTTTGTTCTGTTTAGGGAGTATATTTTTCAATTTTTGAAGAGCTGATCCTTCTAAGACTGAGGAGGTTTTAGAAACGTGGTACATAACATCCAGAAGACCAGCAGTATCAGACTGTGGTTTGGACACAGAACTTATTCTTAGCTGAGGAATTTTTAATTGTACAGTAGGATTCGTAGTTTCATATTGGAGATTTTCATTTTTTTCTTTAAATTGTGTGACCATTCTCTGCAGAGTTAATTGGTGGAGGTAACTGGAAGCTGTTGGGAATTTTAATTCTGAGGTTTCAAGTAGACTGAGTTTACTTTTTTCTGTGCGCTCTGCTTGAGCTCTTGCCCACAAGGCTACTTTTTGTAGGACTGCACAAGTTTCTTTACTGTCTTTAAATGAATAACTATCATTGAAATCTCGAGTTTTGTTTTTAAAAGGTGCAGGCTTTCCTGCTGGTAAGGCTTCTAAGTGGAGAAGTAAAGTTTTTTGAGGTATGCCATAAAGTATGCCTGCTTTATTTATGTCCAGTGCTCCAGACTGAATGTCTTTCAAAGCTTTTGAGAGCAAACCATCTGCAAACTCAGCACTTCTTTCCACATAGTCCTCTCTGTGTCTGTGTAGTCTCCTGGATGGATGGAATGAAACGATGGTAAACTGATGTATGAGAGACTCTCACACAGCTATGGAAGGGAAGGGTCCACTCCTTTATTATACTCCTTGCTTCGGTAACATCACTGCTTCTGATACTTTTAAGCCTTTGAGATGTGGTAGTTAAATGATTATCCTAGCAAAATGTTACAGTTCTGGTAGGACAGTGCATCAAAAATCATACGGTGGTTTCTATAGCAGCCCTTCCAAGAACTTTATATCCTATCTCAGTATTTGGTAATATTCTCATGTGCTTGCTATATTCCCTTGTTCACATGCTTGCAGAGCAACACTGTTATAATTTTAATTATACAATTAACGTTCCATTAAATACCCAAATCCTGAAGATTTTGTTAGTAGAAACGTGACGTTACCGCTAAACAAGTAATAAAAGAGTCAACCCCCTCATAGAAAATTTGCAGCAATAAGTACATAACTACACACAAACATCCCAGACTTACACAAACTAGGCTTTCTACAACCATAAGGTAAAGTGTCGTAGTTAACAATCAAGTCCATTTTGGCAAAATGAAACACAGTTTTAAGTACTTCTAGCCGCTACTTACAGCTAATTACAAAGTCGTATCGATTTTTAAAACTTCTTTGTATCAGCAAATTAATAAAATGCATTTTTACACCATCCAACAAGTACTGCTATTGTATTCCTATTTGTAATAAGTTACTTTGTAAGATGTACAGGTGACAAAAAGAGTCCTGCTATGGCTAGTGGATGGGAGGATGTCAAAATTATAACAAAATCCAACAAAACAATGCATTTCTCTAGATTTGTGGCAGCTTGCAGCAGAGGCAACACTTTTCTCGCTGGATAAAGAAATTTAACTATTTGCCACCACACACCATAGCCAGAACCATGATGTAAGTATAAGTATGTTGATTAAGAGCTCTCTCTCTTGCGCGCGCATTCTCTTGCTCATATTAAGAAGTATTATAAATAATAGTCATTTAACTTGTTCATGTTAGTTGAAGAATTTTAAATCTAAATATTAACATGGTAATTTTTGGTCAAAAACTGCAGTTTCCTAAGTGAATACTGAAAGAATAAATTTGCATTCTCTTCTAACATCCTACTACTTTCATTGCGTCTACGTAATCAATTTTCAGTTCATTTTTAGTAACATGAACTAAAGTTTGGTGATTGTTCTGATAACTTTTCTTTAAACAGAAAGAAATAAAAAAGACAAATGAAACATATGATATATACATAGACACACACTTATGAATGACACAAATTCTTTTGAAAGCAAAATATAAACCAAACCACGCGTGTGTGTCAGTATATACTAATATGTTATGAACATAAAACCTGACTTCAGAGAAGAGAAAACTCAATTTTCTTTTACATAAGCCAAAGAGAGTCCTAAAAGTTGCTTACCCAGACACCGAGTTTTCAGAACACAAGGGATCGTATTTTGGCTCTTCCAACCTTGCGCTTTTCTTTGTAGAGAGATCTAGCACTCCATCCCCTGCAAAGAATGAGTAGTTATGATAGCAGTTTAAGGATAATCTCAGAAATTTTGTTACGAATTGTTTGCACCTATGGAACAATTTTTAAGCAGTTTATTTCATAAAATTTCTGGTGCCTTAGTTTTTTCAAAATATCAGCTGTCTGTAAAAGGTTTTGGATGATTTACAGTAAAACTGTCTAGAATAAAGAAATAAAAGTAAAAACACACAGAAATAAAATCTGGAAGAAGAATCTGTTCTAAGCAGAAACACGTGACTTTTCCTAAAAACCATTTAGGCATGGACACTGCGCTGTTTACTTCCAAGGCAATGAGCTTCACATTATTTTGTATACACATACTGTAAACAAATCTGATAATGAAGTTAAAATGGACCTAATTAAATCATAGACTTACAGAATCATTCAAGCTAGAATGGTCCTCAGGAGATCTCCAGACCAATCTCCTGTTCTGACATCAGACCAGGCTACTGGATGAGAAAGGAACAGTAGCAGTATCCCAATAAATGGGAAGAAAGGGAGCTCAAACCATGTTTTCAGTATATGGGACCTATGTCATTAAAGGTTCTAACAGTTTGTTTACACACACAACCCTTCTGCACCCACACAGATGTAATAACATGACTACAGAATCAGAAAGACCTAAACTGGGGTGAGAATTAACCCTGTCAAGATGCTGGCCAATGTTTCAAACTTGGACTGGTTGTAACTCTGAGCTCTATGGATCTAATTTTGAGTTTTAATGCTCACAAGCAATCTCATTACTTGTCCTTTATACAGTAGTATCGTTTTTTATGTTATTATGTGTTATTTCTAAAATATTAACCAATAGCATATGCTTTCCCATAGACTAAGATGTACAACATGAAACACTGGTTAAATTTCCCAAATGCTAGCACTCAAATGAGAATTCAGAAAAATTCTTAGGTTAACTCTGCTTTATTACCCATACTGCTGAGAAATGAGTTTTGTGAAGGAAGTAAATACCTTATTTTAGTCCGCTTAAAACAGATTTTGACTGTTCTTACCAAACAATCTTATGTTGGAAAAAAAAGTTAAGAGAAAAATTAGCATTGAAGATCAGGGGAAAGAATATTTATAAATATGCTACTTTCCAAGATCTCCCTTTTCTCCAAAACTTGTTCTCTTCAAAGTCTTCCTTAAACCCTAAGGATGGTTAAGGAAGCACTAGTTAATGCTAAATCAAGCTTTCTGAAGCAGTAATATTTCAGAAGGAAAAGCCAATTAAAATCACAGCAGAAATATTCTGCAGGGACTATCCAGCCTACCCAGCTGAAAAATATTCCCAAGTTCTGTGCAACAGACAGATCTCATCTGTCATGCACTGTTAGTGACACAAACTATGTCAGCCTTTGTTTGTATGTTTGCTTTCACAATTTCTACCTGCAGTTAATTGATAGTAACAGGCACCACAACATAGAATGCTTAAAAGAGATCACTTGACAAAGTCACTAGAAAAAATACCTCAGAAAGCTACCTCAAAGCTCACAACTCACCAGGTTGGAAAGAGCTAATCATTAGATCACTATCACCAGACTACTAAGAATAAAAGAACACCAAGTATAGATTAGAATCAAAACAAACAGCAAAATGAAAACATGTTCTGAGATACACTGCTGAAAAAACAAATGAACCTGTAACTGAATCTTTTGCTACAGATTTTAGAATATCAAGATAACGAATCTGGATGGCTCTGTCTAATCAACACACAGAAGAACTGAAGTTAAAAAGATTCTTAGGGAAAAAGTCAAAGGCTCTGGAAAGATTCCATGACAAAATCTGAACAGAGCATATCATTTTTATCTCCTGCTTTTCTTAAGTGCCACTGACAACAAAAGTCCTCAGTAAGCTGTGGAAATGACTAAAAAGAGCACAGTACTGAAAATATACTGCTATAGCAAAAAGCAAATAGAAACATTTTGGGCCTCTAAAAGGTAAGCAGAACTGAAGAATCATTTTGGATTTAAGAAAACTGAATGTCCAACACAGAAAATGTAATAATTAAGTCCATGTATGGTAATTCCCCGAAGACTATGTTCTATCAAAAGGTGATCCTCAGCAAGAAGAGTGAAAGAGAAATCAAGGTTTCATATACACACAAAAGAGCAGATAAAGTCATCACTGACTGCGTTCAGCAAGATTATTTTCTCAGCTTAACAAATTTGTTTTGTGATGTTATGTTCACACGTACTCTAGTAATTTTATGCACATTATCTCCTGCATGGCAAACAGGAATCTGTTTGAAAAGCAGTGCCCCTTGAGATTATGCTTCTTCCCTAGTATGTTACTGCAAACACAAAGAATGGAGCAGACGCAAGCCACCCTTTAGCTATCACACTAATATAAGGCCCAAATCACAGTTTTCTAGTACTAACGAACAAAAACCATACTGTACAGGTGAACAGAGAAACCCGAAAACCCAAATTACTCACAAGGTAGGAACAGTACCTTTTAAACCAAAACAGCATTTTCTATTATTGCTGCATTTTCTATTATTTCTATCGAATCACTCAAACAAGATGATTTAGACAAGAATTCTGGACAGGAAGACAATGACATCAGGACAAGAAAACACTATCTAAGGTGATTCAAGTAAGATCCACAGAATTACTTCCATTCTTTAGCTAAAAACATGACAATTACAAAGACAGTACTCATTAACAAATATAGTGAAAAAACAGATAATAAAGACAAATTCCTACAAGTTTTTCAGGTCTGCTCCTCATGGTATTCCAATGAAATTCTTCATGCTGTAAATCAAACAATTTTGAACTTGAAAGGACTGGCTTTAGCATTGCCTTTTGACTTCTCAGCACCACAATACCAGGTACAAAAATGCCAAGGTATCCTAGGCTCTTCAATACAAACAGGACCGCAATAACTTGAGCCTCCAAAATAGCAAAATTAAGAAAAAACAGAAAAAATAGGCCTCCATTGGATACCCTTGATATTCTACCATACATATTTCAGTACTCATTCCAGCAAATATCTGATATTCTGGGTTTCAGGAAATCTCTCACTGGCTATCTACCTAAAGTCAGATGATCTACTGTACTCAGTTCTCTAACTCCAGACACATAACTCTACTCCCAACACAAGAGAACATATCAGCCTGGTCACCACCTGCACTGCACGCCTCTCTTACTGTTCCAGCAGCTGCCAGACCTCAGAGATCTCTCTTTCTGACTGCCATCTTCATAATCTGGCCTTGGATCTGCTTGCTGGAAAGCTGTGTAAGGCCTTTTTTTGAATGCACTGACACTGCTCATCTCTAAAACCTTTTGTCACACCAGTCCTCTGTTACTGTGCAATTGAACCCCTTTGTCTGTTTTTTTTTTTGTTGTTGCTGTTTATTTTTCTTTCCTTTGAATAAGCTTCAGAAAACTGTAAGAACCCAAACAACTTTTATTAATTTTTAACAACTACTTTGACTAGACAACTTTTTCCAACCTGATACGTGATTTTATAAAGCAAAACACTGGCACATGGAAAGTATACAACTACATATGTTGTGTATATGGCAAAGCGGTGGTGGCAGAGGGGCTGAATTGCAGGGGTAACCACTCTGAGGAGAGATCGGGGGCTGCCTCACTGCAGTCAGTCACAGCTGATTGCAGTCAGCTCCAATGAATTCACTGCAGGGCACAGCTGAGCCCAAGGTAGCTGGTGACTCCGCATGGCAAAACAAATTTAAGAAAGGACAAAAAACATGAGACAAAAAGAAAGAGGGAACAAGGAGGATTAGAAACAGCAAAGGGAGCCTCAACTGCAGAGGAAAAAATGAGAAAGGAGAAACTACAGAGAGAAACCCTATGTACTGATTATGAAACCCATTCCCTGTTTTTTGTTTTTCTTTTTTTGTGCGGGTAACATCAAAAGGAGTAGATTTGCACAAGAATCAGGAGTGAAAGTTAGCAAGTGAAAAGATGGAGGAAAGGCATTTATTTCAATGTATTTGTTTTGTTTTCCGGTACCTGAATTAGCAATTAACTTACTGTCTATTATTATAAATATTCAGTATCCCCTAGGACAAGTCTTAGGATTGTCCATGATGGTAAAACAACCCTTACTCCAACTCTTTTTTCCTATTCTTATCTATGCTGCTGAGGAAGAAGCAAATGAGGGGCTGATAGGAAGTTCAGCTGCTGCCACTACTGGCAGCCAAAGAAGAAATGGAATTTTTCCCAATATACACTGTGAGAACAGTGTATTAAAATAATAAAGATAACACCATCATCTTCTTAAGTGTTTGGAATTGCTGCAATAAGCCTGAACATAGCAATCAAGGAGCCATTGTATGACCTCAGCTGCCATGCTGAGTTGAATGCGGACTTTCAAGAGATTTGAAATTAAATACTTTTCAAAAATTAAGAATTATTTCCAAATTCTGGATTGCTTTTCAAAAATCTTGTTTTGCTATAAATTCTGTTGATTTCATGCACACAGTGGTAACCTGGATAATAAAAAAGCTGTTTTAAATAATTCAAATTGAATTTTTAACTCTAGTTATCCTTATTTTTCCTACTTCACAGAATCACAGAATGACCCGGGTTGGAAGGGACCTCAAGGATCATGTAGTTCCAACACCCCTGCCAAGCAGGGCCACCAAACATACCCACCCACTAGATCAGATTGCCCAGGGCCCTGTCCAACCCGGCCTTGAACACCTCCAAGGACGGGGCATCCACAACCACCCTGGGCAGCCCGTTCCTTGATCTGCTCTCAAGGACTACTCCTCCCAGCCTGTACAAGTGCCTGGGGTTCTTCCGGACCAAGTGCAAAACCTTGCACTTTGCTGTGTTGAACCTCATTAGGTTCACCTGAGCCCAGCTTTCCAGCCTGTCGAGGTCCCTCTGGATGGCATCCCTTCCTTCCACCGTATCAACCACACCACTCAGCTTGGTGTCGTCAGCAAACTTGCTGAGGGTGCACTCAATTCCCTCATCAATGTCATTAATAAAGATGTTAAAGAGCACTGGTCCCAAGACAGACCCTTGGGGGGGACACCGCTCGTTACCGGCCTCCACCTGGACATAGAGCCACTGACCACCACCCTCTGTCTGCAGCCTTTCAACCAATTGCTTATCCATCGAGTTGTCCACCCATCAAATCCACTTCACTCCAATTTGGAGATGAGGATGTGGTGGGGGACCATGTCAAAGGCCTTGCTCAGGTCCAGGTAAATTACATCAGTCGCCTTCCCTTCATCCACCATCGCCAACACTCCATCAAAGAAGGCCACAATATTAGTTAAGCACGACCTTCCCCTGGTGAAGCCGTGCTGGCTGTCTCAGATCACATTCTCATTCTTTATGTGATCAAGCATGTTGTCCAGGAGGATCTGTTCCATGATCTTCTCAGGCACGGAGGTGAGACTCACCGGCCTGTAGTTCCCCAGGTCCTCCCTGCTCCCCTTCTTGTATATGGGAGTGACGTGACCCTTCCTCCAGTCATCCAGGACCTCACCTGACAGCCACGACTTCTCAAATATGATGGAGAGCGGCTCGGCAACCACCTCATCCAGCTCCTTCAGGACCCTGGGATGCATGCCATCTGGCCCCATAGACTTGTACACATTCAGTCTAAGGAGGCACTTACAGTGGGGAGGGATTTACCTCCTTGGTCCCCACATAGAGGTTTGGGGACGCAGGGCTTAGGGACGTGAAAAAGACTAGAATCCTGGCCACCAGTGAAGACCGAGGTGAAGAACTCATTCAGCACCTCAGCTTTCTCTTCATCTGTTGAAGCCAGTTCTCCTTTTAAATTTACCAAAGTAGGTACGCCCATATTGGCCTGTCTCTTCTGGCCAATGTACCTGTAGAAGGTTTTCTTATTGTTTTTCACATCCCTTGCCAAGTTCAGTTCTGCCTGCACCTTGGCTTTCCTGATCCCACGTCTGCAAGTCCGGACGGCATCCCTGTATTCTTCCCAGGTGACACAGCCTTGTTTCCAGAGCTTGTACACCCCTTTCTTCACCCTCAGTTCTCTCAGCAGGTCCTTGCTGAGCCATGCCGGTTTCCTACCTCATCTGCCCACTTTCTTATTCAGTGGAATGGAGACCTCTTGCACTTCCAGGAGGGCATCCTTGAAGAGCAGCCAGCTCTCCTCAACATCCTTGTCTTTGAGGGCAGCACGCCAGGGGATCTTGGCCAGCAATCCATTGAGTAGCTTGAAGTCTGCTCTTCTAAAGTTCAGAGTCCTGATCCTGCTTTTTGCCATGCCCACAACGCTTGAGATCACAGACTCAACCAGCGCATGGTCGCTGGAGCCCAGGCAGCCTCCAACCTTGATGCCTTTGATGATCTCCTCAGTGTTGGTGAGCAGCTGGTCCAGCAACGCTTCACCTCTGGTCGGTCTGTCCAATACCTGAACCAGAAAGCTATCATCAATGGATTCAAAGAGCCTTCTGGAGCTCTTGCAGCTCGCCGTGTGGTTTTTCCCAACAAATGTCCGGATGGTTGAAGTCCCCCACCAGGACAAGAGCCCGTGAGCCAAGACACCTCACGCATCTGGAGCAAGAAAGCCTCATCAACAGCCTCCCCTTGATCAGGTGGCCTGTAGTATACCCCTAATACCAGCTAACCTTTATTAGTCCCATCTCTAATCCTAATCCACAGGCTCTCAACCTGTTCATGACTGTTTCTCATAGGGAGCTCCTCACAGTTTATCCAATCTCTGACATAGAGAGCAACTCTCCCACCCTTCCTACCTCACCTATCTCCCCTAAAGAGTCTATAGCCGTCATCCCACCATGTTTCTGTGATAGCAACAAGGTCATAACTTTCCAAGTGCATCACAGTTTCCAGTTCCTCCTGCTTGTTACTCAGGCTGCGTGCATTGGTATAAAGGCACTTCAGCCAGGCTATCCGTCTCGCCACCTTTATAAGGGATCTAGGATCCCCTACTGCAGCATCCCCAGCAGCCCCCTGCCCTACTCCCTCCCTTTGCACTCTGCCGTCATTGCCCAAAAGATACGTTTTTTCACGATTCATCTGCACAAGGGAAATTAGTGTCTAAATCCAAAGGTGAGCTAGCCTCTGCTAACCACACAGAATCAATGCAGGAATTCTGTCATTTCTTAAAGGTTCTACAGTCAAAGAGAAAGGATGTTTAAATTTCATCCAGACTAGGCATGTTCAGCAAGATAGGTCCATGTCAAAACCTTTTATTTTTTTAAACAATATACCATCTAATTGAAGACTGTATACACACATAAAACCTTAGTTCTGCAATTCTATCTTCATTTAACTTGGAGTATATTATATGACACATAGGTTCATTTTACTCCATGGTCAGAAGTATAACTGGATTAACACGGAGCCTTGTATTTGTCAGAGACTAGCTAACTTTGCCAGTGTTCTCAGTTGCACGTGACAGTCACAATCACCCCCTGAAAAATGCTGCTACTCCAAATCAAGTTCAAAGTCCAAAGTATTTCTGTGATTTTACTGTCCATTTTGGATGACAATATTCCTCAAGGCAAGAGAAGAGATTGCTTCCTATTTGTAAATGATAACGAGAAGCCTTGTTTTTCTTTCTTGCTTTACTATCAACAAAGTTGTACTGATCTGTTAGGTCTTAAGTACAGAAAATTCCTTTCCATCATTCTAACCTGTCTGTGCTTAATCAGTGTCCAAGCTTTAAATGGTCAGAATGAACTCTGTTCTTGAAATTCTAGCATATTCTCTCTTTTCTTAGAAAATTCTTCAAGAAAATCTTAAGCTACTATTAGCTATGACAGCCACAAGTGAGATGACTAAGTGCTCTAAAGCTGAGAAATACCTATGCCACACCTAAAGGCACACCACTCCAAAACTAGGATATTTACCACCAAATACACAGTATGAAAAAATGCTTTTATAATGACTTTTTATTTAATCAATTAAAATATTTTCTTTTTTCTTATGGGCTCATCACTATTCTGGAAAGTGAAAACATTGTTTGGCACAGTTAAATACTTCTTTAAAAAACTTTTTATTTTTGAAGTAGAAAGATATAAGAAGGTAGTAAATGACATGAAAATACAGATAAACAGACAAGAGATACTCACCTTGCTGAGTATTCTGTTCTTGAGTTCGATTCACAGTGAGGTCTAGAGGGCTATCCTGCTCTTCCTGAAGGGAGTTTTCCGTTTGGTTCATTTGGATACTTTTACATATCAGACTCGGTTCAAATGATGAACCATTTCTGTTCTCTTGAATTTTGCTACTTTTTGAAATGTACTCAATTGCAAACTGGCGGATCATTTTTTTCATTAATTCCTGAGCAACTAGGGGAATGTTAGGATCACAGTTCTGAGGAAGATCTAGGAGAGAAAAGAACAACAACACAAGCAATAGATGTATTACGAAAAATGAAAATACTTTCCTTGAAAAGAACACTTCACATAAGCACAGTGAATACATGCAATGAGTTCGCATACGCAATTAAGATGCCTAACAAGTTCTTCTTACAAGTATTCCTTACTGGTCACTTGGAAAAGCATGTCTGGCAGGCATCAGTATCACAGTATGACTATACTGAGAAGTTACTTTCAAAGAACAACTAAAAATACATATATTTTAAAAAATGCAATCCTACAGATTAGTTTTTATATCTCACAGAACTTTCCAGACGCTGATCATAAGGAGTTATTTCATGTCCTTATTAGATAACATCCCTATTTTAGATCCAGAGCAATGTCAAAACTGATAGAATGTAACTTGAAAGTTCTCATATAAGTTATAATATTACAAGCAATTGAATTTTAAAATAACATTCCTACATCATTTTCCAAGTGCTAACAAATCACTTGGGAGAGAAAAAATTTTAACATTTTTTCCTGTTCTAAACCATATATAAACTGTGTGCAAATGTATTCACCTAGCAGTCCCACAGAAAGAAAAGTGTTTCAGATTTATTCCAAACACCAGGAAAGTATTGCAAAGCATTACAAATACATGTATTTGGTCTGCCTGACACGGACAACTGCTCCAAGATAAATCCTGCCAATGGCTTTTGGTCTGCTTTTACAAGGTAAGGTGGAGCTCCTCCATTTTCAAAGACTGAGTATATGCTAGTCAATTCATTTTCAAGAGACCATATGCAAGGTATGATTATAAAAGTCTTCTTTTGGTTGAAGGCCTATTTACTGACACTCCTTCAGCCAAAACTCTACCAAAATTTATAAAACTTAATAGGAGTTTCTGGAAATTCTAAGTGCTGGAGAATATGTACAAGAAATCTTTCCCAATCATATAACACCTAGGCACAGGTGTTCTTTATTTATTGGTATTTCCTGATTCCTGCATAATGAATCCACTAAATGTTCAAGAGGTTTTCATGAAAATTAATCATTATCTGGGAACAAGAGCATTTGCCTAACGCTGTAATTCCACTGTCAAATGGAGAATATTACTGATCAACAGCTTAAAACAAACACACAAGAAAAAAACCCCAAAAAGTACAAAATGAAAGCAGGTAAAGACCTGCAATTTTAAGTTAGCAGTGTTAAAGCTTCACTACGCTTCACTTCACTAACTAATCATACAGTATTTGAAAATGCAATTTAATGTATTTTGGGAGAAGTAGACCTCTGAGCTTAAGTCTCACTAGCAAATACTTTTAAATTTTTATCAGCAGATGGCACCAGATATACTTTGTACGAACAAAAAGCATTATTTTAAGATGTTTTTAATGGGAGTCATGATTATAGCTACTTTGACGTTTTAAATCTATATGTGTCTATACCTACTGATAGGACAAAGGGGAATGGCTTTAAACTAAAAGATGTGAAATTCAGGCTAGTTGTTAGGAAGAAATTTTTTACTCAGAGGAGCACACAGCACTGGAACATGCTGTCCAGGGTAGCTGTGGATGCCCCATCCTTAAAGACATTCAGGGCCAGGGTGGATGGGGTCCTGTGCTTCCAGATCCCATGGGTGGCAACCTTACCCACAGCAAGGAGGTTGGAGGCAGATGATGCCTACGGTCCCTTCCAAGCTAAGCCATTCTATGATTCTACATTTGCTTAAGCTTCCATTTTTCCGACAGAAGACTCATACCAAGAGGCAGCTACATTTATTCCACTGATTGCATGTGCACATACAAATACCCAGCAGAAGAGTTTCTAAGAAGCTGGAGTAAAAGGTAGCTGTGATGTCCTACTAGCTCCCCTCAGAACTTCATAGACCCTCCTAATATAAAATACAGGGGAAGTCTTAAGTAACAGATCCATGTTACAGCCTAGTAATTTCTGTTTTTGATTTTGTCAAGATTCCAGCCAGAATACAAGTGAAGGCAGTAATAAAGATAATATGCAGTTATGACTAATTGTAATGATTTTGATTCAAAGCTCACATTTAGGTTTAAAGCTTCCTCAGTTAATGTACCTCAAATAACTTGTGGCTACTCAAATTTGTATTCTGCAGCAGTTTGCTTATCAACCTTTTCTGTACACAAAAATGAACCCCACATTAATAGCCAAACTGTCCCAGCAACATCCTTGTTTCCACATGTAAACTCAGCTCACTGCAAAATCACAAGCTGATTAAAAACTATACAGCCATTTATTTTTACCACATCTCATGTTTATTTATTTTTACCACATCTCATGATTAGTTTAGTCACCTTGACTGATCAACAAACAGAAAGACAAAAAAAAATGTGCTTTCATGCAAATTAAAGCTGGTAGCCAATGACTTGGACAGGTGTGCCAGATAAAAAAAAAAACAACATCTGGATGGCCCAGTGGTGATAAAGTTAAATCCAGATGGTAGCCACTAGTGGTGTTCCCAGGGGACAATACTGGGACCATTCCTGTGCAACATATTTACTGATTATTTGGATGAGGGGATTGAGTGCACCTCAGTTTTCAGATGACATCAAGTTGGCGGGAAGAGTTGATCTGTCTGAGGGTAGGATGGTCCTACAGAAGGATCTGAATAGGTTGGATCGATGTGCTGAGGCCCATGTATGAGCTTTATTAAGACCAGAAGTGGGATCCTGCACTTTGGTCACAAATACAACCTTAAGTAATACTACAGACTGGTGGCAGAGTGGCTGGCATGCTGTACAGAAGAAAAGCATCTGGGGGTGTTAGTCCACAGCCAGCCAAACATAAGCCAGCACTATGCCCAGGTGGTGAAGAAGGCCAACAGCACCTTGGCTTGTGTAGAAATAACACAGTCAGCAGGACCAGATGCAATCATCTCTCTGTACACATCTTGGGTGAGGCTGCACCTCAAGTACTGTCTTCAGTTTTGGGCTACTCACTACAAGAAAGGCATTGATACCCTGGAGCACAGCCAGAGAAGGGCAACAAAGCTGGTGAGAGGTCTGGAGCACAGCTCTTATGAGGAGCAGCTGAGGGAACTGGGACTGAGTAGCCTGAAGAAGAGAAGGCTTAAGGGAGACTTTACTGCTGTCTACAAAAACCTGATAGGAGGCTGTATGAAGTGGGGGTTGGTCTCTTCTCCCAGGTAACTAGAGACAGGATAAGAGGTAACAGCCTTAAGCTATGCTAGGCTGGTTCAGGTTGGATATTAGGAAAATTTCATTGGAAAATGATGTCCGAGTAAGTGGTAGAGTCACAGCACCAGGAGGTTTTCAAGAACAGGGTATATGTGGCACTTAAGGACATGGGTTTAGTGGGTGGAGTGGTTATGGGTGAGCATTTGGACTAGATGATTTTAGACTTAAATCTTAAATATAACCAGTCACATTAAGTGAAAAGCTTATTCTGCTTACAGCAGCCAGCAGACAAAGAACAATGATACACTTCAGAAGAAAGAATATGGTTTTCAGATAGGTAGGTCAGTGGTATGGTGCATGAGGGGTAGCTGATGGTGCTTGGTTTGTTCAGACCAGAAAAGAGGAAACTGTGGGTGGGGAGGCCTCATGTTGGCCTACAACTCCTCAGCAGGGGAGTGGAGGGGCAGACCCTGACCTCTTCTCTCTGGCAACAGCAACAGGATCCAGTATGGAGCTGTGCCATTGGAATGTCAAGTTTGGGCATCAGGAAAAGGATATTCACCAAGCGGACTGTTGGGAACTGGAAGACAGTCTGCAGGGTAGTGGACACAGTACCAAACCTACCAGAACTCTGGAAGTGTTTGGACAATGAAATACAGTTTGGTTTAGGTGTGTGGACCTGGTAGCTGAATTCCATTATCTCCGTGGGCCCCTTCCAACTCAAGATATTCTATGATTCTATGAATCAGTATGCAAAACATAAAGCAAGTAATGCTGGAAAACACTGTACATCAAGAGACCAAGAAAAGTCCAAAGAAAATAGAAATTTAAAGGAATACCTGCCTAGTGAGATGTCATATAAACTGGTCCCTTGATTAGATTATAATAGAAGATCCAGAAATAGAAATACAGAGGTGATAATATTTTATTTCAAATGGAAAATAATCAGTTTTAAGCAAAGCCAAGGAACAAAGATGGACTCAAAATGCTGTTGCACTCCATCCAAATTTCTTTAAATTCTTAAGTAAATCATAGGCTGAACAGGTGTGCCCTGTACAGAAAAAGATAATGCTCATCCCAGGTTCAAAGGCATAGTAACCAACTCCTGGTACAGGAAAGTAAAGGGGATAAAATTAACTACTCTCCCTCCCTCCGCCTTCCCCCCCAAGTCTGTGTATAAAGAATCACTGACTTGCTCTCCTTCTTTGATAAAACAAGGGAGGGCAGTAATACTCACCTATTTTGACATTCAAGTACACCTACTATACCCCCAATAAAACCATGTAAAGTGCATGATGAGTAAACCTGCAGTCACATTCCTTACACAGAAGATTCGGGAAGAAAATGAGTATTTTTACTTCTTTCAATAGTGACTAGCTTACTGGAAAATAATCTACATGAAACAGCTTTTAGTTGCCCACTTTCCAGCTGCCAAAGGATGAGAGCAGATAAGGAACTAAAGAGTTCCTAAACATTGTTTCAGCATCAAGTTTCAAACACAAAATTGAATGTATTGAAAGGTGCAACTCTGAGAAGTAAGAAGGACCCAAGTACTATTTTGTAATTCGTAAAACACATTTTCTCACTTAAAAGAGAGTTTTCCTGCTGTGAAGTGAAAGCAATTTAGGCATAGAAAAAGTTTAAGTGCATAAGAATTCCAGAGAACAGCATCAGAGTTGGCATGGAAAGAAATAATTAGTTCATAGAAAAGAAAGATAATAAACACAGATCCAGGAGAAAAACAGATGCAACAAGACCAAAAACAATGGCAAGTTGGAAGAGAAGTAGTGTTTGATTTGCTGATATTAAGTAAAGGCTGGGGAAAATAAAGAACAAAGAGAAACAGAGCTCAGTACATTAAAAAAAATTTAAAAGTACTTCAAAATCAAAGTCAAACATAATTACTCAATTTTTCTAGATTCAAGTTATCTCTAAATAGAAGGTACATGCTTTCATTACCTTTCTTTCGAAAGAGTGCATTTAGATAGTTTTCTGCTTGGCATTCAATCTTATCAGTGTTGGACTGGCCCTGAGATGAAAGTTCCTCTGTAGGCGTTGACTGTGAAGAACCGATAACCGATGCACGATCCTAGAAGGCAGATGAAAATTATGAAGTCTTTCAGAAGTTGGTCTATTGATAGTACAACGTGTAAGTAAGTTAGTGGTTTCTTATTTCATAAGATCAGTAAAAACAATTTTATTTCCCAGCATAGCTGAACTATCTTGAGTCAAAATGCATTATTAACTTATTTGCAAAATTCAGTTCTCTGATTCCTATTCTTATATTGAAAATTAGGTGGGGAGTCATGCTTAGTATGTTCATACTTACACTGACTGTTTCTTTGTGTAAATTACAAAAGGAACATTTCTCATCCATAGACCAGTCAGTTAGCTCTTCTGGCTCACAGTCTTAAAAGAAGGAAAAAAAAGCTAGATGTTTTAAACATGTAAAAATGGATTCAGAGAGCAAAATACACATCCAACAATTCTCTTAAGTTTCTTTGTGACCAAGTGCACATTCATTGGTAAAATTTAGTTAATAGTACTCAGTTCTTTGGGTATTTTTGAAGTCTAGCCTAGCTTACATGGTCTATTATTCTAATCACATTTCTTAAAATGAAAGGTACATAAGATTGCTCTGAAAGTAATGCCTCCTATGTACTTGCATGGAAACTACAACAGATATGAAGAGCACAATAACAATATTTGATAGAGCATATTCTCAGCCACTAGTTTTCAAATTAGTCACCACTGTTAGCTATGCATTTTCACCAGTGATGAACAAGAACCTTCATGGCATGCTCATAAAAATCTGCACCAGTGGAGGTGACCCATTGTCACCACCGCTGAAACGCACCACCCATCACCTCACCGTGCTCTTATCCACTGTTCGATCTCCATCAATGTTCAGCAAGCATTGATGGATGTCAATGGGTGCCATTTTTTCCACACAGATGAATTCAATTACACACCTTTGCTTCATACACACCTCTGTGTCTGATACCATTCTGTCAGACTGTCTCTATAGCTGCTATCTGTTGCACAGCAACAAAATTTAATGGAATATTGGAAGGAACACTCAACTTCTACACAGCCATGTACTTCTACCATCATGAACCTGACACAGTGGGCCAACATAGTAAAATAGGAGGCATTACTTTCAGAGCACCCTTCATAAATTCATGTTTCAGTTGTACTGCAGTTATACAGGTATATGAGTACAGTAAATTAAGCTCTGAATCCCAGTCTTGTTATTTTTAATGAAAGCCTGCAAACCTTTGTCAAACTAAGGTAGAAATTAGGATAGATCCCTCACCATTTGAGCAACATGTATTGTATTGAAAGATACTTTATCCTGTGTCACCACTACAAATAAATCAAAACCCTACACTCGCTTGAAATGCTTTGTTTATTCTGATACAAACATAAATAACATCTTATCAGAAGACTTACCCTGCTCCTGAGCAAATACAGGACTTAGACAGATCCGAATGGAAACACATCACCTATTTTCTTTAACTATGTTACTAAACTCCTTTTCAAGTTAGCTTTCTACCACATACTCTTTTCTTCACAAATCACCAGTCACTAATGATTTTCCAAAATTGACTGTTCTACAAATCTTCCAATTTCTTGTTTAAATTTACTCATAGCGATTTCTTCCAGTATGCTTTTGTGGCAACATTGTTCTTATATTCAAACAGTTATCACTCATGGGTATTTAGCATCTTAACATACTTACACATAATACCATCATCCCCCCACTTACACTTCATTTTGCTAGGCTAATCCAGTCTACTTTAGTCTTCTCTCATGGGACTTAGCCCATTTTCTCTGTATCATTGCTACTTGGTCTCCTGTTTCCTGAGCACATGTGGGTTAACAAGTTCTCAAGATAATGCTTTTCCTTCACATTTACAACAGCCTTTCCTACAGCATCCTGGATGTGCAAAAATCTTGATCATAGCTACATCATTTTGAAAGGTGAATATTACTGAACTAGAACGAGGTCTTCCACCCACGTCAGTCATTTCCACTTTATGTGCTTACAGCTTAAAAATATACTTGTTTTCTTCTTGTTTTCCTTATGAATTACTTCCTTTCCATTTTTCTTTTTTCTTTTTTTTTTTTTTTTTTTTTTTAAATGCATCACTGAATTACAACCACAGGCCACTTAGGGAGGTTCTTGAGGTATCTGCTTTCCATGTGAAATGTTACGGTGGATTGACCCATGCTGGCTGCCAGAACCCCTAAGCCATCACTCTCATCTCCCCTCCTCAGCAGGGTAGACCAAGATGGAAAAATTCCTGGATCACTATTAAAAAAACTCATGGGTCTAGATTAATGCAGGGAGATCACTTACCAAGCACTGTCACAGGCACAACACTCAACTTGGAGAAAGTAAATTTAATTTTTTGCCATTGCAAACAGATTTCCATAAAGAAAAAAAAGGCAAAACCAAACACCTTCCCCCACCGTCTTTACAGTCAGTCCTTCATTCCTGACTTTTATCTCCTCCCCAACAGTGCAGGAAGATACTGGATCTCAAAGTCCCTATCCATTCATAAGAATTCTCTGCTCCTTCTTCCTCCTCCCATTTTCAGCATCACTCCCACAGGCTACAAGCTTTTCATCTTCTAGTGTGGACTGTTCTTAACGATGGCAGCTCAAGAAGAGCTCTAGTGTGGGGCCTTAGCACAGGGCACAGTCCTTCAGAATAAGACTGCTCCAGCATGGGCTTCCCATGGGCCAAAGTCTCTTACAGAAAAACTGTTCCTGGGTGAGCTCTCCAAGGACTGTAGTTTCTTTCAGGGCACATCCATCTGCTGTGGCGTAAGGTCTTCCTTGGACTAAAGCACAGATATCACCTGCGGCACGGTTTTCCAAGTGCTCCAGGTTATTTCTCCAGGTGGCACCCTCCACAGGCTACTGCAAGGGAATCTCTGCCCTAATACCTGGAGCACCTCCTCTTTCTCCTTCTCTGACAAGACCATTTCTCATACGCCTTCTCCCCACTCACATTTTTCTCATGAATGTTGTGCAGTTTTGTTGTTGGTGGTTTTGTTTTCATTTTCTTCTGTTAACTCTCCCAAATACCTCATCACAGAGGCACCAGCAGAAAAAAAATTAACCCAAAAGAAAATGAGGCTCCTATGTTGAATATGAACATAATTGGCTTAAAAACAAAAATTCTAAGTTACTAGTGTAAACTCGATTTTCAAGTATTACTGTAAAGCAGAATTCTGCATTAGTAATCTGCTGGTTTGCGTCCTTGGAAGTACATAACAGTTTTGACAGATTGGAGAATTGACCATCATTAAAAAAAAAGACAGGATTTTCCTTACTGTACAGTAGGAACAACATTAACCTCAACACTCCTGACAGGTAGAGCCATTCATTCAATATGTCTTCATATAAAAAAGTAATGCACGCTACACTTTAATTAACAAATTCATCTTTTCAAAGTCATCCTTGAAACCACAACAGAACTACTTATGAACATTGAGATGGTAAGTGTAACTCCAGGTCAGGCTTTGTATTTATCAGAGAAATTCTTTTGACGGGAAATTTTCACGTTTCACAGTTAAAAGTCTAATTGGAAAACAATCCCTGTGTATCAGCAAACAAGCAAGACCTGAGAAGCATCAGCTCTGCAAGGCACTAAATTTATGCAAAAAAAGACTAACTCATTATATGTACCAGGAATCCAGTGAGCTAAATACAAATGCCAACAGAATAAAAAGTAAAAAATATATAGGTAATGGATCAATTCTGAGCTCTTCTAACACAAATATTCTGAAATTGAGTAAAAAAGATGAGAACATCTGTTGTAACTTTTAAAGAGTGATTAAAAACCACAGTACTGATGAAAAAAGAAAGGCTAAAAGCTCCGTCAGTGACTGTCCCAAGCCCTCAAACCATATTTTAGAAAAAAATAGCATGAGAAATAATGGGAAGAAAGAGGATCTTTGCAGAAACAAAATTATTTCAAACAGTCCTCCTAGATGTCTTCCTTTAGAGCTTCATCTTATTGCAGGATTTTTCAGCAGTGGCACAGCAATGTAAAATAAGCTTGTGTGCACTCATGCTGCCTCTTCTGGCTCAGTAAAATGAAAACAAACAAACAAACAAAAAAAAACCAAACCAAATTACTACTCATGCTTTCCCTCACGTGTAGTCTGTTGTTAACGATACATCAGTTACAGACTTATGCTCAAAGGCAACTGACTTCACATATAGCAAATGCCCTTTGAAAGATACCCTCAAAAAATGTCTTATTCCTCACCTCAGACCAGTGCTTTTCCAAGAGGAAAAAAAGACAAATATAGGCAATTGCCAAAGTGTTTGTTGATGCATCAAACGCCAGGCATACGACTGTCTCAGGTCATCATGAGAGAAAACATACTGATGTCAGTACTTGTTTTTAATGACAGATAGACAACCATACTCTTAGAAAAATCAGAGGCACAGAGAGCCTCTTGGATACATACAACTTTGGGGAAGAGAATGATGATGATCTTTCCTCATGCTGCTTGGTGTCAGCCAGTAAAGACTTGGCAATAGTCTAGAAAACTAGCCAGCCCTTGAGCAAAAGCTACCAAGAGCATTTTAATGCTAAGCATAGTTCAGATTACTACTTCAAACCATTGCTATTTAGTACAAAGCTGTTAAACCTAAACTTCCTTTTTTAAATAAAATAGCGACCTTTGACAAAACTACCACCTATTTTCAATTAAATCATTTAAAGCTTTGTTTCCCTCAATTTTTTTCCTTGGTCAGATTGAATTTAACAGGTGTAGTACTAGGACAGCTTTCATATTTACCTCTTAGATACAAAATTGTCTACTAAATCTAGAAAGAGTAAAGAAAAACAACTTTACATTTTCCATGATTTTTTGCATTACAATGTCACAATTATTACAGCTGTTGCAATTGCAAACAAATCCTTTTCTTAAAAAATAAAATTACTTTTCTTAGTAAGTAAATTAAATAACTGAGGTGTTATATTGTGTTCCTACTTTTTATCACGAATCCTTGACTACAACTAAAGATCCATATTTATAATGTAATTTTTTTTTCACCGCTTTACCTTCATTATGACTAAATATTCAAGAATTTAAGGGGGAAAAGAGTAATAAAGTATACCTTCAAAATTATTTTCTTTTTTTGAAAGCTGCTTTTTCACCTCACACAACCATGTGTTCTCCCTCTGTCTATAACAGAAATCCCTCCTTCCAAATCTCATCCAAAATCTTATCATATAAACCCAAAATAAGAAACACACATATAACAGAAGAAAAGCTAACGTTTCAGCTCAGCGTCCATATGTAGAATGTAAAGATAACAGATTACATGTGAACGTAATTAGCAGAACATGGGTATAAGCAAAGAGGAAGGAAGACCTAATGCCAAAATATGAACTGGACAGCTTTGCAACTAGAAGACAGATTATCAAAGCACTTAAGGGGAAAAAAAATAAAGGTCATGAATAATGAAGGCGATGATAATAATTCATTTAAATACAGGTCCTACATGTATAATGTGAAAGGATTTTAGGATAATCAAGAAAATCTTTCCCTCTTCAGGTAGGTGCCTGTTATCACAAGTGGCTACTTAATTAGCCTGGATGCTTAATAAAATAGTTTCTAAGGTTTACATGGTATTTTCTTAGAAAATAAGAAAAACAGATGAGTAAACCTGAAATCTACATCCAAATTTGCCATTGTAATTTATTTATTTAACCCTCAAGAAGCTTTGAGTACAATAATTTAATCTGTAGATCAAATCCTATTTCAAGATGCATCTAAGGAAGAGTTATACAAGCTAGTACACTCACATTACATTGGATGCATATTACTGTTACAAACATACAGAAAAAATAGCAATGTAGAGAAAAACCTATATGCCTTCTAGTTGCAATATTTCAACAGATTCTCACGAATTTCCAGATTAGAAAGACATTTGATTTCTTGAGCTTCATTCAAAGAAACATACACTCCTGTGGTAGAGATGCATAATTCCGCATGTATACAGTACTGGTACAGTGCCCATGACAAACAAAATGGACCACTTATAAAATATAGTGACTTAGGAATGTTGCTGAGAGCCTAAAAACATGCATTCTGTTCTTTATACCAACCATATTTTTAAACTAAGGCAAATTCAGTTTGTCTCAGTTTCTTTAGTTATAAAATGGAAGAACTACGCTTGAATAATAAAAGGGAAAGATCTATTGTCAGTCTTACACAAGAATGCAGCACTGGTCTTTACAATGCAAGTCTGATGACAATTTAGAAACAGACCTGTATTGTATAATGTCAATGTCTACCATATTTATAGAGCACAGCAATCTCTTTCAGTCTGTTATAGTATCCATATATGTAAAAAATTAATAAAAAGGAATAAGGTAAGGAGGGCACCCTATCATCATCCATCCCTTCTGCAGTTGCTTCAGAACTGAAAACAGCTTTACAGGTGCTTTACAGGTGCAAAACTTTTAACTGTCCAAAAAACCAGAAATATTATTGACAGATGAGGGGAACTGGGGGAATAACTTTCAGCAGATTACAGTTTAGATGAACAGGAACTTTATCTGCAGGGCAAAAAAAAATAGTAAGCCAAAGATCCTATGTAAACAATGGACACCACAAATCACCTTAAGTAGAAGGTCACAAGAAATCTTCAACTGCATGAGATAAATAAGCTATAGCATTTCCCATAATAAGTGAAGCAACAGACATGAAGCAACTCTAAAGCAGTAACATAACACTTTACAGTTGATTGGTGGGCTCTTTTAGCTGTAAAGTATTCTGGTCACTCATTTGATGCTTTGTCTTCTTATGCAAAATCCCAAGATACCCTGAATTTTCTTTCAAACTGTAAACCCTTTAATGCAAGAAAATAAAGGTGAACAATATGAAGCCTAACACATAACAACCCATTAGAATTAGAACCAGTTAAAAGATACTGCACACTAAGATTAACATTGCCCTCTTTACTTTCCAGTGTAACATACTTGTTTTTAACACAGTAGATGGAAGTACTAATCCAGAAAATAAGCTTTAGTCCAATTCTATACATTAAAGTGTTTTTAAGAGTATGAATAATGGCATGCCTAGACTAAGAAATGACAGAAAATCATTCTTAAAATAGCAGTGAAATCATATTTCAAGTTCTCTCCCTTCCTTTATAACAGTGTTACACATATGATGCCGACCATGCAACTTATGCAATACAAAGATGACAAAAACAACGCCATGTTAAAGTGATTGTTCTAACCCTGCTCTAAGCAAACATACACAGCATGTGACACTCCACCTCATGTGCTACCAGCATAGAAATTAACAACTTCCTAAATTATGCTATCAGACAATAAAACTGTGAGGAAGTTAAATTGAACATTTTGAAAGCTTGGTAACAAAGGAAGCTTTGTTTTTTTGTTTTTTTTTTTTTAAAAAAAAACCATGGAAGTTATTTTCACAATACATTTATTTCAAAATATCATCCTTGGCTTTTGTCATAAACAGATAAATACTTCGCTGAACACCTAGATGTTACTAACACTTAAACCAACAACACCAAGCTTACATGGAATAAGGAGAGGTCTTGCACAAAAAGAGTAGAAAATACATATATATATATATTTTTTTTTTTTACATAAAAGATTAAATTTTGTGTAATAGAAAAAGCAAGCTAGCATTTATCATCTTCCCTTTTCCAATAAACGTTGGTAGGGAAGACAAGCTGTTCTAAAAGCTGTCCAGAGAATGAAACCAGAGATGAAATACTCCAGAAAAGTAAAACTCTCATGAGAGCTACTCAGAAGAGCTTAACTAATCCAAAATTTAACTGCATATCATGACCCGTGTACCATTTCAAACTGCACTTTGCCTCTACACAGTACTGACACAAATGTGAAGAAAAATACATCAGAAAGAAAAACTGGAGATTTATTGTTTTTTCCTTTTTCTTTTTTTAAAATATAAGAATTAAATACATATTTTAGTGTATTCCTAGCTAAAAGAAAAACTTGCAAATAAAGATCATTGAACTAAAAGTTGGCTCATTTACCTTCAAATAAACTGAGGTCTCTTCGTAGCCTTGGTCCATAAAGCCCTTCTAAAATACTTTCAAAACCTGGAAACAAACATTTAGAACAGTGAATCAAAGGTTTATTTTAAAAGGAAAGCAAATTTGAGAAAACAAGCATCAAATATTCTCAAATCCTCAGAGCAATTTCAAAAATTATTACATTTATCATATAAATATTCCTGCTGCTATAGGACCATTCAACAGAATTAGAAGATAAACACAAGACGAGGCAACTGCCATCTGCAGTCAGCCTATTAAGCCATGCCCCAACAACCTCATTAGACTTAAAATAACTGCCACAGAATCTTGAAGGTGGGAAGATTAACCTCGTAGCTCTACACAAGTGAAGCCTTTCTTACCCTGTGAATTAGAAACTGGAAGAAGAGAGCGGGAAGAGATAGGACTGCAAAAATTAGAAACATCTTGCTTAGACTCGTTAACGTTATCTCAGAAGGTTAGTATTCCTAAAAATGTATTAACAAACTACTTCTGCTTCTGACGTTACAGAAGTTCTCTGTAGTCCTAAGTATCTGTACAAAAACCTTTTTAAAATTGAGGATTAGATAAATCCACTTTATTCCAGATTGACCAGCTAGTCTGTTCTAGGTACTTCGTAAATTCGCACCCTGCAGCAGTGGAGAAGAGCACATCAACTAATAAATGAACCCAACACACACACAACAGAGGAGGACAACTGACGAAACATGGTGAGAATTGTATTGTTATCAACCTAAGTATAACTCAATATGTAAATGGTTTTCAAGTGCCTCCCCTTCTCTTATAGACTTCTATACAATAAGCCTATTTTCAGCTAAGAGGATAATTCAAAGCAGCATTTGAAGGTTCAGGTTCTCCATGCTTGGGACCTGGAGGCTGCCCATACCAAAGGAGGAGCTACACTGTAGCACTTTACAAGAGTATTTTATTATCCTACTACAGAAAAGATATCAATATCCTTGAGAAAAAAACTGCCTATCAGCAGAGAATACTTTTATTATTTATAAATCCGCTCAACATTTGTGATGCTCTCTATTGCAAGTGACATTCACACTGCTTTAGGTTGAATGCACATTGGTATGAGGAGGAATAAATACCCACCTTACCTTAAGTAGTCTTAAATGTTATTAAATATTGTTATTAAATATTATTATTAAATATTATTAAATTTAACTGAATTCAATTACACTTCCAATAATCCCATGATTTGAGATATAAGTATTTATTTCTATCTTAGGTTTCACTTTTTTTTTTTTTCAATAAATACATTTCTCAATTATTATTATTATTTTTATTATTATAGCCCACAAAAATTAGTAAGCAAAAATCCAAGGCCCGAATGAACACTGAAGTTTTACTGAAATATTGTCCACTGAATCTGTGATTCAATGCAAAAAAAATTCAAACCATATTAGGGCTTGGAGAACATGCTTTATAAGGAGCAACTGAAAGAACTGGGGCTGTTTAGTCTCATGACCACTCCACACCTGGATGCAGTACTCCAAGTGAAGTCTCACCAGGGCAGAGCAGACAGGCAGCATCACCCCCGCCCCCTTGCCCAGCTGGCCACACTTCTTTCAATGCTGCCCAGAATACAGCTGGCTTTCCAGGCTGCAAGTGCACAGTGCTGACACATGTCCAGCTTGCCATCCACCAGTACCCCAAGTCACTATTTGACACCCTTTATGATCCAAGTTGGGTCACCCCGCCAGTTTTCACAAGCAGAAATGTATGATGCTGCTGGTCTTTCTATGGAGGAACATCTTCATAGTTTACTTTCCTAAACAAAGTTGTAAACTTCCTTTTCAAGCAGTTCCCCACCATCCCTGCTTATGATCACCCTCTACTGAATCAGCTGCATTCCTGCTAGGATAAGGATTTCCAGGACAGGGCAGGCTTAAACTGTGACTTGAAGCAACAGAAAAAATGTGCTGAAAAGGCACAGAAATGTGGGAACAGGGGAGGAGAAACCAGTTATGCTAGGTTTGGCACCTAAGCCCAACCCAAGTGTCTACAACCAATGCCACTAAAAGGAAGCGGTAGAAGAGTCTATGTCTTCAGCTCAAAGGTTGTTTTTTGGGGGTGGTGATAGTGATGAAGTAACTTTATTTAAGACATTTGAACTACAACAACAGATTAAATTGTAGTAACAAATTTTTGCCTTTTTCCTTGCTCTTTTACTTTATGCTAGCAGATATTAATACTAAACCTCAAAAAAGGGTCTCACAAGGCCTAGTCAACCTACAGTTGATACAAGGGCTTATTGAAGTGTTTATCCACAGTCAGTTTTAACAGTCAACAGTAACCCAAGTAAGTAGCTACACCACTGTAGCCACTGAGGAGAGAAGGGAACAGTAAAGAAAACACGTACAATCCAAGTTACACCTACACCAATTATCTTACATTAAATCAGAAAAACCCTTCCTTGATATTTGTTCCCCACTCTACTTTCCCCCAACCCCCCCCAGTCTGCTACAGCTTTTTCAAGTTTAGGAAAACCTAAGTAGATAAACTGATAAAAATCCTTAAGTGAAAATATTTCTAAATACATTCACTTTTGATATCCTTTCCCACCCAAAGGCGATTTAACTCTTATCCCCAGATACATAATAGGAATCATAGATGAACATAAATTACTTAGAAAAAAACTAAACTGAAGTGAGACGGGTTTGACAGTTTTGCACATCTGATTCATACATACTGCTCAATTTTTCACCTTAATGTTGAAGAGTTATCTATTAGAAAGGCCATGTTTTTTTAACTATGCAATCAGGCACGTAGAAAATGCGGGGTGCACTTAAATTCTGCTAATTCCCTTCTTCTCCAGTATATTCTCGTTTAGGTACAGAATGAGCAAGATTGCTGCACACTGATTTGAAAGGCAGGAACATTCATGAATGTTTTCATTTCCTACAATGAAACAAGATTTTTTGCTTAAAGCACTACAGCCTCCGGAGACACCACAGGATCTCAACTTTCTTTAAAACACACTTTTGTTAACCTGCCTTGCAATATTCAATTCTACTCACTTTGTTATCTTCACAACTTAATGCATCTAAAAACTACGACCAAACTTCCACCTTCCTCCACTTCATGGCTTACAATACGAGGAATCACACCTGAATTATGGTTCTACTGAAATCCAAATCCCTCCTTTACTTAGCTTCTTAATTAAAATAAATAAGACCTCACCTCTCTTATAGTTTGAAAAGAAATATGCTGTTAAGTAATATGCTTCAGACAAGGAACATTGTTGTAGATAACTCTGAGTTCTTTTATTTAACATTCTGAAGTAACCAAAGGAAACTTTAAAGGAAAAACAAATGCACTTTCTACACAGTATGAGGTTTAGTACATTAAAGCTGCTTTGAAAAGAAAAATATGTTAAAATTAATTCAAAACTGATTTTAACTGCTAGGGGGCTAAAAATAAACAAATGGTCTTTAAAGTGTAATTGGGAAAATACATGTAATGAGATTGCACAAAGTGTAAAACACCAACAGACACAGCATTAAAAAGAAAATACTTTTTCTTTCTTTATTTTTTAAATTTCTGTATGTAATAGCAGCATTATTTCACCTATATGTTAAACTGACTTGATTATGACTAAGACTCCTGCTTCTGAATGACGTTCCTTTGAGCCTGGCAATATTGCTTTCATGAAAGTTCTGTTCTCATGTTGAAGTTGTACAACACATCTGTGTTTTGAGGTGTTTCTCCACCTGTGATGACTGCACAAGGAGTCTCAGAAACCAAAATCACATTGGGTAGAAATTATGGACAAGTAAGGATCAAAAGACAGGCCCTGTGTACTCCAGACTACTGTGTGACCCAATGACCTCCTGAACTGCTCAGCCTCCTTCCTCCCACCCGCTTTTGTTTCAACAGCAGTAACTCTGTGGTTTGTATAGTACCATGCCATACAGCTTATGCAAAAAACTTTCACTAGTCAACACTGATGTTACCATCAATAAACCAAAATCTTCTGGTATAGAAATATTTATGCAATTGAAAACATGAAGCTTGGTTTTTGTACTATCAGATCAGTGACTCCATATTTCCCCCTTTGCAATTTGTTATTCTGTTTAGCTGCAAGTGATCCCTTCTGGTTATTAATACATAAGCTACAGCATCAAATTGCAGTTATACTTGTCCCCATTCTACAGTTTCACAACTGTGTAGAACTTAGAGGTGTATCTGAACGATGTTTTGTTGTTTGCATTAATATATCTTGGATTTAACCAAGTTTAATCAGAGACAGAATCAGCATCTTTAGTGTTGTCAGGAATTAAGAGGTTTTGTTTGTTTTTGCAGAGTAACCTAGGCAGACAGAGCACCAACTTTCTCAGTCTCTGAATGACTCATTTCCAGGTCTCTACAAGGTCTATCTTCAATACTTAAAAATACAGATGCAAGAATAGAAATAAATGTTGTTTTGGCTTATTTAAAGGCAAAGAAGTCATCCACCTTTCTTACAAGTAACCTCTTTGATAAGTAAGGCACTTAGAGCCACATATTCACTCATCTTTTTATTTCTAATTGTATAAAGTTATAGCTTTCTAAGCAAATGCCTGCACTTCATGTTCCAACATATTTGATAATGCACTGTCACCAATTCCTCTGAAAAATGGTTACCTACATTAGGTCTGGATTTGTTTTTATACGTGTGTCTCCAAATAGAAGAATAGTATTCTGTTTCTAAATATCAGAAAAAAAAATAACTGCATGAAAAACTTAAATCCCTTAAAAATGTGTGCTCCTTCATAACCCATCAACAAGTTCTTCTTGTTACTTGTAGAACTAATTTAAGTTTTTGAAAAGCATCGAGTAGTTGTTAACCTCTTTTTCTATGACACCTAGTTACCTTAACCCCATTAAGACACCAGCAGCAATTCTCTTACAACTTGTAACAAGGAGAGTATTCTATAGAGTGACTTTCATATTTTACAAGAGAAAGCAAGGAATTTAAGAGAGTAACTTAAATGGAACGAGACCGCTGGCAAAACACTCCAGATCCAGATCATGACCATGGAAGCAAAAATGAGTAATATTTAAAACTGAAAGATGTTATTTCCCCACCCCTCCACACACCCTTTGAAATGCCACTATAGAAAGTCTATCTAATAAACTCACTATTCAACAAAACGCTGGCAACGTTCTCAGGTGAAAAGCAGTCCCATTTTCTTTTGGAAACATTCTTGGAACACAATTAAGGACAGATTTCACAAGGGCATAGTAGGACAGGGAAGAGGCTGCTTTATAATATCGTGTCCAGCTCAAATCCAGTTTTTGCTTACTTCACTCAGAAAGGTATTTATAAAATAGAAATTTTCAAAACATTTAACTTAAGTTCATTTTCTTAGCTATATGGATTCAAATCCCTGAGCAAACAGGAACCAACATACCAGAGATTCCAATGTGAAAGGGAGGAAATCCTCTATTTAGACTCCAATACAAATTTTGAAGCAAAGCTAAAAGTATATACTTCTAGTGAAAATCTTGACTCAGAAAAACGATGTAGTTGAGGACACTGCTGATGTCAGAGAAAAGAAATCAGGTGAAGCATACACTGCACACACTTGCCAGTGAAATGTAAACTATAGAATAGCCTTAGTTCTAACTTAGTTCCCTTCAGTTCAGCTAAAAATCCTTGCTTTTAAGTTCCTACAATGAGCTTTCTAAGGTGATTCCAACAGGAACAAACGTAAGCATCAGCAGAGCGAGTTAAGTCACTGAGTAGTTAGTTCATCAGAATGCAAAGAGGGAGAATTCCAGTGCTAGAGGCATACGTTGGCAGTATCTCAGGAGCAAAACAAAGACCGGATGCATTCCCCACCCCCCTCCCCAATTGTTCAACAGTTTTAAATAAAAGGGTGGCAGCCAATGGAAAATAAAGAAATAAAATCAGACTTGCAGTTTAAGCAAAGACAAAAATTAACACTGTGTTTGAGATCAGGTCTAATTTTCAAGTACTTATTTTAATAAGTCATTTATATTGTCAAAATTAAAGTGAGATTTAATCTCAGAAGCAGCAAGAATATTCATTCATTCAGCATTATTTCTAATTTGAAAAGTGAAAGGGCAACACTTTGGAAGTGACTGAGCTGGTCTATGGTTGGAAGAAAGAAAATTGCTTCTTAAAGGTACTACAGTTTCATTTGTTTACATTAAAAGTTCTTATTTCTCAGAACAGGGGTGTAATCCTAGCTGTCAAGCAGAGACATTTAGGCCTGGAATTGGTGTGAAGCTCACTAGACATCAAGATCAATCCAGACTTCATGTATTTGCAAGCCAATGGAAAAAAAAAAAAAACAAAACACAGCTCTGTTTCTGCTTATAGTGATCAGCATTTAGGCAGCAGACAAACTTCTGTCACATAACAGAAAAAACTTTCCATGGCCTCAGGCTTCACTGCACAACATTAACACAGGTGAACAAATACAAGACCCAGTAATGGCAGCGCAGGACACATCAGCTACCTCAGAATGTGGGCTCCACCAACTGGCTGACCTATATTGAATTTTTTTCCTCTACTTTCACCACCTGTTGGACCTCGTTAAGCTAGTCAGCTCTGCAACAGGACAGACATTATTAAAAACATATTTAAGTTCTCTCTGTAAGAACACCTAGTGACAGGAGGAGGGAAAATGGCTTTAAACTGGATAAGAGTAGATACAGACTAGATATTAGGAAGACATTCTTTACTGCAAATGTGGTGAGACTCTGAAACTGGTTGCCCAAGGACGCTGTGGATGCCACCATTATAGAGGCATTCAAGGACAAGCTGGATGGGACTTTGAGCAACCTGGTCTAGTGGAAAGTGTTCCTGCCTATAACAGGGGGTTGGAACTAGATGGTCTTAAAGGATCCTTCCAACCCAAATCATTCTATGATTCTATGATAATTCAGGGTGGTTACAAGTCTGTAGCTCATATTTTTAAAGAAGAAAACTCAGACCAAATATAACGCTGTAAAAAAAAAAAAAAAAGTAATTAAAAAAAAAAAAATACTGTCCAGCTCGGAAAAAACACTTGCAACTTCCTTATGTGGTTGGTATCAATTTAACTATTCTAAGCACAAGGAGAGTTTTCACAAGACTAAAAGAGAAACAACCATTTGCTTTAGATAACCACGTGTTTGAAGCATGCTCTTGCTTTTTAATAATGATTTGAGGATGGGCAAGAGAACTGAAAAGGATGGCTGTCCACTCCCAAAGCTCAGGATTATTAGATAAACACTTCATTCCTACACAAAAGCCTATTCAGATGCTCGCTTAATCACTCCAGAGAAGCCCACAGCAAGCCCTTAACAATGAACGAGTCACAATACTGCTTTACTACTGTGCTGTGCTGCACACCTAACCAGCATCTAGGAGAAAGTCTTCTATTATATTTCTATATACATTCTCTCTCTATATATATATATATTTCTACTATTAAGAACAGTTTGCAGTTGTGTGAAATCCTTCAGTTAGACCACACACAGCAGTTCCCTGAAATCGACTCATACAACTTAGTTATTATCTGCTGAAGTTGCAGAATGAGAGGTACATCTTATCTAGGTGACAAATTATCATGCAGTAAACACATCAGCCCTAAAAATTCCAGCAAGTTTTTATTTCCAGACATGTTGATGCCATTTTTAATAAATTTGTTCAGTGTTTACATACCATTAAAAATCTTGGACATATAGTAATTTTTATCAATGAGCACAATGTGCCTTTAAGCAACCAGTTAGTTTGGTATGTTTGTCATAAGCTTACACTTCAGCACTTTTATGGTATCTATGCCATATATTTGCACCTTTAACTTTATTCTTTCGAAGATCTGGTTAACGCCTCCCCCCAGAATTCCACACATAGCCATCATTTTTGCATCTAAACAAAATCAGGCTTGGTAAACTAGACATGGTTTGGAATTGGCAACTTGTCAACTAGGTCAATAAGAACTAAGTACTAATCTATGTAAAAACTTCAATTGAAATACAAAGTATTAACTATGTCTCTTTATTTTTTTTTCCCAAGATTTTCTAGAATTTAAGGATGAAACTGAAAGCGTTTCAGTTGGACTGAAAGAAATCTAAATTAGTTTGAACTGCCAATTCAAATTGGTCTTGAACACACCCAGTGTATATAAGAAGTGATCACAGAAACTCATCATAGAATGGCCTGGGCTGGAAGGGACCTCAAAGATCATGAAGCTTCAACCACCCTGCTGCAGGAAGGATCGCCAACCTCCCTGTCTAACACTAGACCAGGCTACCCAGGACCCCATACAACCCAGCCTTGAACACCCCCAGGGACAGGGCATCCACAGCCTTTCTGGGCAGCCTGTTCCAGCACCTCACCACTCTCTTGGTAAAGATCTTGCCTGATATCCAACCCAAACTTCCCCTCCTTCAACTTAAAACCATTTTGTTTTGTCTAGCCACTAGCTACCCTCCTATTTGTATGCCCTCTTTAGGAAAGCCGCAATGAGGTCAACCCACAGCCTTTTCTTCTCCAGTCTGAACAAGCCCAAATCCCTGGGCTGTCTTTGTAGGGGAGGTGCTCCAGCCCCCTGATTGTCTTTGTGGACCTAACAGCTCCCTGTCTTTCTTGGATTGGGATGATAACATCATTCCAAGTAAATAGGTAGTGTATCTCAATTCACGTCATATACATCCAATCTGTAATCTACATTTTATCATAGAATCCTTTGAGTTAGAAGGGAGTATAGTTACTTCTGCTGAACCTGCGTATTAGACCTAAAAAGAACATACACACATACAGGCTTTCAATTATTTAACATTTGATGATGAAAGCTGAATTTTCTCATTTTCCACTGGAGACTGAAAGAGCGGTAAATAATTCCTAGATTTTATAAAACTCAGATTATTAACAACTGACTGGGCAAGAGGGAGATCAAGGAAAAGCAGACATATTTCAAGTACACAATGGGAGGATTTTTAATACTTTAATAATAGGGAATGAAGACAAGAGCACAGATTTAAATGCAGCAAACTCAGAGACACTCCATTCCTTCTGTACTGCAGCACTCATTCCTCCTTAACAGAGCAAAACAGGCATTTCAAGTGAAAAATCAATCCGAGTTCATTAGCCTACTTTAAAAAACCTGAAATGATATCCCTTCATTTCATATTATGTCAAAAGGAGTGGGAGTTACATAGCTATTTTCCTCCCTAAAATGAACAAAGCCTCATGAAATTCTGTACTCTGTTTAAGTAGCTGAGAAGTAGTGTACCTGAATCAGAAGCATTAAGCAAAACAGTGACTAGTTTTTCTCCTGGAAGACCATGCATGAATCACAGAAGCCAGAACCTCCACCAAGTTTCACTACTCCATTCAAAACTCACCAAGTTTCTCTTATCCAATATAGTTTTATCCTATTGCTTCCAGCAAGACTCGAGCAACGTGGAACAGTAAACTTCAGCATTTAGAACTGATTTTAACTAGGCTAATTTTCCCAGTTAATGAAACAACTTAGGAAAGTAATAGGAACCACTTAAGAAGCCCAACTTGATCTTCAAGGTCAAGAATACAGGATTAGGGTTTCTAGTAAAAAAAGATAGAATAAATTATGATTATAGTATGTATTCCCAGCAAGAAAGAAGCCACCACAGGAAACAGATAAGTCTCAGTTCCAGTATTCTGGAAAATGCCATATGGATTTACTTATCTGGTACCAAACTTCTTAAGCCCGATAGGTCAGGGTCATTGATAATCTCCCAGAGCAAAATAGCATTTATTACTGATCTACAAGGTCAAGAATGAAGGAGGCTAGAAGACAATTATAGATTTACCACTGACAAAGCAATTTAGTATCTAGTTCATAATTATTCTGTATGCCACATGATCAGGTCTGTTGTTTCTCAGAGGATAAGTGGAGTAGTGCACAAAGAAGGAAAACTTCTTTGTAAGTTTGGTGCAAATGCACCATCCAAATCATCACCAAGTGGCTATTCTTGCAGACATGAGCAGAAGAGGCTGCTCAGGTGCTTCTGAGTTTATGATGCTTGTGATGCTTTGGTGAACTAATGAAGAAGACAGTGTTAGCACACGTGCATCCTGTTGTTCCTACCTAGGATATAAAAAAACTCTTGAAAAAAGACAAACAAAACCCCTCAAAGTAGTTTTTCTACTACCTTTAAGAAGCACAGTTAACATCAGTTTCCTCAAAAAACAAACAAACAAAAAAACCACAAAAGTAATTTGAAGAAGTAATCAGAAGAGAGATTCTGGGAAGATGCCAATGTCTCCAGTCCCTGGAGATGTTCAAGGCCAGGCAGGGCTCTGAGCAACCTGATCCAGCCTGATGTCCATGTTTATTGCAGGGAAGTTGGCTCCTTAAAGGTCCCTTCCAACCCTAAGGATTCTATAACCTCTTCCAAGAATGTTAAAGAATCAAAAATGACTTCCCTTCACTTTTGCTTCAAGCATCAGCTCTCAAAGCGTTACGATACGCAGTAAGTTAAAGTTCTCAGATAAAATTTGGCTTGGACAATCCCTCCTTTGAACCTTGAGCAAGTATTTCTAAAGTCATCAATTAAGAAGCATATTTAGCAAGTAAGACCGCAAGTTTCAGTAGTGAAAAATCATCATACCAAGTAAGTCTCCTTATGGACACACGAGTACATGGACTGTCTCTCAAAGACACACCTACAGTGTCAGTGTGGAAAATGTTACCTAGATAAACAAGAAATCCTCATTCTGTTGAATTTTGTCTGTGTGACAAAGATCTTTTGCTGGAGATTATGCCAACAAATCAGATATGACTGGTAGCACATCAATCTCTTAGGGATAGCACAGATAAATGGATTGGCATTTTCAAGGCAAAATTGTGTCAAGTATGAAAGGTATTTGTGTAACACAAAACTAATGTGTAAGTAACAAAAATGGAGGAAGACAAGTAATGCAGCCAGGTTATAACAACACAGGTGGATTATTAGAAAGATTCATTGAGAGCAAATTTTACCGTATGACTTGTTAAATATACTTTATCAACCATTACAAGAAGTACACAAGCATATCTGAAATTCTGACTGATTATGAAGTAAACTGCTGTGCAGGAAGGAACAACCTCTCCTGCTCCTCATTGGGTCTACCTGACTCAGTGCTATCGTATGCCAGGTATAGAAAACCTCTTAACATATTGACATTCCAGCCTGTTGAGTTAGATTAAAAAAAGAAAAAAACAAAAAAAAACCACAAAAGCTTCTTTTTAAAGCTTTCCAAGAATAGAGTTAAAGCCATTACATAGATAACTAGTTGAAGACAGAACTGTATGGTTAGTTTTCTCAGCAGAAAATCACAAGAGCATCCTGGGGGTTACCAGTGCTCTTCTTCCATGTGACCTGATACTGATGTGATCTTCAATAGTACACATAGTTCTAGTTTCACCACTTGAGAAGAAAATGAACTAAGAAAACAACAGAAAGGAAGACAGAATGGTTAAATTTAATAAACAGATTCTTCACAGGGAACAAGCATGAAGGAAACACCTGACCTGATTTGCCTGTTTATTAGTTTAACATAACGGTTTCTATAAGATGCCTCCACGTCTATTAGGATAAGGAGTTGCATAAAATGAAGAATTCATAACAAGAGGACAACAGAGATTAACACTAAAGTTTCATGTTGCTTGAGAAATCCCTCACCCACAATATAAGAACAACTTACAGCAGAATAACCTAGTAAATCAGTTATCAAAATGAAGAAAAACCTCCAATATATCATGATGCGCCACTGAGTTGTTGTGATCTGATAACGCGGAGACATTATTGTAACTGCTACTGAACATGGAACTGACTGTCCTTTGTTTAAAATACCATTTGAAAAGACTCTGTAGAACTCATACAGAGTGCAACAGAAGAAAAGGCTACACAAAAAGATGATGAGCTTATTATGGCCTCTACACTGCAAATGGGCTTGTACCAAGTTGCAGGTGGTAAACTTTGAGCAATATCAGCTACTAACAGCCTGCCTTAGCATGTACATTTCTACCTACATTCTTCTCCCCCCACTTGCTTGAATTACTTGTTTCCAATTCAAATCCAATACAGCGACTCAAGTTATTACACTCATTGTCCACTAATACCAGCTATTAGGACGCTGAGTAAGTTAGAATATCTGAATAAAAATAAGTATTGAAGACAAAAGTGGAAAAGACAGGAAGGGTAGAAAGCATAAGGAAAAATTCCAAATAAAAACACTCCTACAATACATACACAATGGGGATACATTGAAATTAAAATTAAGGACAAATAGCCAGAATGAGCTTGGAATCAATTTCCAGGAGAGAACAGTTAAGCCCTTTCACATGATTACAAGAACGCAGAAGTCCATAACAAGAAGATAGAGCACTTCTTGACACAGCACGAACACCAGAGACTGACATCTCCTGAGGAAGGTGGTGAGGAATCCTTGCTCTCAAGTACCATAGAATGAAGAATTTAGCAGCAACACCTGAATGAAGAAACTGAGTGGACAAGACACTTAAGAGGAAGACACTGCAGAAGCCTCCTGATGGAAGGTATAAATTACCTTGCTAAGCACACTTTTAGCATGAAGCAAATAAATTATAAGGATACTCCTTACAAAACTATATATATAAGAACTTCTTGTTCAGACAATTGCCGATATGATTTCTAATAAAATAAAATAAAAAATAACAAACAATACATGAAGGATTGGAAGATAATTCAGTAAATCTAAGAAGTCAAAGAGAGGAAAGTACTGCTCATAAAAGTTGAAAGATTAAAACATCAGGAGGCCCAAGAGTAAGATTGAAAGTACACAGACCAGAATCTGAGGAAGTCCACAGTCTCTGCGCTGCTCAGTTGGTAGTACAACTAATGTTTGAGACCGAATTTGGTACAGCTGGCACCTTGTACAGAGCAGTTTAAGGCAGCTGTGTACCTCATGTAAATCTTATTTTTCTCTCCCCCAGCAGATGACCTGCATCCAATCTACCAATCACAAAAGAGTACTTTCTACAATCTGCACAATATATGGCAGCAATGTTATTAACCAAAGATAGTCAGCAGTTTTGTACCAACAGTATTTTAACCTGTCATTTAATGGTGTAGCATTTTTTAAGCATGAAAAGCAACAAATAAGATCTACAAAGCTTTTTCAACAGAAGTTCTGAAAAGCAGCATCATATTCAACCTTGGATTAATTACACTGCCCTCTGATTAGGAATCTAGTTTATAAAGCAGTAGAATTACGATAGTGGCGATTGTTACTCTTTATGTAAAAGACTAGTGAAAAGTCTTTAACTCAAATAGTTTGAAAAAGCTGAGACTTGTGGAGTGGAGAGGATGAGTACTAGCATCTGAAAACTGGGCATTTTTAAAATTTGCAGTAGCACTTCTGAATACAACACAGCAAAGCAGCAACTATTTCCAAAGAAACGCCCCTTAGATGCAAGTGATCTCTAGCTGCCACAAAAGCCAGGATGTCCCATAGTAGAAGAATAGGACACTACAGAGTTACACAGAATCTAAGTTGAGAAACAAAGAGGTTACACATCCCGCAACCTTCCATTTACCAACAGGCCTAAAAAATAAATTACAAATTTACATCTCGTGACATTTACCCAACTCTCACACCTACAGTATAACAAAGTGATACAGTGATGCAAGTCTAGATGGATGCTGAGAATCAAGCAATTAAAAGTAACAAATCAACCTCAGAAGCATTCTGGGAGAAATAAAGCACTTATCTAGGAAGGGGTTAATCCAGCTTCAAGGCATTATATAGGAATCAGGTTTATGCCAGAAGTAGAAATAAAAAATACGATGACTTGTCACATGCATTTTTGACCTCAGAAGTCAAGTGCAGCTGATCACAACCAATAAAAAGGAGACTCAACCTTTACTACTCAGTACACTTCCGCAGATTCAGAATCTCATACTCTTTGTAATACATCATATGCTTCCTTACAGTATTAAATAGATGAGCCACTACATCCATCTTTCTTATTCTCTCCTCCCTTCTTCCTGACTTCTCCATGACTTTAGCAGATGGAAGGATAAAGTGTGAGATTGGTAGTGACAAAAAGATATATCACATAATAACTTCACACCCTCAAAGAAGCTTTTCAGTCTCCTCCAGAATATATGGTAACTAAATTTAATGCCATCCTGTTCTTCAGGAGTTTGATAGTGACACACGAAACTCAAATTCAGTTCTCTATCAGTGTCCCAACGTATCAAAGCTTCCTCTGAGTACACAGATAACATGAAAGACAAGGTCCTAACTAGGACAAAGAAGTTTAAGTTATTGAAGTCTATAAAGCTCTGGCTGATCCCCAAACTGCACATTAACACATTGAACTCTAAAGGTTAGGATAACAACCTTGTTTGAAGCCTTGACACTTGAATCATATTCAAGAAGGGATCCATTGTAACCACCTACACAAAACACCCCTCTAATACAGCTGAGAAATTAGAAAAGACAAAGGTGGATAAGGGGGAGAGGTACTAATTTCCCCATAGCAGCTGTAGGCAGTATGAGTCCTGGCTACTTGCCAGTAACTGGAATACAGCTCCTCAACAACACGAGCTGATCTGATAAATCAATCAGCGTGACAAACTCCTGTTCTTTTCCCTTACACAACTATTAGCGCTTATTACTGTAGCAAACCAGTTCAGGAAACTTACGAGAGCAACAAAAACCATTGTAGGTCCCCCAAAACAACTTATAACAGAAAGGCAGTTGATTATTAGATTATTCAAGTGCCACTACAAAAGGGGATAAGCAGAACAGTGTTACTGTTAGCAGTGCCATAATCTTGTTGATTAGGATGCTGTTCAGTCAATTTAGTTTCCAGCTCATTTTAAACTCTCTTCAAAAAACTGTTACTAAAAGAAGCAGTTATTAAAAAAGATAAATAAAAGAAATCAGAAATCTTGTTCTCTCCTGGGAAGCTGCTTATATTTGACTCAGGAGACAGCAGGTACACAGCAAACCTGCTTAGGAAGCTGCACCAAGTTAAACTATTTCTGACCTTTCCCTCCTTTTCTTTCTCCTGACACATTTCCCCCTTGTTTGCCAGGTTAGCTGCAACCTAGATTAATTTCACAGTATAGCTTATTGATTAGTTTAATGAATAAATCCTTATACCAGTCTACATAAATCATGAAGTACAATAAGACCAGGAAGAAATAACAGCAAAATTTTATTATGCACCAACTGAACAAGAGAAGATTGTAGCTGCAGTTGTAAATCCAGCATTACTGAATGACAGCTCAGCAAAAATGGAGAGCAGAACTGTAATTACAAACATCTCTTCTCTTTGTTGTTTACAGAAGTTACAGTTTAGGAAACTCTTACTGTCTTAGTATGTACAATGCAGAAAGACCAGCAGAGTTCAAATTGCCCAGCTCTCCATCAAGCACACAAAACAAACAGCTACCATATTTGAACATACAATACACAAGTTCAAACTATGCGTAAAACCATAGACAAAGATTACTGCACTTCCTAGGAACACTTCAAATTTGAATAGCTTTCATATACTACCATCCAGATACAACCAGTACAAAAAACAGCCACAGATTCTATCCACACTGCAAGACAAGTACATTTACTTGTAAGCTTTGCAACACACTTCTATCCTGAGAACAAACAATTCAGACAATACATTGCTTCCACTCTGCATGCTCTGCGTAGCAGGTAGAGTTTTGCCTTTCATAAAAGCTCCATATATTCTTACACTTGCAAATCCACAATAGATCAGTGAAATAATCTCAAATCTACTGCTAGATATACAGAGCATTTCTGTCCCCATCTGTTTTTCAAACTTACCCTCTCGACATCATTATTCTAACTTTTCTTATATTGTACCTCCAGGAAAAAAAAAAAGATATTTATAAGCACATAACCACAGCAGTAGGCAACGACTTAGAGGAGCTGATGAGCTGAAAAGTCTTGTGAGAGAGAAGCTCATTTAACACCATGTATTTGAAACAAAGATATTCCAACAAAAGCAAAGGAAGTCCCATGTGTTTTCTCACATTTTAGTCTAAAGATAGCTCACACGATACACTGCACCAATACCCAATGACATACATACATCAATTGGGCCTAACCATTTTTTCTTAATCTATTTCCCATCTTTAATGGGAAATAAGGATGGTACATGCAGGACCCTCTCTCATCCCAGTCAGCTCATAGTGACATAGGCAGCTACGCTGACCCAATTATTTATTTCTGCTGTTCTCCACCCTGCTTCTCTCAGTCCCACACCCCTCCTCATGCTACCACCAACATTCAGATTTTTCTCTTTTCTTTTCCACAAGCCAGTAGCTTCTCTCAAGTTGAGAACTGAGTATCAAGTTAAAGCAGATCAGTCAGGGGTTTGCTGAATGCTGATACAAATGTGTGGCAAGAGCGTGCAGTCAGGATTATGGCTTCTCTACTCTGGTGACACACGAGACTTGATGATGCAAGACAGCACTTCACTATACTTCTAGATTGTGATTTTATAATGTAGTCTGTTCAATAATTCTGACTCCAACTCCGCAATATCAGTTTGAGCTACTTCCTGCATGACACCATTCCCCAAACAGCATCTAGAACTGCTTGTGAACCTGCACTAAGCTCCCAGTCTAAACTTAAATCCTGTTGCATTAGGCAAAGTATCACCAGGAGGTCAAGAGAGATGATCCTTTCCCCTCTATTTAGCACTAGTGAGACTGTACCTGGGGCGTTGGGTCCAGTTCTGGACCCCTTGGTGCAAGAAAGGCCCAGATGTGCTGGAAAGAGTTCAAAGAAAGGCTACCAAGATGATGGGATTGGAGCAGCTGTCCATGTGGGTGACAGAGCATTAGCACAGGTTGCCAAGAGGCAATGGAGTCTCCTCCTTGGGGATCCCCAAAAGCTGCCTGAATGTAAGCCTGGGTACCTGCTCTGGATATCCCTACTTAAGAAGCTGGCTTCAACCAAGTGACATCCAGAGATCCCTTCCAGCCTTCAATATCCTGCATTTCTAGTCTTCTTCTATCATTTAAATAACATTCACGTTACCTCTCTTACCTGTTGTACACTGAAGCTGCGCTAGGAATTTCACATCACTGCTCAAAGCACAACAGAAGCCCACAAAAATCTTACCAGTATCAATGCTCATACTGGATAATGACTATATAGCTGTAGTAAGCTTGTTTGCTGTTTAGAGAATCTAGAATGCCATGGAAGCAAAAGTTCCAAAACAGGTATCACTTCAAGACCATTCTTGTATACAGTCTTAGTGGCTTGACACGTGAAGAGCACTGGACCAAAGCAACCACAAGCAGACAGCCACAACATAGCAGAAATACAGTGGAATCATTAGACCTGATACTACATTGGCATTAGAAAACAACAAGAGCCAGTAGCACGCTGCAGAGTACTTATAGCCACAGGAAAAGTGAGATCATTTGTCCACATTGGGGAAACAAAGATATAAACAGTTCATGCAGGAGTGTTGCGAGCGTGGAGATAATGCCAAGCACAATTGCTACAGATCTCTTATTTAAAGGAATTTGTTTTCCTGTAAAGTGCACATGAACTCACTCAAAAAGAACAAGCTGAAGCAGAAATTCAAATACCATCAAAACAAACCACCACCTCTGAATGTTTATAATCATTAAAACAGAAAAAACAGAATTAGATACACCGATCCTAGTTTAGAAAGTGACAGTGAAAGCAAGGGAGATGATGGTTTCACAATCAGACCAAAAAAAACTGTTCATCAGCTTTCAGCTTTCCTAAGGAAGCAAGAATAGCAAGGCTATTTGCTGTCAGATGCGAGCTAAATCAAAGGATCAGTAGAACTTCTATCCTTCTCCTAAATAAAGGTGCATTTATTTGTTATGAATTAGTTGTTTATGTTATTAAAATCGTTAATTTCCACAATGAAAGGTTATTTGCTGTCTTTCTCATTTTCACACAAATTTTCACAACACAAGAACCCAACAAGAAAACTTCAGCTTCCCTGCCTGGAGTTACCTGTCACTCTTCATTAAGAAGTCTCAAGTTACAACACTGTGCTTTGAGCATAAGATACCGTGGTAATGTAACAAAAAGCACCAGCTTGTGCTGTAGTATCTTTGCGCAGCCCAGCTGTTACCAGGTCTGCTCTGTGTGTCCACCTACATGTGGACTCAACACACCCACCAACTCTTCACCTGTAAAGTGCCAGTAAAATTGATCAGTGGGGTCAGTGACTGTTTTGGAGAACTGCATAAATTCTATTTCTTAAGGCTGACTACAGTCTGAAGCAAGATTTATAGCTCCACACCAAGGCCTCTCAATCAAATGGAATGAATTTAACCAATTCACATTGCAACGTTTTACTCACAGAGAACTGAAACAGAATTTTGAGCCATTCTGTTTCACTTCTCAAGTTATTTTTCAATATGAATTATTGTGGAATTTGGTTGTGCTGCCATGAGCACACAAACTTGAAGTTAGGGTATTCTGTTCACTACTTACATTAAAAAAATACAACCCCATGCCTAGGAGAAAACACACCTGTAACCACTATAAAGTCTATAAGAGTACTTGTTAGCATGCATTACACACAAGACCTACAGAATCAAGATGCACAGATGACTTGTAACAGCATCTGGTTTTAAGCTCTGAGACATGCAAGAGCGAGGTACTACGGAGCACATCCATAAGGAGAAGCCTTGGCATCTTAGGAATGCTTTCTGCTCAGCACAACGCGCACAAAGCTTACCATCTGAACAGCCGTTTCATACTGCATACCTATTTGGGAGTTATGTAAATACATTCCACTCAATTACAACACAAAGATGTTAGGGTTTTGGTTTTTTGTACCTTCAAATACATTACACATCAAGTAACAGTAGAATTCTTGCTAATTTCAGTAAAAATTCATCAATGTTTTTTCCCTTCAAGACTTGAAGTGCTTCAACATTTTAACCTGGGACATAAAGTAATATTCCACAAGTCACTAATTAACATTAATGGGCTGGCAAGAAACAAGCTTTTAATTCTTAAACCCATGCAAACATTCACGTCAGCAAGAAGGGTCTGACGAACAAAGAAAACAGAATTCAATAACAGAGCCCTTGGAGCAGAGGTCTCGAACCAGTACTGACCCTCAAGCAAACAGTGCACTTCAGACAACTGAGTTATTTCTGTCTTGCTGTTGGGGATACAAACAATCTGTTGACTATTAGTCTCAAGCTGGGCAATCAGTGTCTTGGAAGGATTATTGCTGGCTCAGTTTACTATTTCCATAAAGTAAGTGGATGACGCACCCTTCACATACAAAGGATTTCAAGGTGTTCAAGTAACACTATACTGCAGAAATGCAATCATCAAATTTATATAAATCCGGTATATGTCTCAAGACATCAAAACAAAGTTGTTCATTCAAAGGGCTAACAGCAGATGACATGTTCTACCTTCCTATTTCACTTCTTAACAATGCTTGACAAGTTATAATCCACAGAGCGCTATCACCTTTTGTCAATTTTTGCAAAAAAGAATCGATGAGGGTAGAATGAATTGCAAGATTCCCCCCTCCTTGACATGAAGCTAGCACAAGAGCTTGGACTCCACTTTACCATATCATTTACACTGCTTTGCTAGATAGGTACAACTCTCAAAGAGTGGAGAAAAGCTCCTACGTTATGCCAAATAAGTCATATCAACAACCTCATCCACCACTTCCCTCTCCTTTAGACCTTCCAGACAACACTAATTTTGGCAAGACTCTTCAAATCTTAAAGAACACTTTGCTGAGTGATTCTAATTTATGTTTTTAAAGTTAATTAGAGCGAACCTAGAAGTTAACACCACAGAATTTCTAAGCATGTGTTCTACCTCTATTACCCTGACTACTCACTTTCCCACCACTTCATTTAGGGTCTCAGCCACAGGCTGTTCCACAGGCACAGCAAGTAAAAGCTCTTACTGGAGAGCTCCTCACTATAAAACCATAGCCCACATCCCTCCTCCTCCTTCGCACCTGCTAACTGCATAATACAGGGCTCCTTCCTATTAACTGAATTTTGCATAATGATTGTACAAAGAAATTATATCTAAAATGCCATCTCCTTTTGGTCAGAATAAAAAAGCATGAAGTGATAACATAAAGGAATCTATGAGAAGTGTAAGTAATGACGTTCTGGTTTTACACTTAACAGATCCCAACAAAAGAGCCACCCAAAATGAGTTGGAAGAAGTTCCTCAAACACAACACATCTGCCCAGCAGAGGTCCCAACCTACAGCGATGCTCCATCTCACAGAGCACTAACTGCATTTCTGTGCATTGGGTCAGGTGCAACTGCGTTCCCTGAGCACACCCAGCTGCAATGCTCTTAACTGGCTCAAAGTCCCCTGGTTATCGAGCAGCCTTTTGGGATTCTAGTTTAGATTAAAACTGAAATGTCATCAAGTGAGATGGAAGCAGAGGAGCTTCACGTGTAACTTTCGAGAGATCAGCTCACCACATTTCAGTTTACTACATCATCACCGAGGAAGCTCTTCCTACATAATGTAATTAAACCACATTCTTCCTACGGGTTTTCCTAATATATGTATATGGAAATAGGCTTTCTTTCCTAAGGAATACCACGTTCCACCTGAAGGATTAAGAAGAGCGCAAGTACATACAGGTGCCCTAACACTCACAGGTGCCTTAACAGGTGCTTAACAGCGCTCCAAAACACGCACGGAGCAGCCAGCAGGTTACCACAGATCCGCAGCAGCAGCGGGAAGGAAGAGGGCAAGGCTGATCCCCAGCACCGTACCTGCCCGTATGCACTGGCCGTGCCCCAAGCACACGGGGCCGCACCGGGCGCTGCCCATCCACTCGGTTACAACGAGATGTGCTGCTGGGCTCAGCCGTCAACGCAGATCACTGAGGTGGACACGCTATCTTAAGATCAGTGATTTCTGCTTCCTGAAGTACGAGAGCTCCGTCAAAACGACATAAACGCGCAGCCCCAGGCATCCAAGTGCTTACATACCAACAAACAAACAAAAACAACAAAAAGCAACCAAAAAAAACGCAAAAAAAAAAAAAAAAAACGAAACAAAAAACAAAAACCAAAACCCAACAACAAAAGCCCCACGACACAGCGCGAACAGAACGGAGACGACGGCACCGGATGCCGCGCAATGAGCGCTGCCGGGCGCGGCGCTCAGGTACCGGGCGCCGAGCGGCCGCCCCCGCCCCGCCGGGCCCCGAGCCCGGCCGCGCCGCGAGGGAACGGCACCGAGCTGCTGCCAGGGCCCCGCTCCTCTGCGCGGCCGTCACGTGAGGGGGGGGACCTCGCGGCACCGGGGCAGCCCCGTGGTGGGAAGGGGGAAAAGCGAGGGTAGAAGTGCCGTCGCCATGACAACTTCCAGGGGGGAGGGAAAACTTCAAATCCCAACCGTCAGTGCAGAGCGGCTCCCTCTTAAAGGCGCCGCCACGCGCGGGCTGCTCCCTCCCCCCCCGCCCCCCCGGGCGCCGTGGCGATGGAGGAGAAGAGGAGGGGGGCGGCCGGCGGCACCGCCGCGCAAACGGAGCGGAGCCGAAACAAAAGGAGCCGAGCGGGGAGCGGGCCCGGGCCGGCGGCCGAGGGAGGCACCGAGCGGCCCCATCGAACCGCGGCGCCCATCCCGCGCTGCCCGGGGGCGGCTCAGCGCCCCCACAGAGCCGCCTTCCCACCCCGTTCGCCCTCCGCTTCCCAGAGGGGGCTCCGGCTCGGGCTCTCCAACCGCCCTCCTCTCCAACACGGAGCCCGCTCGCCCGCCCCCGCCCCTCGTCCCCCGCACCGCGGCCGGGCGAACCCTCCCGCCGCCCCCTCGCTTACCCACACAGTGCATGAGCCGGTGCCGCCAGGAGTCGAGTTCGCGGCGGACTCCTCTACGCTCCGCCGTGCAGCGGGGGCTCCGGCACTGGGAAGCGGCGGCAGGAGGAGCGGGAGCCGCGGCGGCCATTCTGTCTGTTCCCTTTTCCATCTGCCTCTGACCTCACGCCCGCTCATTTACATACGAGCGCGCGCGCCACCCAGAAGAGCCGCGCGCTCCCCCGACTCCCCCCCTGCCGCCTCAGCGAGCGCGCGCCCGCGCCACCCCCTCCCCAGCATCCGGGGCGGGGAGCGCGCGCGCCGCCTGGCGGGGTGATTGACACGTGTCCCCGCGACGTCACGCCCTCCTGCATCTTCCCGCCTTCCGGACTCGACCCCTCCCCGCCGCAGCGCAGCGCCGTTCGGTAGCCGGGCCGCCAGCGAGACCCGCCGCCACTTCGTCCCGACCCGCTCCGTTTCCCGTCGGTGTCCCCCCCCCCTCGCCTACAAATCCCGTGAGGCAGCGCGCCACCAGCCGCAGCCCGGCCGGGGCGGGCGGGCCGCAATGCACGCCGGGAGTTGTAGTCCGCTGAGGGGGATGGCGTGTGGGAGAGGAAAACGATGCCTACCCCGTGGCACTTCGGAGCTCCTTTAAGGCGTGGGGAATAACCCGTAACGCTACGCCTTCCTGAGGAGCCTCCCGGAGCCGCCGACGGGGTAGATCTCAAAGTTTCCTCAACTAGCGAGCGGCTGTTGGGGGTGGGAAGCTGTCAGCTCCGCCCCGGGCACGGCTCGCCCGGAGCCCAGCGCTGCGTTGCAGCGATCCGGGTAATGGCTGCAAAGTTGGCACGAGCGGCGCAGCAGGGAGCTCTAAACGCGGAAAACGGAGCTCCTGCTGTTTCCTCAGGTGCTCCCTGAGCGCTTCCCCGGAGCTCTGCCGTTCAGAGCACTCCCTGCACGCATTGCCGCTCCGGCGAGAAATGCCATTTGTTATTGTGCATACCCAGCTGCAGGGCTGACAGTGATGGGAGTTGCGGGCAGGAAGACATCCCATTGCCTCCGCTGGCTTTTCCCACATCGGCCAGCAGTGATTAGCAAGCAATAGCCTCCTTGCTCCCTCCTTCCTCACCTCAGATCTGCCATGAGCGCTATATGCACGGAACTTCAAAACAACAAACGTAGCCCACCATGCCACAGGGAAATGGCAAAACCCAAGGTAACTCCTGCAAGGCATCGTCAGAGTCCACTCAAACTAAAACGCGTCTATATCTGGGTAGAATGCATCTATCTCAAACTAGCAATATCCCCTGTAGGAGAGATTGTAAATTCATTTGTTTATTTGGCCACAAGATGGGCTTAAAAAAAAAATCTGTTGCTTCTTTTTCAAAGCTCTGTGGATATTTCCTTCAGAAATCCCTGGAGATGTTTTTGGGGGTGAAAGATATGCTGAGGGATTGCCTGCAGAACACAGCCAGGAGGAGCAGCTCCGCTTCCATGGGAATGAACATAGCCTTTGTAACAGATGACAGGTTACATCTTTTTGGTGTTTTCTTCCAGAAAGATTTTTAATAGAGCCATGGGATATCTCAAGTTAGAAGGTCCCATAAGGATCATCAGGTCCAATGTCTGGCTCCACACAGCACCACCCAAAAAACAGACCATATGGACAACCAGTTTTCATAGAAGTGAACTTGATCGCTTGTGTAGAACAGCTAATTGAGCTTAATGAATCCAGCAATCAAAAACATGCATTCATTTAGTGGAATCACTCAGGTGATCATGGTTTCACAGGGACACAAACATCCTCTTTTCTGAGGATTCTTTTCTGAGATGCCCGTGATCAAAGAAGGAGCAGAGAAGACACCCCTTGTTTTGTTCATCTAACATGTTCTTTGTTGTAATCGCAAAAGGAAGTGAACACGATAACAAAGTTGGTGGGCAGGTTTCAGGGAGGAGGAAGAAAGAGGAAAGAATTCTAAGCTGATTTTTTTCTAGTTGCCTGGATTTTCTACTGTACGGCCTTCTGAAAATACTGCCTCCATGCAGACGTGCCAGAGGCTGGGTTCTGAACAACTCCCTCCCTTTGAGATATTTTCTTCTTCCAAGTCTAAAACTAAACCAGACAACCAAAAGGTCCTGCTTAGTCAAACCATCAGGGGTGTTATTTTTAAATTAATTGCTTTTCCTTCTCTGCAAAAAATGACTTCCCAGCCAAGAGATTATTGCTTGCATGGACTTGATCCTGCTTTTCTAAGCAGGGAAACTCCAAGACTGACTGAGGGCAGAGGCAGCAAGGGAGAATTTTGGTTTAGTTCACTTTAGCTGATTGCCCTACCTAATTTGTAAGGGACCAGCAAGTCAGCTAACTTAGTTTAAAGCTACAGGAATTATCATTATACGTGTTTCATCTGTCATATATTAATGTAGTCAAAGTGGCTTATGGGTTGGTACTAGAACTCTATCATAGTCTGACAGTCAAAATTAATTTTCTTGAATATATATTGGAGAGATTTAACTATCTTACTGATGTGTTGCAAAACTGTTCATCACCAAAACCTCTTTATAATTAATCCCTAAAGGTGAAATTGTCTCCTGTACAGACAACTTTGCAAAGTACTACCTTGTGGAAACTGGGGGTGAAGATGAAGCACAATTGAAACAGACTAATGTGAACAAGCCTTTTCAGATACTGTCAGATACATCCTGGGGTGGTGAGACTTCTCCTTTACATGAGCACAATTTGGAAACTGAAAGTGTTTCTGGTAAACCAAAAGGATTAGATAAAGAACTGTACGATAGCTTTATGACCAAGTATTGCAGAGAACTATTAATACTTGAAAGATGTACCACAGGAAAAAATAAAAATAAAATAAAATAAATAAGAAACTTTTCAATGAATACAAACATCATTTAGATAATCTAGCCAAACTGAACAAGGGTTATTTAGTAACTACTGTGAACATTAGGTTGCCAATATGTAGCTACTTACACCTAAGTGCAATATATATTTCTCAGCAATTTAGTGCATTATAAAGATCTGTCAGGTCACAATCTTACGTGCTAAAATACCATGAATTTCACAGGTTTAGACTAACAGATAAGATCACAATCTCAGGTACTAAAATAATAGGAACTTCACAGTTTAACACTGTACTCTAAAACCCATGGCTGCATAGTTGACAAACGTTTAATTCTGCTACTTCTCTGTATGGGAGATTGGTAATCACAGCCTGAACCTCTGATTAATCAGCTGAGGCAAGTATGGGGTCAGCTGTGGGAGCACAGGTGAGAGTGATGTAGCTGTGCTCCCGGAACGGGTGGAGCTCGACTCCATCCCCTCTGAGACCTCATTTAAGGGCTGACTCCCACTGAGGCAGCATCTCTTGGAGATTGCTCACCAGTGAGTGCTGCTCCAGCTTCTTCAGCCAAGGTACCACCACTGGTGAGTTTTCCTTTATTTATTCCTTCTGTACATTTGCTACCATCTGTATATTAACAACCAATGCATTCTCCTAAGGGATGGCAACTTCCAGAAGAGAGGTAAGCATGGGCAGCTAGGGAATGATAAACATTTTTCCACTGTAGCTGGATATGTATGGTCTGAGGCAGGAATAATTGACCTATTATTTCACCTACTGCTAGCAGATACTGCACTACTCAGGGTTTTATATGCAGTCTATTCATTTTCCTTGTGTGAAGGAGGCAAGCAGTCTCCAGAAGAAGAAAGCAGCCCAAAAGCTGGTAGTGCAGTGCAGCAGGATTGCTGCAAGAAACCTACTCAAGGTAGCAACCAATAGAGGTGAAAAGATTATGCTTGGTCTTATGGTTCAGAATTCATAACAACCTTGATCAAAAACAGCTTAAAGAACTGAATTATTTTTATAAAGGTTGAAATTCTCTATGATTAGTTGTGGACATCTGAGTAGAGACTCTCTATGCCTTGAAGATTAAAACAAAAAGCATTATCCTTGTGCAGTTCCTTGGTATTCAGTGGCTGCATTTTTTCAGCAGTGTGTAAAATGAAAAGTACTGCTATGTCTCAATTACAGGGTCTGTCTTTGGGAATCTCATCAGTATTGGTTAATATCTCTGTCTCCCAGCATACGTGCACAGCTGTGTCTTTGCACAGGTTAATAGAAGGACAGCCAACGTGAATTTCAAAATGTACAATAAGATTTTTAGCCAAAAATGTATTCTTGAAACTCTGGCTAGGGAAAACAATGAAGAAATCCACAAAGTGAAGCTTACCTTAAGTAGAAAGGCAGCAGTAAGCCAATCAAGTCACTGCTGTACTTGAGCCCATGCTATTGATCTAATTCTAAGCACATGAAACACGATTATTGCGGACAGATGAGTGTTTTACACAAGCATCTTTGTCCCTCATAAGGAAAGATTAAAAATTCTTCTGGTTATACATTCTTGCCATAGTGCTCCTGCAGTTGTGAGGGCCCAAATGTGCATGAGAGGGTGTTCTCTTATCAGACCATTTAACCTGGCAAAAAGCAGCCAGGCTTTTGAGAATATAAACAAATCATCAATACTAGCTGATTCAATGGAAATGTGACCCCATATACCAAACTAACGTTGTTCAGAGCAAACAAGATTTAGGATAAAGCTCTACATTAAGTATTTATGATAGACGTGCCCATTTATACATGATTATTTAAGACATGAACAGGGCTTTCAGTTTATACCACATTAGAACAGAGAGTGATATTTTCAAAGGTTGTTTTCAGGTCTTAGTTTATCACTACTGTTTAGCGGCTAAGGGTAATATTCTACTAAAGTGCTATACAGAAAATTTATCTAGTTTAATACAGAATGTTCACTTACAGTGCTAAAGAAAAAGATTTCTTCCAAACCAACATAAGCAATCACAGAATCCTAAGTGTTGGAAGGGACCTCTGGGATTATCAAGTCCAACTCCCCTGCTAAAACAGGTTCCCTATGGTGGTAGGCTGCACAGGAAAATATCCGGATCAGACTGGTATTCCAAATTTTACTTTACAGAGTCACTTCTCAAAGAAGAGCATAAATTCAGTGGAGATTAAGGTTGAGGAAATAGACCTTTAAACTACATTCTTGCAAGTTGACATCAACTGCTACTATGCAAACTACAATAAAGATTTGGGGTTTTTATTCTATAAAAACCAAGTAGAGTACTTAGCAACTAGAAATGTAACAACTTATGTTCAGTACTGATTTAAAACATTTATTAAGTGTTCTTCTGAGGATGATAAATCTTGTGTTTCAGCACTAGCCTGACAGAAGAAGGTGCATAACTGGAGGGAGCCAACCTGAAATGCACCCCCCTGGAAAAAAAAGGAGAAAAAAAGAAAAAGAAAAAAGAAAGAGGGAGAGAGGAATTAGTTTTCTATAGATTAAGCTGCTGTTTTAACATGTCATTATTTGACTATTAAAATTAAATTTAGAGGGAAGGTAAAATCCTATATATACTCCTAAGTGATGTCTCTATAGAACTATCAATCAAATATTGCTGTATTTTCCTTTCATTTAAACTGTTATCCCATGTTTCACACAGCTGAGTAATGTCACTCACTCACTCTAAAGTTTCCCAAGTGGCTAAGTAATTTAAGTATGCCATCACCAGAGCAACTCTGCAGCTGAAAATATACTGCCATTAAACCCAGAGAGAATAGATCACTAATTGCAGCTTAATATTAGCAAGAGATGTGAAATACTGAGCCAGCCATCAGAGCACGTGCTGATGATTCAAAGTTATGCCATTACCGAAAAGACAAAGGACTGTTTACTGTCCTCATGAATGACTTTTACTATTATGCTAGCTAAGTATTCACTAAATCTAAATACTGGAAGGGCTGCTAGTTCTGCTGCAGACATCAGATTAGCTACCTTTTAAGCTAAGGAGAGCACTGACACTACTTTTCCTCCTTACGTGAAACACCACACTGGTGGGGTTTCCCTGTGTGACAGCAATGCCACTGGTGTGCAGGACAAGACACAGAGCCCTTGGAGTATCAGAGAGAGATGGTGGAGCCTTCTGAAAGGACTGCAACGTAAATAGGGAGGTAGAGTATTTCACATGTGGTGGCAAACTCAGTTTGCAAATGGCTGTTTCAACAGCCATTGCCCAGGGAGCAGAGCATAGGGTACCATCTCAGAAGCCTCCAACATCTATCCAGGAGATGTATGTGTGACTCTGAAATGAGAAGAGGAGGTATGCCTGTAATTTGCTTCTCTTTCCTCCTCATGTTTAAAATTCAAGCATGTGGGTTTTCACCATTTGCTTTGGAGGACCCTTTTATAACTAAGTTTCTATATTCCCCAGCAGTGCCTTGCCCATAGCACTAGGTAAATGTGGTTTGGAAACTGGAGTGATTCTGCAGGTGCTATAGCCACATCAGAGCAAGGCTGGGATCCTGCTTATTCTAGTTTGGACACTGTACCTCAGATTCAGATATATTGCTTCTCCATCTAGCCTCTCTATTGTATTGCTTTCTATGGTGTATTTTTTTTCTTGCCTTTCAGCTTAGTATTGAATTGGGAGGTTTTTAACCTCTCCTACACCATCATAGCCAGAATTTCTTTGAAATGGAAATCAGGAGTCTCCAGTCCTCACCTGATTTCTCTGTCATGAAACAGAATTTGTGATCTGAAAGTAAGGGCTGGCAACATATTGTTCTTTAAGGTAGAGACTGCTGGAACTGTAGTGCTTTACTATGCTAATAAATAAATAAAATAACATCAATAGTTTTGTGTTAAACGAGTAAATAGTATTACAGACCAAGAGCATACCACCACTTCATCAGACTTGGTTGATGAGGTTTCACAATACTTGCCTCCCCTTGTGACAAATAACCCCTCTTTAAGTTAATTCTCTTAGGCATTCTCACAGTCAGCTTCTCTCAACATTTATCAGCTGGATGTTACTGTCACAAAATAGATTCCAGTGTGATTCTATTCATTGTTCAGGCTGGAAAGCCAAAGGAGGTACTGTAAATATCTTTAACAAACAGTATTTATTACTGCTGGTTAAAACGTGTTCCAACATTTTCTGTTTTTGTTCTACAGAGATATTAAGTTGGAATAGAGTTAGTTACTTAGCTTGCAAAATCCAAAGTAATTTTGATCTTGATCTATTTCTTTTCTAAAATGCACTTTGAAAATAGCATTTCTCTGGTGATGCAATCTCCAGTCCACGGGTTAGAAGTATGAGAAATCACACACTTCCAATAGCAACTCAACCATTTCATTGTATGATTAATTTAGAACTCACTGTGAATACTCAGGTCTTAGTGATTTATTTTTAGTGTTTATTTTTGCAACTCGTTCTATAGATTTTTCACAGCCACTTCTATTTCAGACAGCTTCTCTGCCAAGTTCTCTCTTCCCAGAAATAAGGGTACAGCATATGGATCTCCATAGCTTCTACCATCTCCAACAAAGAACTCCTTAAGTTCCTCAGCAGTGGCCTTGTCCCCCATGAATTCTCCTGGTTTTTTTTGTTTTTTTTGTTTTTTCTTTTTTTTTTAAATGTAGAGTGTAACTTCTAAAATAAATCTCAGCTCCATTTCCATCCATTTCCACACTGACCTTGTACAACATTTTTGCATTATTGTTGGCAACAGATTATTAGAAGTAACATCTTTTTACTACTAAGATCTATATTTCTTATCGGGGTCAATATTTCTTATCAGTGAAAACAATATTTTAAAACATCTTGCACTTTCTTTGTAGCCTAGAGAAGTATAGGAAAATGAATTAGAATATAGAGTCTGAGTGACAGAATTTTCACTGTGCTTTCAGAGATGTGAGGAATTCCAGTGGAAAGACTTTCTATTTGGTGTAGCCTATCCAGATGTCCCTTGCAAGACAGGAGCTTAGACTGCTGCTGGGAAATTCTTCTGTATTGCTGTGTGGGCCTAAGGTGCTAGGTGTGAGCTCATGAATACATGAAAACTGACCTCTCCAAAACTAAGGTCATCTAAGACAGAGCTGACCTGTCTGATAGAAACAAGCCAATGTCAGCACCACTTGTTATGGATACATAGGTAACTTTTGTAAAATGCAGTGTGAGCATATGAATTCCAGGACAAAATCTGCGTGCCCTTCTTTTCCAATGGTAACCAAACTTCCCTGTATAATAGCCATCACATTCTCACTGATCAGAGTTCTCCCCACAACAGGGTCCTGACCAGACTCACCAAAGCCTTAATGAGGTTTGCATGCCCAAGAACTAGAAAGCTTTTAAAAGTAGTATTTAAACCTTTCCTTTTATTTTCACATGTGTGCATTTTGCTGGTTAACAACAGGTGAAACTAACAAGACATGTCATCTCTCAAAAATTTAAGCTTATTATGTGCCCAGTAAGAGAATAACAGTGAAAAGTTTCCTACCTCCACTTGATTATGAAACATTTCTTGGATGTAACCAAACACGCCCATTCTAAACTTACAGTTGCATTTAACTCTGCAGAGAAAAGAAATCCCCACACTGCTTTTTCTTTTGACGCACTCTCCTGCTGCTCCCAGCTGCTCAAAGCTTCAGTTAAAACAGCCAGACTATCTCCTATTAAAGATACCTAAGAACAGCATGCTTAGTGTTTAAACAGCTCCATGTGTACTCAATTATGAAAGCAATTAATTTAGTCAAAGACTAGATTAACAGCCATCTGTGGCCTGATTGTTAAATTTGAGTACCTGAGTATATTTCTGACCAAAATTATCATGACCAGAGTCTTATATAGCACATGACCTAGTGAGAAGTCAATGGACAATCAAGGACATCTTGAAATGAAGAGTTGAACATTAACTGTAATTATTATTTTATCACACATATCGCTGATTTATACAATATATATGATATGGAAATCATTTTGTTTCTCAGAAATGAAACCTTTGAGTTTCCTAATTGAATAGCACTGTTATTTTAATGGTACAAAAACCGTGCTCCCAATAAGGTGATAATCATATATATGTGTAGATGACGTAAAGATAAGGGGAAGATATAGGACAAAAACAAGCAGGAGGAACAAATCAAGTAGAAGCCTGAACTAAGACAAACCCTTAGGATAAGGCCCTATGTGGACATACAGCTAATCACCAAATAGGCAATGCAAATATTTGGCTAGTCCATACAAAGAGGACAGCTGTAAAATGAGAGGGCATCCGAGTCCACAGGCAAGCAAGCATTGCCCTAAGACCTCTATAGTATAATAATCATCAGGCTCTTTTCAGTACTTGGAGAAGTGTATGCTAATCTCCTAAGGAAGAAGATAACACATTCTGGATTTCCTATAATTTAGGTGAACTATTTGGGGAAGAAAACATGATGACCAGGCAGAGCCTCTCTTTTCCCTCCTGCCTTTGTTAAAAACAATCAACATTTGTGAGGGTTTTCAAATAGTCCTAGTAATCATATTTTAATCAAATGAACAATAACAAATTTATTTTAAGAGATATGCTTCACCACACAAATACATTCAGTTACATTCTGGTGTCAAATTCATTAAGTGGTTGAAAGGAAAAAAATCAGGTTCAGTATGGTGCCTTCAGAATATTTAGGCACAATATTGAGCCTCTCACACATGGGAGAGGTAGCAAAGAGGTGTTTCTTCATTACTGTCACAAACTAAGCCTTATGCTTCAATTCCTATTTATTTATCTATTGTGATCTTTGCTGAGCTGTATTCTAGCTTCTCAATGTGCTTTAAAAAGGGTGGATAAGAACAGAATTTTTAAAACCTCAAAAGTGAGATACTAGAAGTAAAATTACTTCTGGTAAAGGACTTGCACTACTTGCAAGAACATCAGTGTTTGATTACACTAATTTTTCTAGAGAAACTCACTTGTTCTGTTCTTGGATATTTTTGATCACCATTGCCTAAAGTACAGTTCTCCATTTTGTGTAAAGCACATTCTCCCTTAAAAGTCTTGGCTATACCAAGACCCACCCTTTTTAAAATGATCTAGGCACAATTTGTTACCATCAGTGACAAATCCAGCAATCCTTGCATCTGATATTTTCATCCATGAGATTTTCTGTTTACTTTCAGATCAGTAATGAAAACATCAGAATAGCAATCAGCCTTTGAAATTATCAGTGTTGAGCCTCCTGTCGGCCTTCAGTGAGGCCCAGTATACAAGATCATTTTGTAAGGATTCCTTCTTAACCACAACACTGGCAAATGCTTCACATCTTCAAATGATGATTAAAAATATTGTGCTATATTTCTAGTAATATCAAAGTCAAATACCTTAAAACAGCATAAAATGACATATGTCATAAACTGCTCCCTCATCTGTCTGCAGTTGTTCTGACCAAAATGAGATTTTCCAAACCTTCTACATCTGGAATTTACTCTAGGGGAGCACTCTGCTTCTGTGCTCCAGTAGAAGCAGAAAATATTACGTAGTTGGTCTACCTAAAGAGAGAAACCTAAGAGATCGTAGTGATTTTGGACATGGGATATCATCTGGAAGGTCATTTCCTTGTGGTTACAGAGGCATTCAGTCAAGGGGAAGGACATTTCTTTCCATTTCATCACATAAACCAGAGACCATTAGGACTTTTTTTAAAAAACAATATATTGACAGCAAGTTCTACTTCTTTGTCAAAGTGATAGGCAAGAGTAGCTAGAGCAAGAGGCTTTAAGGAAATCCTCTTGGTACAAACTGAAAAAACTTCCTGAGATCTCATTTTAACGAGTTTTCATTTTGTTTAGATCTAACTTGCTTGAGAAATAGTAACTAGAATTCACCTTTCCTTAAAACACTGTGTGATCTAGTCATCACCTTACTTCTGTCTCTGAGGATGATTAAGTATCCTGGGGTTTATGGAAAGGTTGCTTGAAGACCTGCTAACCTGCCTCTGCTGCAATTAATGCTCCAGCACATACTGTGGGCTCTGTAGGCAGTTTCAGTAGATCTTTGTTCCAAAGAAAAGAATAAAGCCCAGAATAAAAAACTTTGACATACCACCTTGAGAACAGTCAGCTAAAAGGGAAAATATATGTATTCAAATACTCACCCGGTACAGGTACTGTAAAACACAGTAATGTAAAACACAGGCCAAGCAGCTACCCAAATGGGTGCCAGGAATGGACACTTTTTTTTTTTTAAAGGAGATGCTTTTCAGAATGGAAGATAGAGCGTTAATTAAGTAAAGAAAAAGAATATTGAAATATTCTCTAACCTGATACCCCAAGCTTAGGGTTGTAACCCATTCCACCATGATAGCGAATAACACCTTCTGTTCACATTTTCTTCTGTGCTATGTGTTGTTAGCCTGACCAAGCACAATGAGAGCAGCTGCCTTAGTGCTGAGCTGCTGCTGCACCTCGGCCAGAAGGGAGGAGGCCAGTGAGAGCAGGAAGGCCCTGGGAAAGGGATCAGTACAGTAGGTGTTGTTTTTAACTAAGTGATGAGAAAAAAGTCTTGCCTCCCCTGAGTCAGTCTCCCCTTAGAAAGGGTTAGATTGGTCTGAAGAAGAGGGTACTGTGAATCCGAGATTGGAAACAGATTTGTGAGAGTTAGGGCTAACTTCCAATATTGTTCTCATGCAAATTATCGACTCTCAGAGGAAATGGAGACAAGTTGTCTTTCTTGAGGAGTTTATTCAGTTTATTCAATTTGGGAAGTTTCTGGGTAAGAAACATGGACTCCAAGAAAAATCTCAGTCTCCATAGGATTTGCAGGCGGGGAATATATTTGTTCCCAAGCCCTTTTTAAAAAATATGTCCTAATATTTCTGAGTTTGCTCCTGTTACAGGATTAGCTTGTTTTACTTCATTATTATTTGTCCAATGGAACCTCCTTCTGGGGGTTTTAAATCTATAGTGTCTGAGAGTGAGCTTCAAAAGAGGTTAAAATGATCTAATTTCAAGTTGTTGGCTGAATTTGGGTTATTTTTGAATAGCTTCAGGCCTTGATCCTACAAAAGGATTTCTATGGACAAGTGTTTGCTCTTGTAGCAACATTCCAAAGGTTCCAACCTAGCTTACCTGGCTGCAAATAAATGAACATAGATATATCTAAAAAATAAGTGTATCCTTGTTTTTTTTTTTTTCACTCAGATCTTCAGCTGCAAAGTAGTTGTTTCTGTTGTCATTCTTTAGCCTTTATTTATTTATTTATTTATTTATTTATTTATTTATTTATTTAGAGCCTTTTCATAGTTGAATTTTTAGTAAAGCTTGGTTTAAAATGCACAAGATTGAGGCAATATATGGTATCTCTTGCTTTGAAAAAAAGACTCTCACCAAATATGTTATATAGTCTGCATAGGGTTACTTTGCTACGTTTTTAAATGAAATGCAACCTAAGCACCAGTTTTGGAGAGTGAAGGTCAATCTCTGGACTAAGAGATGGTCTTGTTGGTGTTGCAGCTGCGCCTGGTTTCATTCTGCACTTTAAGATTCTAATGTGAGCAAAAGTAAACTGCACCTGCTAGAAACTGGGAGCTTTTCAGAATAGGTGACAATAATCATTTCTACTTCTTATGTGGTAATGAGGAATGTTTAGTAAACACAAAGGTGAGGAAGGGTTTCTGAATGAATGCAGGGAACATGAAATATCCTGTTGAATGATCATTTTCAAGTAGAAATGATCTTTTCTGTTTGTTTTTAATAATGATCAATAGGATTGTACTAACTCTACCTCATGTTTTCTTATTTGCTTTGATATTTTTTCATGTAATTTCATCACATGATCTTTATTTCTTATTCTTTTAAAATTAGGATTTTAATTACAGTGTTCTTCTATTATTTCTTTGTAAATATTTACTCAGAAATCTGCTTCACCAGGATGAGGGACAGGAAACAGCTCTCTGCCATACACACTGCACTGCTGTAGTTGGAATTAGTGCAATCCTAACAACTGTATCTATTTAGTGACAGAAGTAATAAATTGTGAAAGTTATGTTAAGAAAAACAAAAAACAAAGGAGAAAAGAAGAAATGTTTTACCCTCCAGAAGTAGTCTATTGTTTAGGCACATCTAGATCCCAAATGACAAAAAACAAGCAGATTTCTAAAAAAAAGTCAAGGTGGTTTGGCAGCATTATAAGAAAGACAACAAAACTAGCATGGGTAGAATTTACCCAGCTTCATCCCTTCCCCTTAACCTGGATATTTTCCTTCTCTGCTTCTGTGTAGAGTTATAAAATGGAGCCTACATAAAGATAGCAGTGCATGGCTGTAATTCAGGAAAGCACTTAAGTAGGTGATTAACTTCAAGCATCCACTTACCCACTTTCCTAATTAGAAGTGAACTTAAGCGCATACCAAAAGTTCTTTCCTGGTTCTGCCTACTGGCTGCAGTGCTGCCGGCTGCCTTGGTGAGGCTGCTCCGGTCTGCAGCCCACACCACCTTCTGTCAGTCCGCTATTGCTCCATCCCATAATTTCTTTATGTTCTCAAGGTCCTGCTGTTTCTTTTAGAAGGGCAATACTGAGATTCTTCAAAATCACAGTGATCGGATACTATCTTGAATAAAGGTTTTCTGATCATGAAACTTAATATATGATCCAAGAGGACATGGCTCAGCAGCTGTTTCAATCAGATGCACTTGAATTTCTTTATTTACCTTTAAAGGTCCAAGTGCATCCAGAATTTTGTTTTTGTGTGCCCAAGGCTGCTTAGAGCTTGCCCATGTTGTCTTGTAGACTGGCAGCAGTCTGGGAATGGTTTCTCTACCAAATCCTCTAAGCAGCTTGATCTGGGAAGCATCCTCAGAGCACACTTAATACTTACTATGGGATTAGGCCCTGGCAAAATGCGGCTGTAGTGTTTTTTCCAAAAGCAGTGCAAGGGATCCCTTTTTCTCTGATGGCAGTTACAACTATTTACCCACAGGCTGTCACCAAGCATTCCCATCTTTAACAGAATTGTCCTAACGTATAAGTTAGGGTTGAGCTCTCTCTTTCCTATCCAATTTATCATAATTTCCTTTCTGCATGATGCCACCATGTCAACAGGATGAACAGAGACTAGTTAGTCCCCCAGGTTACTCCCAGGTTAATGGACATAGATATTTCCAGAGAGAGGGAGATTTACATCCCTGCAGATGGAGGTAGGAGTGAGGTCAATGTCACCCTGCTGGGTGATGGAGGTACTCTGACAAGAAGGAAATCTTGGTTTTCGATGATTTGTATATTTCAATATCAAGGCTCCCATGGCACTTTTCTGGTCAGAATGATGATCACATCAGGATGTGGCTTTGCACCTTGCTCCTGCAGAGTGTTCAGGTCTTATATCTCTGTTATTCATGCTTTTTGAGGCTTTCCTGGCCAGACAACATTAGGTGTACCTTTGGAGCATACCTTCCAGCATACATTTATCTGAAAAAGTTCCGCCCCTTGCACTGAAAAACACCTCTGTAATGTGAAGCAGAGCATAGTATGTGGGTGAATGAAAGATAGGCTTGAGAACACTAATTTTAGATTGGACTAAAATGCTGATGTGTGTGCTGCCAGTGTAATTTTCCTTCAGTAAAGATAATGATCCAGTTCCAATTTATTAGCAGTGAAGCACCTTGTCTGAAAATGTTGAAATATGAGTGAGACTTTACTCATGGCCTTGTATATCACTTCAATATATCTGAAATAACTATGTAAGTAAAGGTATGGCAGCAACTCCACACTACCTGGGAGTGAGTAATAAATGAAACAGACCACTGACTATGTTAGGTGGATTTTCTAGAAAATTAAGAGTCTTATAACATTTTTTTTTCAACACTTAAGCACAAAGATGTTTCTTCTTCTTCTTCTTCTTCTTCTTCTATTTTTGTTTTCTTTTCCCTGTAATATATATTCCTGCAAAACGTATCTCATTGACATTTTGAAAAGACTCTTGGAAGTCTTGTTTCTAGCTCTTAGTGGTTCTTTGGTTTATTCTTTGGTTTCATATACTGCTTCAGAATTGACTAGAGTCAGCTGATATATATCTCAAACTAAAAACTTTAGTACCCTCAGATTTTGTGCCTGCAAATAACCAGATGAATAAGCTTTTCTGGGTAACCTTTTTCTACATCTACATTTTCTACATTCTACATTTTCTACAGTGAACTGTCACCATATTCCTGCCTGGCAATGCTTTCAGGTAGAAGAGAAAACTAAGACAGGGACAGGTCTTACCATGCTCCTTACAAGTGGGTGCTTCAGTCTCCCTTGGGCTCAGCTGCATGAAGCAGTACTTCAGGGCTTGGGTAAGAGGGAAAGCACTTAGCATAGACAGTTCAGATGCATAGCCAAACAGGAGCCACAGTGTGTTAGTAGGGCATATCAGTGAGACTGATATGGCTGAGGACACTTCAATTGATCTTTTAATATATTCAGATATGACCCAGAATTGGGATAAAATAAGGTCAGTGCCAGTCTGCTAGCGGCTATAAGAGTAGACTGTTTATGTGAGTTTAATTTTAAAGGTTATTTGTAATCTCTTATTTCTTAGCTCTTTATTCTTGCTGCTCTGCAACAGCACAAGTTCCTCTTAACAGAATATTTGAGCAAATATCTTATTAGTGCAAATCCTGTGGCTGCTAAACACACATCTGCTGTTTGGAATTGTAATTAACTCATTTAAAGTGTTTTAAAGAAATAAAAGTGGAGATGTGATTTCAACAAAAAAAGACTCAAGTCTGCAGGGAAGTCTGACACGAGGATAGAGTGTCAGCACTAAATGTCAGCTGGGTAATTGAGTGCTTTGATCATATCACTGGGATTATTCCAGCACATTTTATTGCAGTAAATACACCAGGGCATGGTCAAGTCAATATGAATCAACAACAGTCTACTCTCAGAAAGATATGAAGTAAATAATTAGTCATAGAAATAAGGCTGTAACTCATAGAAGAGATAGGTAGTTGTATGCATAGGAGTAACATCCTTGCTACATGTTTGTCCCCAAGTCCTAACTCCATTATCTCTCTGGATTCCTACTGAAGCTACAAGGGATAATAATTTTGCACACAGCACACTGAGCAATACTTTTATCTTTTCACTTGATTTGATTTAGAAAATTTTGCTGGCTTGTATTTAAGAAGCTGGAAGATCTTTGCTTTCTGTATTCTTGCTATCAAGCCAGTGCCAATGTGATATAGGCCTATTTATTGCTCCTTCCTCACATTCAGTTCTGAAAACTAGCAACTACTGGTTTTCCACATAAATGGTAGGGTCTTGACCCTGTTGCTCCTCTTGACTGTATCTTGATCACTTAACAGGTCAATATACTTTTTGGCAGAAACATACATTTTTGTATTTAAGATCTGTGGATCTTTACTTCAGCATTATAGTGTTGCATTTCCAATTTTTATTATAGAAAGTTTCAAAGTTTTGAAGCTTGGTAAATATTATAGGATAACTATATTTGTAGTTAAGGTAGCAAAATCTTTATTCAGAACTTGAAATGTCAGAATACACTCTGAGAGTTTTATTTTTGAGTGTTTTGGGTGCCAGTGTTGAATATAAATAGAACACTTGGTGTATGTTAAAGAGTATGTTAGAGAGTTACATATTACTTTATATGTAATAACCAGACATAGCTTCTGGTTTAGTGCCATATTCATGATGGCACTACTTTGTGCTGGACTCACATGGGGAAGGGAGGGGTCAAGTTCTACCTGTGTTTTTTGTTACCTCAGCCATAGCACGATTTAATACAGTGCTGTGCATGTGTCAGTGCACAACTTCTTAGAGGCCAGATATTAACTGGAGACTGCAGCATTGCAATATCCCCCTCCATCACTCTCCCGACTTCTCTTGTCTGTTCCTGGCAAGGTCTGTGCATCTCTGCAACAGTGTGTCAGAGGCAGAAGGCTGGGCAGGAGGCTGAATGGAGCTGCCCTCATTGCCTCATGTGGTTCCCAAAACCTCCTCTTTGCTTTCCTAGTTTATAGTGGGAAATTTCCAATCTAGCTGCAAAATGGGGCTGATAAGACCAGGACAGGGAAATGCCTGTTTATTATCTAAATATATCTCATTCACCTCATTTATACTTACACCTTTCAGGAGCTAATTCACAACATTTTATTTGACGCCTTCCATTCTCTTCATGTAATCCATGAAACAATTACTGTTTGCAGAAATGAATTTTAATCCTGAAGTCAAAGGATTTTATTTTAACTGTTGTAAAAAAAATCGTGCGTGTGAAAGTGCAGTTATTTTAAAACATATAATATAGCTCATAGCTGTTGTGAATCAGAGTTTTAAAATTATTTTTAGATAAATGTAGCATATTTTACAGTGAGAATTCTCTAAAAGTTGAACTTCACAGGTAGAATTTCAGAGGTAGCATTATTTCATGGCTACCTAAGGAAAATAAAATGAAACTAAAATGCAAATTAATACAGTACTTTTAGATCTGCAGATATTCATTATATTCTAAAAACATTTTGCAATTTAAAAAAACAAAAACTGACACAAGATGTAAGTTGCTAAATACTTCAATTTTACCTACATTTTTTTACGTCAAAAATAGTTTTAATATTAAATGACAACTGTAGACTCCTGTTGACTTGAATACAGTTTGACTGTTTTCATGAAGTGCTCTGTGGGATGTCAGAATATTTAATTCAGGATGTTAAAAACATCCCAAAATGTCACAATAATTATATCACAGCAGGCAATTAAAACGCTGGAAAATGCCAACTGACTAAGTGTGTTCTCTGTTATTTAGGAAACTAATGAGTGAGTGACACATAAAGCAGAAAACACGAATGATAACCACAGAATCCAATATATGTTATAATTAATTTTAATATAAAATGTATATTAGAATAAAGCAGTCTATCTTAGTGAAAACAAAGGAATAGTTATTTAAAGCTTCTGTTTGAACCTTAGGCTCTGTAATTCTTCATTCATAAGAAACTGTTTTATGTCTCCTCTTCATTATTTAGTTAATTAGTTATATGTTTGTATTATGACACTGTAATGCGGGCTTGCTCATGAAACACTTACTAACCACAGTGGTCCTATTCACTGCACTGTAATGGCTTCTGCCTGATTCTTCATGTCTTCAAATTAGTGTTAAGGACATCCAGGGAAAATCGCAGTGGGGTAGAGGCACTACAGGACCCAAGCTGACAAGGGGACACCATGATGTGAATAACAGCACTGATACACAGAAAACAATGGAGGCTTGCAGTTCTCTTAGCAAAATCCTTGGATCTGAATGACAATGGGTTAATCAGAACAGCAGTGCAATCAGAGGGTTATGTTTTTGATTTAATTTGGACAGGGATTTCATCCATTATTGTTAAGTCCACATCCCATTCTGGCAGACACAATGGGAATCAACTCGTCCTATTCAACTTTCAGGAAAGAAGTACAGTAAGAAGCACGACTGTTTAAAAAAAATAAAAAGTGGGGGATTTAATGAGGATGACAATGGGCAATTAGGTAATGAGGCTGGAATAACTATGATTAGTGCAGCTGAATAGCTTAAATAATAGAAAAATGTATGAAGCATCAGGCAGAAATGGAAGATGCCAGAAGTGGCTGAGAAAACCATCACCAACCCTGAGAAAACAGCAGCAGGCATCACTCTGCTCATACCATTGTGAAGTTTTCTGTGGCAACCATTACCTGGGGATCCCAGATCCCACAGCAATTTAATGGGCACAACTCATTGTTACTGAAAGGCACATTCTTGCGTACTTGTATGGCTGCTGGATATGAAATAATGCTCAGATTTCTGTAATAGAGCTGCATGCGCTGAGTGCTTCAAAACCATCTCAGTACAAAACAGTAACAGCAGTTAATCTGTTTGTTTGTTTATTTCAACCCCCACTGTTTTTATACAGACACTTCAGCACTACTCTGAACTTCCTTGGTTGCTTCTACATGCCCAGCTCTGGTTGGGGACAATCCATTTGTAAAGTCAGTTTCCTTCTTTCTATTTGTATTCATACGCTGGTCAGACATTGTGTGTTATTTTGGTATGTTGTTTGCTTCTAGCTGCAAAATACAATTCCTTGGGCTGGCTGTTGAAAGCTTGCATCTGGCTCATTACTCAGCCTTTGAGCACCTCTTGTTGCTGGCAGATCATTAAAGCAAGTTTGGGGAACAACTGATGACATTTGCTACAATTTCTATGAAAAAGAAAAAAAAAAAAAAAAAAAAGAAAGAAAAAGAAAAAAAAGCCTCACCTACTCTTCTGTCTTTTCTGACTGGTTTTGACTCTGAAAGGAAGATATTTAAATCCTATTTCTCCTCACTGAGTCGCTGTTGATAAGTGTACACCCCACATCAACTTGAAAAGTGATTCCTCTTCTCATTGAGAACCAACCTGGTGGCCTCAGAGAGACAGAATCCATCCCTGCGATTGTGAAGGCTAAGTTGTTGAGCTATAAAAAACTATGATATTCTTTCATGTCTTTACATGCAGACTAAGTGAATGGTTTTCAGCATTTCTGCTCAGATAAAAACAAGACTCTTAATTCTGCCATTATCTGTGCAGGTACCTTTTTAATTATAAACACTTTTCAGGAGTGTTCTTTTTGAGTCATCAAGAAAAGTCTCAGTAGTTCATCTTCTGGAGATAGTTATCTTGAGGACCTTTCATGTATGTATGTTGGACATGCAGAAAAAGCATAGAGATGGATATGTTTATATCTATATATGTTTATATGTCCTGTAAGACAGTCACTAAAGCTACTGGCTATGTCCATCCCAGCACATTTTTCATTCCACAAAGGTCAGCATGTTTTTCTCTCCAGTAGTTGCCATAAAATAAACATAACAAAAAATTAACATTTTAGTGCTTGAAATGGAGAGGGATTTTAAAAAAATAACCTCTCATCCAAATAACCCTAAACTGTAGATGCTAGGAATTCAGTTATACCCTCTTACCTTACATTTATTTACCCAGCTCCTTGTTTCTGTGACATGTTTGGTTTTCTACATTGAGGAGAGCACTAAGTAAACAGAATAAGCTCCATGGCATCTCTTAAAATGGCAGGCAAGATGGGCTTGCAAGAGAGCTCTGTAACATCTTCACTACCTTTTATTATTACAGTGCTCATGAAAAAACATCTGCAGGCTGCAGTTTCCTAAGATTTGATCACAGCTGCTTTTGGCCTTCAGGACTTGATTTGCGTCTGGGAACAACGATGGGTGATGTCCATCTAAAGAAACAATGAAAACAGCAATCTTACCTGTGTATCCGTTTTTCTCTGGTTTCTCTGTCTTGAGCCTGTAATGTTTCACTTTGTTTCAAATGCTGATGCAGATTTTTTTTTTTTTTTTTCCCCTTAAAGTCTGTCTTCCTGAAGCCTTTTTTTTTTTTTTTTTTTTTGTTTGTTTCTTAGAGATAATCTTTCAGTTTTCAGTCTACTTTGCACCGATACCAGCTATTTATTTATTTTTTTCTACACATTTATTTTTTCTCTTTTTCTATGGAAGAGTGAATCTTGCAGAGTACCTGCAAAAAAGAATTAAAGGAATCAATTTAACAGGAAGAAATTACCAATTTGTGATTTCCTTGAGAAAGAAAATCTGGACAGACAAAGATTACACTCATTATTACAAAGCTCTTTTCAGTCACAAAGGCAATAGAAAAGGTATTTATAGCTGACCTTTGAAGACTCATAATTCCTTCTGGTGGAGAAGTATAGAATTTTACACTGAATGTTTTATTATGTCCGTATAGTCTAAAATGACACGTACTATTTGTAAGAGAAGTTATAAAATATTTTTTAGAAAACCATTCAAGCAGTATAAAAATACAGGAACAATTGTGATTGTTTAAAATGATGATGTGATTTCTGAGGATATTTTAGGATATTTAGTAAATAGGGTAGAAGGCAAAATATGGATATCTAGATATCGCAGTTTTATGAAGTTTTGGCAGAGAAGGAAAATTTTTTCCTGTTTTACTGAGGGATGCACAGCTTAAAAAGATGCTACAGAAGCAGAAAACTGTGATAAGATTATTTTTTCTTAATATCAGTAAATGCCCATTTTATTTTATTTTATTTTAATTTTTATTTTTGTGATAATTTCAGTTTTCAAAACTTTCTTTTTTTTCTGTTGTATCCATTATTTCCTTAGCAGAATCTGCTCTTTTAGATACAGATTTTAAATACATCTGATATCCTAGAACTGCATGTCAGCAACTGTACTCACAACAGTTAAACCCTTTTACTATCACGTGGGCTACTCAATACAGTTAAATTTATAGACATCCAACTATAATAATATCTAATCAATGTCCCACATATTTTTTGCCTCTTAGCGAGTTAGGTATCAAGTGGAAAAAAATACATCCAAAAGCATTAGATTTACAAGATTCCAAACCTAAATGATAGGTGCTTGATAGATTGGCAGAAGAAACAGGTAGTGACCTGCTTACATGGTACAAATCAATTTTTTTGAAAATTAAGAGTCCTAAAGGGTTTTACAGGAAAATGTTCATTTCCTGCTATTTTGCTAAAGTTACATTCCTGAAATTCCCTTCGCTTTTTCTTTTTTGTTTGTTTGTTTATAACTTTATTTCCTGCTAAAATATGTGCTAAAATAAAATTATGCAAACAACAGCTCCAGCTTTTAATTCAAAGAAATTCATTTTCTTAGCTGTCTTGAACTGACAGTTACAGTGAAATTAACTCTGCCTTTTTCTTTTCACTTCATGGTCAGAAGAGTGCAGAACAAAATACCTATGATTCACAATTATAGTTTGAATAAAAAATTGTCTATCTTGTTCTGTCATCTTCTGAAGAATCATGTTTTTTCAACTATGTGAATATTAAATTGTGAGACCGAGTGTGTTTAATCTGCTTGAAGATCTGCTTGAACCTTCCATACAACGCTAACTATAGAGCTGCACAATACCTCTGTATTTCTATTCTTTTGCCATCTGGAACTGGCTGAAAATTCATCATCATTTTCTAATAAAAGAAAATCTTTCATGGAAATTAGTCTTTTTTTTCTTTTTTTCCCCCACAGCTTCCTGGGGAAGTAAGAACTTTGTAGTTATTAAGGGTTTTTTGTTGTTGTTGCTATGGGATTGCTAAGGTAGTGTAAAAAATGGCAAAATAGCACTTGGGGATTATTTATTATTTCCAATATTGGCAGCTTTCTAAAATGTAAATATGCAGCCAAGAGCAAACAAACCAAAATTATTTTCTGTAAAGCTACAAAAAACAATAGTAGAGGTGCTAATGTTTCCTGGTGATGTGTAAAATGAATACAGCTCTCCTAGAAATCACAGCGTATGGCTTGGGACAATTGGCTGAAACATGTCCTGTAGGTTCTTGTGGTTTTAACTGAAATGCACTAAATCCTTTCAGCTCATTTAGGACTGGGGGAAAAAATGTCCAAACATGCCTTAAAGGAAGATTACATGGGTGCATGCACATTGTGGGACTGTGAAGATGTCTGCATGTTGTTTGACAGGCCTCATTTCCTGCCAGTTCTACATCTATCTTAGTCCAGCTACAGTTTTCAATGAGAAATAAAGTGTTCATCTCAGAAAGGTAATTAATCTCTAGAAGCAATGTTCTTTGTGTATACTACAAGTAGATGTAGAAAGATATGGTAGTTACCTTTTGGAAGTATATTTCTGGTAGGATAAACTGGGGGAAAATGGAGCTGGGCAGAAACTCTGCAGGCAGGTAGACTCAAACCCATGTCCCTCCTACAAGCTAGACAGTGCAACCTTGGCTGTTTCCTGTTAACCAGACAGCATACACGTGGACTATGTTCCAGCCTCTGCATGAGCTGCTATGTGCCCAGCCAAATTGGCAGGTTCATTGAAGGGATTTAGGAGTTAGTTAGGTCAGTAAGCAGGCACTGCTCTTGTGTTTGTCCTTTACACGTGGTGTGGATTGGTGTAGATGGTGGCTTCTTGTGCATTTGGACCAAGGTCGGAGAATGCAGGTCCTTGGAATCAAGGCAGTGCAATTACATGTCAAGTACCTTTCTTTTGGACTCAATTAATGGAAATTTAGATTCTGGGTGCCCTTTCCCTCCCCCTTCCCATTCCTTCTTCTCCCCTTCTGGCTGGGCATATAGCAGCTCATGTAGAGGATGGCTTTGTCCATGAGGTTGCTTTTTGGCGATCAGGAAATATATCACAGAATCACAGAATCACAGAATTATAGGGGTTGGAAGGGACCTCTAGAGATCATCGAGTCCAACCCCCCTGCCAAAGCAGGCTCCCTACACCACGTCGCACAGGTAGGCGTCCAGGCGGGTCTTGAAATGGAGTTGCACTGTCTTGCTTTAAAGAGGGGTATGAGCTGGAGCCTATCTTCTCCAAACAGCTGTTAGTTCTCAAACGCATTCACATAAATTTGTATTTTCATCTATTGAAAGTGGTCAATGGAATGAAAAGTTATCAGAAAACACAGGGATCAGATGACAATTGTCAGCGCTGTTACATAAACCTCATTTACTTACCAAATCAGAATAAAACTGCTCTAGGAGGGCATATAATAGAGATTGGAACATGAAAAGTTTATCCTGGGGAAAAAAAGAAAAAACAAGTGGAAAGTGATTAGCTTTTTATGGAATTATTTTCTGTCAGTTCATTTGCCTGGGCACATTTTGACATTTTGAGATGTAGTATGCTTGTATTAATAATGCCCTTTGACTTTGTCTAAAAAGAGTAGTTTTCTGCTTATCTAGACTATATCTCTGAAATCTTTCTGTCCCATTTGTGATGATTTGCCTTGATCTGGCCTCTTAACCCAACCTGCCTTGTCTGTTCTTCCACTGCTCATCTGTCTGTTGGCAGAGACAGAGAGATACGAAAGGCAAGAAGATCGAATTAGCCATGACCATGGAAAAGTAGGTCAGAAAGCAGTGATAGATTTATAGTGTTTTTCTGCCTGAAAGCTATTCATCTGTAAAAAAAAAACCTTTGTGTGTTAGTTTTTAGGCTAAAGATTTTTTTTTTTTAGTTAAAAATCATTTCCCACTTTTGATTGTTACTGATTCTTTCACTTTTTTTTTTTTTTTTTTTTTTTTTTCTCCCCTCATTCGTTTCCCATAAATCTATGAAATCATCATTACAGCTGTACATAAACAGCAAGGTAAACCACATACAGATAGAATTTCCCCTCCTGTGCACTAATGATGTTATTCTTGTGATACCGTGTTGATAGCTCATAACCTGCTAAACCAATTGCCTTTCTATCTTTTCTATCCATGCAATCTTGAATGTAAAAATAATCATGACATTTCTGCCTATGGATTCCTATTACAGCTGATACAATTTTGAAAAGCACTCATTTAATGAGGAAAGGTGAAGTTTTTAATCTAACCTTGAGAGGTTTCAATATATCTTTTCTTCCCTAATGCCCTCTCCTTATGAGCTGAAAGTGTTCAGCTGGCTTCAGCAGCCCTCTTCTTATGCGTGGTCTTTCACCAGGGAATTAGCAGAGCTACTTAGGAAAAATGCACAAATAAATAACTCTCACAGTTGGAAGAGTAATGGCATACGGTGAGCAATCATTAAAAGAAAAAAAATCAAAAGTCAAGATAACAGCTGAAACAAAAGCAAATACAGTCGTACCCATAACTTCTAGTTATGTGAAAGGGTTGGTGTCCCCAACTTTCTTACAAACACATTTAGGATTGGGTATCCAGTGCAGCAATTAAGCACTGAAATAAATTTGGTGATTTTAAGTGTTAGAAGAACTCTGATGCTCTGTGCTAAGTAACCACCTCAGGCTTGACTTGTTTCCACTGTCGTGAGTGATATTTCCTTGGCGCTGAAAACTGTAAAACTGGGAAATTGCTATCATTAAGTAATCGTGCTCTCTGTGTGACCAAGCCAGCCAGTTTCTAACCTGTTCCAGTCCCGTGAATTACTGACACGTGTCATACTGGTTCCAGTGATGTTGTCTGCTTGGATTAGGACAAAGATGATCACTGGCTTTTCTCAGGATAAATATACAATCTTTGTTCTGCCCTGGATTCAAAAGAAGAATGCACACAAAGCTATTTCCATCTGTTTTAAACCATCTTTTTAGTCAGTGAGATATTTTAAAATGACACTGAAAAAAATTGAATGGCTCGTGATTTATTCCTGGGAGGTTTGTGCTCTGTTGTTGAGCTTGTGTCCTCGTTACCCAGGGAACCAAGGCACAAGCACCACCCGCTCAGGCTGCCAGGTAGTTGGCAGAATTTGGGGTTGTGTCTTTTAGAATGCTTGAAAGTTCTGAAACGGAATACTTTATTTTATTTTATTTAAATCTAGAGCTTGAAGGCATCTGCTTTCAAGTAGTTTGTGACTGAAGAGTGCATTATGTAGTGCAGATGGAGAAGGCTGGCTGAGGGGATGCAGGTTGCATTAGGTCAGTCTTCATGAGTGCTTGAAAGTAAACTGAGGCATTCCTGATCTCTGCAAAAAATATTTAAATGACGTGTTCAGAATGCAAGTAGCAAAAAAGGTGTAACAACAGCCAACCCTCCCCACACTGTTGTGGTATATATCAAAGATACTTTATGTCTGCCAAATTATAAGAAGCTTCAAGAAGAAGCAATGCAGAGGCTGCGTGACAGAGTTTTGCTGGGAGTGCCTGGTGAGGCTGAGTGCCCTTTCATTGTGGCATTGCTCCTGTGCCACTATTAATATTTACAGAAGGCGGCACCTACACGTTTCAGAGTTTATAGGAGGCAAAGTCTTTTGGAGGCAAACTTATGAGACAGCTCAGAGGAATTCACCTGCACATAATCTTATCGTGTAACTAAGAAATACTGTTTAAGGTGTTTTTTGTTCCAGCGTTGCTAATTTGTTTATTTAGTACTTTTGACTTCCAGTATGAGAAACTATGCTACTGTAGCAATGTAAAAAACAACAACATGTGTATACTGGAGTTGAAACAGTGGGTCACATCTGTAGCCGGACTTCTCCAGTACCCAGTGACCAGCAGCAAAGATTGAAGAAGATGGTATGGAAACACCTTTGAAAATCATCTGCAGAAAATTCTTACCAGGTGTTAAATGCTATCTTAACAAGTGCTGCAGAATGATTGGCTTAAACAGCTTCAGTTTTTACCTAGATCTTTCAGTTAGAAGTCCTAGCATTGCTTTAATTACTACCATCTGCAGACAGCTAATCTTTTCTTGGATTTTGTGAAGCTTGTTCTTGCTTTTGTAGTAAGCTGCACAGAAATGTCTGATTGTCTTTTGTCAGTTTTAGTTTTGTTATTGTTCCGTTCAAGAAACACCTTTACTTTGTGGCTTTTACTTCTTTGAAGAAAAATTAGGTAAAAAGCATTTAACCTGTACATTTGAAGTAAAAGCAAAAAAACCACGATTCGTGACTGCAGAGGAAGAAATATTGTGTGCTGGGCAGTCTTCTATCCCAAGAAATTCCTTGACAAATCTTCAGTACAGCTTGGCTGTTTTTGTTCTGCCTTGCTAGATCAGCCTATGCTCTGCTGTAAGATGCAAAACTTCAAACTGGATTAAAGAGATTACCTCTTAAAATGTACATAAGACTTATGACCATCTAAATTGGAATGCTATTGCAAATGATTTAAAAGTTTTGGGGGAGACTAGAGCCCCAGAACCCCAGTAGTTCACTGCAGTGATCTGCATGCTTCCAGATAAGCTCTTTTACAAGACCACATGATCAGAACAGGATGACCTAGCAGAGTACATTTCCAGACTGACTTGAAATATTTTAAAGTCCAATACCTAATGAAGGATCCAATACTTAAAGAAGAAATTTAGATAAATATAAATATATATGTATCTACTTGAAGCTGTTAAAAGCCTCACACATATATGGAATAGTGGTTAAACGAGGTGAATGACAAACAAGCATGGGTTATGAAAATGTAATAAGATACAGCTATCCCAAACACTGCTAAACAATTCATGATAGCATGTGTGTGGATGGGAAAGGGTGGGGAAGGAGAAGCATAAAGATTTTATTGGTACTTGTAAGAATGAGTTGTGTAACTTCTTTGTGAGGAACACAGTCTTCCCGATAAAGAATAAAATCATGCTGATAAAACCTTTTATCATTATGTGTCCTGTACCTATTTGATGGTCTTTTCATGTCACTTTTGTTACATAAAATAGAAAAAGACAGATGCAAAATAGGATGATGTAACTGTTCTACAAATTACACAAGTTAATAGTTACACACTCGTTATACAAGCTTTGGATTAACAATTTTATATAATTCATTGCTGGTGTCTGATCTGAGTTTCAAGGAAAAGCAATCCCAAAGCATTCTGTAACCTATCTCTTCAGAAGAGCTAAACTGCTAAACTGCTAAACCAGCAGTTCAGCTAAAGCCAGCTTTGGCCAGTACTTTTGACAGGACTTTAAATGGACAGTGAACATACCCTGCCCTGCAGGAGCTGATCTTCAGAAAGGGAGTTTTTTTAGGGCTTCCTAAAAATAATTTCCTTCAAAATTCCTTGAAATTTTCAAGTTGTGCACCTGAAGCTGGAGGACACTCCTCATCATTTTTTCCCCCCTGTCTTTTCCCATTGCCTCTTAGGAGGGTTCCACACGTGTCATAGTTGCAACATTCCTTCCAGGAAGTGCATAAAGGTCTTCCACATTTCTGACAACAACTATTGGTATTTTGGAATATCAAGCAACATTTTGACTTTGAATTGCTGTATATTTCAGCTGTTGCTCATCAGTTTATGGAGTACAGCTTATAAGCTGTGAGGTGGTAATATTAGTTTTTCAAATCCTTTTTCCTGCTATGATGGCTCTTGGAGAAAACCCTGAGCTCCAGGAAGGTGCAAAGACACCCTAAAATAAGCATGAACTTGGGTTGCATGTAAAAATGTCCTGGTTCAGGAACTAGAGAGTTAAAAACAATAATTCCCTGGGAGATTATTAAGACATTATGGTGTCATTAAGATCTTCATTAAGATCATAAAGGTGTGAAATGTGTGTAAAGAGACAAATGGAAGCCAAAAATTGAAGTATTTCTTGTAGAATGTAGTAATGACAACATTTCTTCTACCGATTTATCTATTTATTTATCTATCTATTTATTTATTCCCCTATGAAGAAAGCATCTAGGATTTTCTAACTGGGCTGAACTTTCTTGGAGAAAAGACAGAACTGTTACTGAGGAAGGTCTGCAACCTGATGCAAGTCAGATCTGAAGGGATGTGATTAGGTAATATCTGGACTGAAGTAAGAGCTTCAGTGAAAATGCTTCACCCAGGAAACATCTGGGATGAAGATAAGCAATTCGGGTGACTGCACTGCAGATACAATGCTTTTGTGATTTCGTAACATCACTTATAAGAGTAAAGGCATGAAAGGGCTGATTCTTTTCCTGCAGAGAACTGGGAGATGAGAGCCTGAATCACCTGTGTGCACAGTTGCTAGGACTGGACATGTTTAGTTGGGAGGCTCAAATTTGCTTCCAAGATACCTCATTTTACTTGTGGAACTGTGTAATAACAAGGACATAATTTTAATTCTGTTTGAGAAGATGTAATCTGTAAGCACTGGCTATATAGAGACTGTGCATTTAAGCAATAGCTCACATATTTTTGCAGTGTGCTGATTGATATGAGCTAACATTTCCTATGTGTAGCTGGCTTCATTCTTCTCAAGAGCCTTCCACAGGTGTGAAGAGTGAATACAGCATATAAAATTTAGACAAGTGTCATCAGATGTCTGAATATACCTTAAGTAACTACAAGCACAAATTAAAAACCTATCCCTTTAGAACATAAACATTAGTGCTATTAGCAGCTGGAATTTGCATAGAACCTTTTAAATTTAAAACCTTTTTTGCTACGCTCTGAAACTGGCAACATATGGTGTTGAAGCACAGAAAAAAAGCCATGTTTAGTCCTGTATGACAGGTGTAAAAACAAATGTTTAGATAAAAGGGAAATGGCTTTTCACTGATATCATTTTCTGCAATGTGTATTTTTCCATAAATGAAATGCTTGTGGATTTGTCTTTTGGCTACTGACTATTTCCTTCCTCATAAGAGAAATTCTAATTTCTGCACATGATCCTGTTTACAGTATAGGAATAAATGACTGTAACATCCAGGGATGTTACACTGGCACAGGATATGCAGTCTCAAGCACTGTCTACAGCTGTGGAGCAGAACTGTAAGTAGCTGGTCTGTATTTTAATTCCTGTTCACTCAAGTCATACACGTCAGACTTTCAAATGTGAATTTAACTATGGCAGCCTGAAATTATTGTTTCAATTGCATGAACACTGATAAACTCATTTCATGATATCAGTTTGAGAGTTAAAGTCTTAAACTTCCTCATTTTTGTGAGTGAAAGTTCTATGACTTGTGTCAAAAGCAGCCATGAAATCATCAGCAATCAAACACTGGTGCAAGCAGCGTGTTGCGATTTCTATCTGTTAGCAGTGGGGTACAGTCTTGAATCTGGAGTTTTGTTTTTTATGTTTTTCAGGTGGCCTTGAATAGGATTCATCTGCTGAATGGGACATGAAGATGCTTCTTTTAGAAATTCTTTGTGTTTGGTTGTGGGTGGTAAGGAAAGACCGTGTTTGTCTAATTTTACTATTAATACAGCCAGCACTGATGGCTGCAGTCACCTGCCAGTGCTGCAGGCCTCACAAGCTCTGGCCTACCGTTCCCATCCTGCTGCTTAGAGTGACCAGAGTTGTGCCTTGCCCAGACACTAAAACTGACTGAACTGGCCTGGTCTACCTCTTGTGTTTCTTTTTTTTTATTAAGTCTCTAAGGCAACTAAAAAGCCTTACTGCTGCTTTCTCGGCAGCACTTGTGTTGATTGTCCAGCAACTTGAGTCAGATTTACACCTCTCTTTCGTATATATCAAATCAGTTCCTTAGACAAAATCCTATAGATTAAAATTTCCATCATCTGCCTTTTTAATTGGTTAATTACTTTATTTGTATGCAAAGCATGTACAAGAGAACTAGCACCACATGCTCAGTACAAGCTATATATGTTTGAAAGCTATTTCAAAGCTATTTTGAAAGATGCATGTCTTTCTCCACACACCACCACAAGCTGACTATCATTTGTCTTTCAATGGACTCTAAGTATGTTTCTTTCCAAGTGTCTTTCTTCTCCCTACTTCAGATACACAGACACAGTAATTAAACTTTTTAATTTTTGCATCTTTTTAGCACTAATGGCCCTTGCAGTTTCTTTTGAGCACTCATTTGGGCAACAGGAAGCTTTTATGCTTGGGATGTAAGCGGGCTGAGATTGGGACATTTCATTGCATGGATGTATAATGCTTAGCACAGTCCTCAATCCGGAAGCACTGAAGCTCTGCTCTTGTACTATTTCAAAGCATCTGAAAGTGGTAGCAGATTTTAACACTTCTAGTTTATGTGAGCTTGGCAAGATTGATCTGTTTCAGTATTTGCCTGAGTGCTGTTTAAAGATCTGTAATAATAAAAAAAATTCTACCATTAGAGAGCTGAGAGTATGGCATTTAATTTCAAAATTGCAGCACTGTCTCACAGTCTAAACAGCCATCACTTAGCAATGACAGTGCTGTTTCTGATTCTTTTTCTAGAATATGCCCATCTATTGTGATTTGCATTCAAAAGAAATGATTTATAAATTAGGAATTCTTTAAACTGGAACACCTATTAATGCTGTGTATTCACCCTGTGTAATTAAAAGTTCTGAGTGACATACTATCACTAGCACTAAGTACCATAAATAAATAAAAACTCTTTTTCTGCACAAATGAGAAGGATCCAGTCCTGCTCTGCAAGCCACATAGTATCTCAGTATAGTGAAGTGGGTATTTCTCTATTTGCACATAACAGTGAAAATCAGGGTCCTAATGACAACTGATTATTATTGTATGTACTATAATTAAATAATAGACAGCTTCCATTTTCTACTTGTCTCTCATTACACACGGGAATGGAGTCGTATTTAATAATTCAAACATCAATTTTTGCAAAATACATGCTCTGAACCCAGTCTTTTCCATTACAAAAGAGCTCAGGTCACAGAATGAGCAGTAGTTAAAAAAGAAGAAAACTCAGAGTAGCAAAAAGTCAAAGATGAACAATCATACCTGTAATAAGATATCTGGAATTAGAGTAGTTAGTGAAATAGACACTGGTGGAAAAAAAATAGAAGAAAATAGAACAAGTGCACTACAGCAGTGAACAGCAGCATTTAATGACAGTATAAATTACTAAATCGTATTTCAAATCTGATGGTCTTTGGAACATTGGAATGAACTCTGTAGTATCTTGTGCCCTAAAAAAGCAGTGCCTTTGTGGAAAGACACATTTACCAGTTTAAACACTGCTATGAATTGAATAGGGAAAGAAGGAATGAAACTGAGCCTGAGAAAGCGGGGAAAGGTGTTTCAATCCTTACATCTATTTTCACTGGAAACAAATTGTATTAATTTTCCCCTGGTAAACTCAATTTTGTCTTTGTTGGTGACCGTCCTGCCTTTATCCCAAACTGTGCATTTTTCCATCATATTTTCCACCCCTGTTCTGTAGAAGCACAGGAGTGACAGAGCAGCTGACTGGGAATATTATCCTTACACCTATATATGTGTTCATTTTACTTAAGGCAAGAGCTTATAATGCAATTTTCCATAAATTGGATTTCAGATGCACATCTAGTTTCTGATTTTCTCTGTTTGCCTCTTAGTAAGAGAAAGCCATCAAACAGTACTTATTTTATTTTATCTTCTAGAGTGGGAACTCTGAAAGAACTGAGCAAATGTGTCCTCACATTCAGTGATCCAGTTCTTAAAAATGTTTTCACTCTTGTCCTATTTTCCTTATTTTGGACACCACAGAGATCATTTTCTGCATGTAAAGAGAATATCTGATCCTACTGTCTTCTATTTTTTAAATTAATTCTACTTTTTTATTTATCACAAAATAAATAAATAAATAAATAAAAGAGGAAAAATATGTTCTGAGCATTGCAATCACATACAAGAAGGCAAGCCTATTTCCTAAGAGCATTTAGTCATTACAGTCTGCTCTCTGTACACCGTTACGGTCGCTGGAAGAGACCTTGCTTCTTTATTGCAGAAAGCCTTTTAAAAAGCTTTCCACCTTATTCATTATTATAACTGCTACTAAATGTGATTACTTAAAACAAATACGTGGCTTCTCAGCAGTACTTCTGAATAGGAGTGTGGCCTGAGCTGCTGTGGGGGAAACACAGGGGGCTGCCTCCAGTGTGCTGCGGCTGGGCGCATTGTGCATTACTCCCTAATACCCCACTTGGCAGCTTGCCCAGATTGCCTTCCATTTGAATCTGAGTTCTGAATGGTTTTCAATTAATGTAACAAGACTAATTAACTGGATAAGAGCAGGGATTTTTCTAAGTGTTACTGACAATGCATCGTTTTGATATTACCTTGGAAATTCAGTGTTTCTTGTTCAAAAAGAAAAATACACAAAGCTAGTGGGTTGCTGGGGGTCAAAATAAGGAACATGAATTTCTTTCTTTGCTTCTGAACCTGAAAAAACCACAAGATTACTAGGAACAGTTAGTCTGAACAGAATGAGACACCTTTCAGACTGGTTCTCCAACAACTTTACAGTTGTTTCAGCTTATGCTGCAGTTAGTATCACAAAGCAGTGATAGTTTGATTTCATAGCTGAAGATTTGTAGAGATTCCCTTCACTGTTTCCCAGCACTCAGGAGTAGCAACTGTTAAACATAGCCATGATATACAAAATAAGACCATCCCCCGGGCTCCTTTTTGTGGCTATACAATCATTTTGGGATGAAGTTTCAGTTCTGGACAGTGTTGAAAATTTTCCCAATTCATTTTGCCTAAACCTTGGCTTGGGTAACATCCTGAAAGTTGAGATGTCATTGAAACCTCCATTACCTGAGGTCCTTTACATAAATGTGTCACCAAGTCTGCCAGTTAGTATATCTCTGTGTTGGGAGGTAATATTCCTTGCTGGAAGTTGATGAAATATGATCTGTATTATATGATCTATTAAATACTGTCAGATGGTAACAGGTTCCAATAACCACAGCCTTATGATGCTTGAATGATGTACCTGAAACTGAAAGTAGAGACATCTATATACTAACCCTCTGAGATTTTATGAAAATGTATTTTAAGGCAAATGTTTGAAATATTATGTGTAAGAGAAAGGCATTCTAATAACATACTGTACTGGATACTTTATATATGGGTCTATGGCTTTTTGTGTGATACACGGTACCATAATATGTATAATATCTAATGCACGAGTCTTTACTATCATGTTGGTGCATATTTCTGGGTTAAAAAATGTTTATTTTTACCACGAGCCAGCTGCTAATCAATTAATTGAGATGCAGTAATTTCCCTTTCTGAGAATACTCACCTTTTTTTTTTTTTTTTTTTTAATATGCAACCTGAAAGAGAGTAATAAAAGAGTGAAAAGGTGAAACAAAATAGTAACACCTGTTTGATTCACCTTACTAAATAGCAAATATCAAGGTCAAGATCCCCAAAAACCACTTTTAGTAAGAAGAAAATGTATTATGCAGTAATATATATCTTTCCAAAACTAGCTTTAGCTATAACATGAATGTGCTAAACTAATATTTTAATTTGAAAACAATCTACTTAATGCATGAGCACTTTCAGTTTGTAACGCAAGAACAGTGTTCAAATTATAAACAGCCATTACAGACCAGAATGTTTGTGTGAGAGGAGAGAAATTCTCCCAGTCAGACGATGCAGACAAACCAGACTCCATACAGGATTTTTGTTGTTGTTTTGTCTGTATTTATTTATTTATTTATTTATTTATTTTTCTTTCTCTTTAATTCATTTCAGCTAAGTCTTGAATTTAGTGGCCAGCAACTAAGATGTGAACTGCGGTAAAAGTATTTTCAATTATTACTGTGTTATTTTGCAATCTCATCTTTAGAGTTTGCGACTCTTCAAAAACAGCGTTAGAAGTCCCTTGGGACTCACTTAGGCTTCTTAGAGGAAAAAGATGTCTTTGACTTTAATGCATACCATGACTATTCAGCATTCCATCTGAAGTTTATTCAATTAAAAAGAGAGATTCCCACTGATTTTATTGAGGTCTGAGTCAGAGTTTCAGTAGTGCACTGTGATCTTATGTGTTTTTGGCAGAACTTATATGAAAGAAAAAGACTTGATTTTATTTTTTTTCTTTTTACTTGAACAATATGTAGCTACTTTCATCTCAGCAAAGCAAATGCAAAATGCTGTTCTGCTTCTCCTCTTTGTGCTCAAGTAAATATTCTGCAAGATTCAAGGCAGTGAAGCATCAGAAAAAGTTAGGATCAGAGAATATTTTAAGGACAGTAAAGTGGTCAGTGGAGTTATCTGTACTGACAGGCAGAGCACCTACTGATAATTAAGGAAAACCCAATCAATAAATCACCTCTGAAATACAGCAAATAGCTAATTTAGGGACACCTCCTGAACCTGCTCATCTTATTAGAGATATATATGTAATGTGTTGTGTATGGAATAAGGCCATGCTAATGCTCCATTCACATGCAGTGTATGAAAACTTCAATTTCTTTTCAAATCACTTCTGAGGAGGATCATAGAAGGAAACAAAACCAGTCATTGCTGACATATGCTATCCCTTTTTATTTTTGTTTTGGAAAATCAGATATATAAAGACTAAAAAATACATTTTACCATCTGTTACTGTAAGTTGAAAAACATTGGCACAGTAGGAAAAATTAGAAAAATTTTATCAACAGCATTGTCATTTCTTCCTTCAAAAACACAGCAACCCATCAGCAGTTCAGGAAAATGACAGCTTAGGAGCAAAAACACTAGATGAACAAAAAACCCCATACATGTTTATGTTGCTTTCTTTCTAACAGCATTTAATCCTTCATATTACTCTGCCATGGTTTTATATAAATCTGTCATGGGTTACCTAAATCTACCTGTGCCCATGACATACTCTCAACTTGTCTATCCACTTGTCTTTCACAATTCTCTCAAGATCTCTACCTATTACAGTATAAATATCACAGAATCACAAAACTGTAGAGATCAGATGAAACACCTGGAAATCATCCAGTCCAGCCCACTGCTGTAGCAAATTCTCTACAGTAGGTACACAGGAAAGTGTTCAGGAAGGTTTTGAATATCTCCAGAAAAGACTTCACACCCTCTGAGGACATTCTGTTCCATTGCTCTGTCATCCTCAAAGTAAAGAAGATTTTCATGGTCATATGCAACATCCTTTGTTTGCTCATTACCTGTTGTTCTGTCACTGGACATCACTGAAAAGAGCCTGGTCCCATCCACTTGGCTCCTGCCCATTAGATGTTTGTAAACATTGATAAGATCCCCTCTCAGTCTTCTCCTGGCTGAACAGTCCCAGGTTACTCAGCCTTTCCTCACATTGGAGATGGTCTGGGCCTCTCATCATCTTTGTTATGCTCTGCTGGACTCTCTCCAGTAGTTCCCTGTCTTTCTTGAACTGGAGAGCCCAGTACTGAACACAATACTCTGGATGTGACCACTCTAGAGCAGAGTAGAAGGGGAGGATCACCTCCCTTCTGCTGGACACGCTCTTTTTAATGTATTCTGGGATACCAGTTGTCTGCTTGGCCTCAGGGGCACACTGATGGATCATGGTGAAGACACCCAGGTCCTTCTCTACAGAACTCTTTTCCATTAGGTCAGCTCCTAACCTGTAATGATGCATGCAGTTATTATTCCCTAGGTGTAGCACTCTGCTGCACATGCTCTTATTGAACATTGCTAGATTCCTCTCTTCCCGACTCTCCTGCCTGTCCTGGTTTTGCTGAAGAGCTTCTCATGTGTCAGCCACTCCTCCCAGCTCTGTGTCATCAGCAAACTATATGAGGGTGCATTCTATCCCTTCATCCAAGTCATCAATGAAAATGCTGAACAAGCTTGGACTCAGCTGTGACCCCTGTGAAACACTGCTAGCTACAGGCCTTCAGCTAGACTCTGCACAGCTGATCACAACCCTCTGAGTTCTGCCAGTTAGCCAGTTCTCAGTCCATCTCACCTGTCTAACCCACACTTTCTAATCTTACGTACAACAAAGTTATGGAAGTGACATTGGCTTTTCTCCAGTTCTCAGGCACCTCTCCCATTCTACACGACCTTTCAGATATGGCAGAGAGCAGCTGGGCAATCACTTTTGTCAGTTTTTCCAACTGTCATTTCTAATTCTTTTAACTTTGACAAGTATCTATAATTCAAAATACAGTAATTACCAGTTGTTGTTAGAATAGGCCTATTCAATATCATCGCAATAGTTACTCTTCTCTATTTTTGATGTAGAAATATAATTCTCAAGTTTATTTGTAGTTTAAGCTCACAAATGTTCTAAATTAAGAAAATATTAAATTTGCAAAACACAATTTTTATAGCTGCTGGTGTCACCTTTCATGAATATTAGACTTATTCAAGTTCTCTCAGTAATATGCATCTAGCCATTTTCCTGCCTATTACACACTTCACAATACTATTCACAAAAGACCTGAGTTTGGAAAGGAGCTCTAGAGATGTCTAATCTCATCCTTGTGCTCAGAGTAGGTTGCTTAACACAACTTCCAGTTGGGTTTTGAGTACTGACAAGGATGAAAAGTCTGCAGCCCATCTGAGCACTTTGTTCCAGTTCTCATAAACCCTCACAGGAAAGATTTTCTTTTAGATTCAAATTTTATCCTGCTAGCTAAGACCCGCTTCAGTAAGTGTTTACACAGCCACAGAACACAAAAGGGCTCTTGTGCAGTGGAAGCAAAGGAGAAACTCTAATGAAGAGTTTCTTTACAGGGCAGGATGGATGACTTGCACGGCAATAAGGTCAGAAAAGGCTAACAGTAAAAGTCATAAAACATAACTCAATTTCTAAGTTTAAACACGCATTTTATTTCTCAAGTATTTAAAGAGCATTTATCTCTGATTACAAAATCCATTATCTCTGATTACAAAAGCCAGATCAACCTGTACGTTAACTCATACAATGTATTGTTTTGGTATTTAGTATCAACTGGGTGATACTAAGAAGGTGAAATGTTGCTAGGTCTGTTATTATGACATTCCATTATCCTTACACAAAGCTAATAGGAAACTGATAATTCTTACTGTTCTTGTTTTCACTTACTAGTACTACATATCAAGTGGGTAACCACTATCTTTGTAAATACCATATAGCAATACTCTAGAAAGGAAGCATCACTGCAAGTCTAAGTTCATAACTCCAAATTCCCATCCTGAGAACAAGAAATATGATTTTCTTCTGTTCAAGTTCCAGTTTAGCCCTGGAGAGCCTCAATGGTTCTGACTTGAGAACAAACCTGTTCTTTGATCACATCATAGAATCATAGAATCATAGAATCACTCAGGTTGAAAAAGACCTTAAAGATCATTGAGTCCAACCACAACCTAATTATGTAACCCTAACTAACAACCCTCCACTAAATCATGTCTCTGAGCACCACATCAAGACCGTTTTTGTACATGATTCAGTCCTTACCCAGTCATAATTATTTCAGTTCATCTCCAGTGAGACTTCACCTGTTTCAGGTTTGGTTGTTCATTAAGGAGAAAATCTGGATTTTTTTCACTCCAAGTCTGAGAGGTTTTTATCTCACTTTATAGTCCCCCCACCCCCTTTCCTACTGACACAAACACATGAATTCTCTCAAAGAGGTTACTAAGGAAACCAGAAACTATGGTAACCTAGACTAGAAGCACTCTTATTTATCTAAGGAGGGGGAAAGAATAATTCAGGCAATGCATGCTGCAGTCACACTGAAGGTCCTGATCTTTCCTTTTAGATGCAGCAGATCTTCTGTTTCTCAGCAGACATTATGCCTTTCAGAAACATCGCTAGTCATATAAACAAATGTAAATACAGGTAAATGGATTTGGGCAATATTACTACACCAAATTTGTAAATGATTTTACATTTTCCTTTTATCACCAAGTAAAAATAATGCTAAATTGTATTATTTTTCAAACATTATCACTGCAGCTTGGTCACCTATGCACCACAGTGCCTTTCTTTGCCCTAAGTGTTCTTCTCAGATCCTCTTTCTAAAACCCTCAACCTGCACATTTACAGTCACTTTCAGTTCTGCTGCGATAAAGTCTATGAAGAGATGATGAAATACACTACCATTGCTAAGTAAGCCACTTTGTTAGAAGTGAGGGGAGCTCAGAAACTCAGCAAACTGGTCAGGAGATATTGCTTTGAACAAAACATTCCCTTATTGCAGGATACCCAACAGAATTTAGTTAATGAAAAAGTAACAGATATCATAGTAGAGGAAGCTCTTAATCTTGACCATGTTCATTCTTTTATAGCTTTGTGGAAAATAAGAGTTGTTTATGCTGCAGGATAAGCTCATTAATTTAGAAATAAGGAGATTCAAGTTGCCTATGGCTGAATGGCATACATTTTTATGTCTTTGCTAATGGTCTGATTCAGTGACCCAGGGTAGAATATTGAACAGCACCAATGCAAATAGACTTCTGAAATATGTGAGAGTATTCCAACAAGGTCACTGCTTGAATAGCAGTTTTAGAGCTGGACCCATTGTTAGCAAAAGTATAAGCTTTAGCAGAAAAAAATGGTGATAGTGGTCAACATGATCTTTGATGTATCTGGGCAAGAAATTGCTTGCATCAAGGCAATCTTTCTAAGTGAAGAATGTGGCTGTCATATTTAAAAGAGAAAAGAAAAGTTTTTAAAAAGTTTTTAGTCTTTCAGTGTGTCATCTGGAAAATATGAAAAATGGTAATTATGTCTGTATATACCATACATGACTGAATTAGAAAGAACGTGAATCAGACTATATTACCTATATATGTCTATTAATGAGTGGACGTGATCAGCAATAGCAAACTGATTGGCATCACACACAAAATGGTTGATGCTGAAAAAAATATTCTAGGCAGAACTGTGTCATTTTCTGCATGTAAACTGAAGAGATGAGAGGTGATGTGAAGTCCCTCCCATTTTGCATATCCACTTCAGAGGTAGCCAGGATTTTGTTGCTATGAGAGAGGAAGGAAGCTGACCTGTTTTGAATGGTACACAGAGCTTTTTAGTCACACAAGCAAAGACACAAGTGCTGGGGAAAAGAACTGTCTGATGTTAACATATTAAAGGAGTTAATTAATTGGGGAAGTCACATTATAAAAAGGCACAAAGTCCTTTTGCTATCTGCATGAATTATGACCTAAGGCTGGCAGTACATGTTTTGTTGAATTAGAAAATATTTACAAAGTAAACTCTGGCTTGGAGGATGTGAATTGGGCACTAAAAACGTACCTGAAATTTTACTCCTATCATTTACTAATTAATATTTTAGTGGGAGGATTTACCATATCTAGTGGGGAACAATTTCCCATAGTCACAATTCAGCTGAATGTTTTTCTTGCTTTGATAAGTACTTTAGAGAAAAGAAAAAAGGAAACTAGTGCGTATATTGGGCAGGACAAATGATTTTATGCTAGGTTCATTTTTACTAATGTTACATTAGTATGGAGCATTAGAATCAACTGTGTCCCTTCCTGAATGCATTTTACAGGTAAAAGCTCCTGGTTATGCAACCGAGGGGCATGGCCTACGAAGGTGATGCTGCTCAGTTTCTCTGCTGGAAGCACTGTGGAAATGCCACAGACTCCTGCTCCCCAGGTAGCTCAGTGGGAGCAGAAAGCAAAAAGAGGAGAAAGCAAAATAAAAGTGGGAACCTTTATCTCAAGCTGAATTGAAATGTACCAGTATAGAAGGAAAGTCTCATTCCAAGGCTCTACACATGGAGGAAATCTGCTTTGCTATGGAGCTCAGAAAATCTATAGAAAGAGGAGAGAGATGAGAAATAGAGCTGTTAAAGAAAATACTGATCATCTGAAAACTTCCCCCATGCTTAGGCAGATGAGTTCTTTCCATTCAGCCATCCATACAAATAAAGCTTACCAGGTGTATTAACTTTTCCATAGGATATCTGCTGTTAGTGATCACTTGGACTATGATATTCATTCTATGGAACACTGCTTCTGCCCCTGAGCCCATGACTCCAGAACAGCTGGGTCCGTGTTTCTCCTTTATTCCTCTGTGTTCACATCTGTTCCTTTGAGTAGGGAATATTCAAGTGAGATTTTTCAGCAGATCTGCTTGCCAAAGGATATAATTTAATCACTGAATGTGACTTTCTGTATCTCAGTGGCTGTTGCATTGCACATTCATCTCTCTCTGATCCAAAAACTTCAATTAGAGGAAATAATTCCAAACATCATGGTCCTCAATGATCTGTTGCAAGCAGCAGAGGAAATTCATAAATTCCACATCCCATGAGCTGAGCACCTTAGTCAAACATGCTAAGAAAGTGCAATGCACAGTAGCAAAAAGTACAGATTGACTTCTCCTGAGTCCCATCTCTAATGTGTATCAGTATCATCAGTCTTAAAAGAAAAAAAAAAAAAAAAAGCTACAAGGGAAAGGAAGGGAAATCTTCCTAATGTCATTAAGGGACTGACTGAATCCCTGAGGTGTGAGTTTTCATAAATAAAACACTATGTGAAAGCCAGACCAGCATTACAGTTCTCCAGTTCATTTTGTACATGGCAGATGTGGATCTTCCAGGGATTAAAATGACACCAGGCTCTTATTTGGATTGCTTTCCTGCCCATTTGTTTCCCTACCACATATCAATACATACTGCTTCAGCTTTCTCCCTGCTCCTGGGACCACAGCTCTGTGCAGAGCTGTGCCTTCTGCTGCTCCCTCACAGGCAGGAGCTCCTGAAGCCAGTGAGAAGCTGGAGCACCTCGCCCTAACAGGCATCTGCACTGCTCTCAGGAGCCTCAAAACCAACCCTGCTCAGACCTCATTTTGTGTGGGAGAACTTCTATGCCATAGGGGGATTGCCTGCTGTTCCTGATTCACCTTCAGGTTGACCATATCTGACCCTGAAACCACATTGGGAGTCTCCTGATCCATGAGAATAACCCCAGGCAGTTCCAGAGAGCTTCCCAGCTAGTTGGCGTGGGGTCCTTGGAATGTGAGATGTTCAATTTTTACTGAAATAATTAATTTTAGCAAGTACTCTTTCACATCTTGCTTTGTCAACAGATGGTAAACCTTCTATTGAATCCTTAACATCATATGGGATGTAGCTTGTCCTTCTGCTTCACTACAGATATGGAATAGAAACAAACACTGAAATAATAGTTATGCCAAACGTGTCTAATTACTAGCAATTTTAACATATACATCTAACAACAGACATAGTAATGAACTCTGTTTTATTTATTTTTTGTGTTTTGGCCATAGACAACTCAGTATTGTACTGGAAAAGTTGACTAGGGAGATCTATGCTAGCGAAAAACCTGGATGTTTTGTCATGGATTTGGCTGAAAAGCAAAATGTTTTTGTAGTTACTTTGGGAGAGTTTAATTAGCTCCAGGTCAACACTGTTTCCTAGGAATATGACGGATTTATACATTGAGTATCTTTTGATCATATCTCTGGGCAATGCGGGCTCTGGTCTCCTGCCATGCCCATGCTGTTATGCTCATTCAGGAAGCTCTTCTGGAGCTGGAGTTGTGAGAAGTTCAATCCTAAGAAACCAAGATGATTCTTCAGGAGCAAAACTGAACTGCTGTATTCACATCTTCAGCCTTCATGTAGTATGAAAGAAGTTGAACTGTTTCTGGGCAGAAGCTTTCCTAGACTTAATGTATATGTTTTATTATTTCTGTGATGGAGCCAGCAAATGCTGTCAAATTCAGCAAGTTTTAAATCCTTAGCAAAAATCCTTTTCCACTCAGAAGCTGATGAAATGTCCAAGTGAAAAACAGCAGAAAATGTGACAACAAAAATATTTATTCTTATGACTCAGATTCTCATATTACTAGGGTTTGGAACAGGAACAAATAAAATACTTTGCAGAGGGAGGAAAGCATAGCATAATTAGACTTAAATTTTGTTTATCTGATTGCTTGGGGTGAGGGGAGAAGACATGCCATTTATTTATAAATCTAAATAACTAACTGAAATAAAATGTGAATATGCAAGAACACAGTTAGAACCAAAGAAGATGGATTAATTGTGTGTTTTACTTGCCAAAGTCATGCTGTTTCACTGAGATCAAATTTAGAGCTGAAATCAGGTAGGTGAATAAGAATATGCATGAAGGCTCTGTGGTATTCTTTATCAAGGAACTCAGTTTTTAATAAAGACGTGTGAAGAAAACTGGGAACAATGTTCACTTTTATTTAGAAACAAATTGAGGTTGTGGTCTTCCACGAGATCATTATTCATGGCAGAGGCCGAGAGGTGAAGAAACAATAGGTAGTCTGTGTTCCCATGTAAATGATGAGCAATCTCTTAAATAAGAATGAGCAATCAGAAATACTTCTCAAAATGTAAAATAAAAATGCAATGAACATTAGCATGTTCTGTTGTTGCACATGATCTGCTAGAAGCTATCTAATTCTTCTTACCCCTATTTTACTATCAGTTTTACAGTGTCATGCAACATTTCTTTCTTCTTGACTTCTGCCTAACAAAGAACATGATTCTTTTGAGTTTTCATTCTGTGCTATTCTATACAAGATGTATAGTTAGGTTATATTTAAAGTGACTGACAAATACTGTTGGATAGATATAAGCTATGATAAAGTTTCCTTGACAGTAGTGAAAATGTCTGCTAAAATGTGGAACCTCAGTCTCCACTCCCCAGATGTGAGGGTGGTGCATTGACCAGTCAGAAACATATTTCCCCCATTACTAATGTACAGGTTTTTTTGTTTGTTTGTTTGTTTTTTTCCTAGTTCCCTTCAGTACATGACAAGTAATCTTTCCCTTCATTAAGAAATGAAAATAACCAGGAGAACTAGAAGAAACCTAGGTGCCAACTCTGATAAATAAAAGCATATCTGATTTGTATGCCTGCCTTTAAAAGCCAACAGGTTTTGCTATGCTCTGCAGTGGCATTAGAATATGAAAATATGTTGGAAGAAGCACAGATCCTCACTCTTATTCTGAAAATCCTGATTGCTACATGCAGCTCTCAGGGTAAGTGCAGAAAAGACCAGAGCTGAACACAAAGGGTTTCATATAGTGTAGGGGGTGCCTCAGATATCTACTGCCAGAGCAGATGTCAAAATGTGACAAAAACTTTTGAGAAAGAACATCCAGGATGATATGGGATTTCCAGTTCATTGACATCGTGAGTTTTCGTATTCCCATGGGAAATAACATGCCATAATTACAAGTTCTTGTCAAATTTCACAGTATTAAAGGGATGAACAATGTATAAACAATTGCTTACAATTTTTAGCCTCACATTCAAAAAGAAAAGAAAAAATTAGCATCAAAAGCCATCTTTGGGCATCTGAACAAATAAGAACCCTTTGTTACTCATTTATGCCTCCAAGAAAGTCACATCTCTTGGGCTATCTCTCTTCTCATACTCTCTGACTCTAGATACATGTGCTGAAAATTGAATATCAGAGTTACTCTCAGTTACTCTTGTAGATTTCTGTTGCTGTTTTGTTTTCTGTTGCGTTGACGTGCAACCCTTCTTTCTCTGTTTTTTACTTGAATTGCCACTAGAATTCAAATGGAAACATTTTGATGCACATTGATGAACATTAGCGTGGTATTGAGGACTCCATGGAATGGCTAACAGGTACAGCCAGCCAAAGGGAATCTGTTGAAGTCCATTTAAAAGAAACAGAATACATCTGACTGTAAAGTGTGGAAAGTATAATCAATTTTAAAAGCAAGCATAGAGTTTAGGGAGCAAGGATTTCTAACCACTATTTATGCTTCTGAAATTATATGTATTAATTTTGTAACACATGAATACATTGTGAAGCAGCAATATTTTGAACCTCATTATAGAAAAAATGTTTGATTGAACCAGAAGTTGAAGAAAGGTATGGCTCCTTTAGAAGTTAGTTTTAGACAATAGACATTCTGGTATCCAGAAAATTATCAGGAAATCATCAGTCATGATTTCATATCAGGAAAGATATTAATATTCCTAAAATTCACCCAGGTTCAAGAAATTCAAAAGAGAGAGAGAAATACTTTCAATCTAAAGTAAATAAAACTGATAGTAAGCTAAATGTTGCAAAAATAAATAAATAAATAAATATGTCATGGCTGCCAGAGAAAAGGATAAAACATATTTTTTTCAAGTGCTTTGAGAACAAAGGGTATCCTACTTATGAGTTAGACCATGATGAAACTGAACATAACTAAAGTGAAAATAATAACTCAGGAAATATTCAACATCAGTTCCTACACCCTATTTGGAAAAGTTGATGTGCAGGAGTCACATGAGAACAAGGAAGAATTTTCTGGCCTGTTTATGGGAGCTGAGCTGATACCATTGTTGACTTCAGTAATTGGAGACAAGAGTTTGAAAAAAGTTGGCTAAGATATCTAGTCTGCTACTGTTAATTTTAATATACATTAGAATACCAGGAAGTTCCATACAGTTGAAGAACAACTCCTTCTGTGCCAGGAATTCAAAAGGCCAAAAGAGATAGCTATGTAAATTTATTCTGGCTATCCTGAACTTAATCCAAGAGAAATAATGGGAAAAGTGTTATCTGATTAAAGAATGAGAATACAATTGATAGTTAATGTGACTTTAAGCAAATAATTCTTTCATGGATTGAATGTGAAGTTTGATGCATTAAGTTTTCTGTAGAGATATAGGCTTGTTTTTTTGTTTTTGTTTTGTTTTTTGTTTTGTTTTTTGTTTTGTTTTTTGTGTTGTTTTCTTCCCCCCAGTGAGTACAGTGAATAATATTTTTGTGAAAAGTTAGCTTTACAGCATTGCCAAAATCACTTGATAAATGAACAAAAAATGAGATATATGACAGATTTCAGGAGCTTGCCAGTGGTGAATCATTGTCAAATAGACTTCCAAGTGAAGTATTACTCAGATTGGTATTACATTTCAGCAATGATCTGAGGAATCAAATACAAAATCAGTGATGATACAATTTGCAGATGACATGAAGACTGACAGAGATGTAAATAACATGCGAGATTTGGCAATTATTCAGAAAAATTAGTTCATAGAATCACAGAATCATAGAATTACCCAGGTTGGAAAAGACCTTGAAAATCATCAAGTTCAACCGCAGCCTAGCCAGTACCCTATCTCTAAAAACCCTCTGCTAAATCATATCCCTGAGTACCACATCCAAACGGCTCTTAAACACATCCAGGGATGGCGACTCAACCACCTTCCCGGGGAACCTATTCCAGTACCTAACTACCCTTTCTGTAAAGAAGTTCTTCCTAATATCCAACCTAAATTTGCCCTGGCGCAACTTGAGGCCATTTCCTCTTGTCCTGTCACTTGTCACTAGTGAGAAGAGACCTGCTCCACTCTCACTGTAAGAACCTTTCAGGTACTGGAAGAGGGTGATAAGGTCTCTCCTCAGCCTCCTTTTCCCCAGACTAAACAGCCCCATCTTCCTTAGCCTTTCCTCGTAGGGCAGATTCTCCAAGCCCTTCATGAGCCTCGTGGCCCTTCTCTGGTCCTGCTCCAGTACCTCCATATCTTTCTTGTGCTGAGGTGCCCAAGACTGGACACAGTACTCAAGGTGAGGCCTCACCAATGCCGAGTACAGGGGCAGGATGACTTCCTTAGTCCTGCTCACCACACCATTCTTGATACAAGCCAGGATGCCATTGGCCCTCTTGGCCATCCGGGCACACTGTCGGCTCATGTTCAGCCATGCATCAATCAGTACCCCCAGGTCCATTTCCTCCACACAGTCCTCCAGCCACTCCTCCCCAAGCCTATAGCGCTGCCTGGGGTTGTTGTGGCCGAAGTGCAGGACTCAGCATTTGGTCTTGTTGAATCTCATCCCATTGGCTTCAGCCCAGCTCTCCAGCCTGTCTAGATCCCTCTGTAGGGCCTCGCTACCCCGAGGCAGATCCACACTCCCAGCCAATTTAGTGTCATCTGCGAACTTACTGAGGGTGCACTCAATGCCCTCATCGAGGTCATCAGTAAAGATATTGAAGAGGACAGGCCCCAGCACCGACCAATTTGAGAAAAGGAGTGTTTTAACAGTAATTTTTGTAGAAGCATTTATCAGAGAAATGAGACTTCAGAAAAGAACAGGAGAGTTCAGCCTGTGTGTACAGATGATAGTTTCTGTCTTACCTGTGTCTTTTGCTGTGTGGGTTTTTTCATGAACAAAGAGTCTATATTGTTGCATTTATAAATTTAGCAGAAGTTAGAAACTTGTACCTATGATCATCTTGCACAAGAATTTTTCTTGCTAGGACCTTAGTGTCATCTGCATGATTCAACAAACATACATGTGCTCCTCTTGAATATTCATCATGCTGCTTGTTGAAGGCAATATAAATAGCAATGGAAGACACCTAGAAGTAAATTGGACATACACAGATGTACACAGCATTTTTTGGAAATGCAGCTACCAGCACATATGCAGTACATATCTTCTCTCAAATACTGAATAATAATTGGTTTGTATTGTTTGACCAAGCAGCTTTAGAGCTGATCTCGAAGTCTCAGCTGAAGTACGCCTGCTTGTCTGCTTCCAGGTTCATTTCTAGCAGTATTTTGTGTTCCCCATGGTATCCACAGCACCAGAAGATCATCTAGTCTGCATATAAACCTCACTTTGATGGAGTGACTTTACTTGGGAAATTCTAATGATTATTTTAGAATTAATTCTCATTCCCCAGACTTTATATCCCCAATCTCATTTAGGTTTTGATGCTTCAGCAGAAGCTCAAGTTCATTAGAACCATTGTTTCCCAGATTACAGCTGGTACTTCCTCTGAGCTGGCCACTGTGTAATGTTATGGAAAGACTTAGGAACAAAACCACAATGCTAACTTCAGGTACACTGTCATGGTTTTGTAATGTTTCTGTCAATATTCCACATCATAACATCATGTGCAGTATGGATCATTAAAAGGTTCATACTCCAGTTTTGTGGAATAGCAACATCCCGAATACTCAGCTCTCAGAAGAAAAATCCACTCAGAATCCACTCACCAATACACTCAGAAAGTTAATGCTTTAGAATTCTGTAGAAGAAAATATAAGCTACAGCAAGATAACTATAGATTTTATATTTAGAAGGATCTTGCATGTTCAGGTGCAGCAGAATTTAAAAAAATACAAGGTAAAGTGTTGAAATGGGAGTGTTTCAATTTTTTAATTGTTGAATGTTTAGAGAAAATTCATATGACAACTATCTTCAGAAAGACAAGCTCGTTATCAGGCTACTGCAAACTGTTTGCATGAATTTGTGATAAACACGGAATCTCTTTTAATTGAAAAGCGATTGCGTGCTTGGAAGCTTCTTGTTCATTTTTCCAGCTACCTTAGTAGATATAATGGAAGATATATCCTTGCTTCATTTTAATTGGCTGCATCCTCTATACCAGCTATCACTCTCTCAGTCAGTAATAGCGGTTAGGTGCTGGCACAGGTTACTCAGGGAGATAGTGGAGTCACTGTCCCTGGAGGTGTCCAAGAAAAGGGTAAACATGACACTGAGGGTTTTGTGGTTTAGTGGGTATGGTGGTGATAGGTAGGCTATTAGACAAGATGGTCTTAATGTTTTTTCCAACCTTGATAATTCTGTGATTCTAAGACCAGCACATTCTGACACTTGATGAACTACACTGCTGATGATTTTTCTGGGTTTGTTTCTGTAATATGAAACTAATGTCAAGTTTTATTTATTTATTTATTTATTTTTAGGGGATGAGAGAATGCTTTTTTAAGGCAAAGTTGTGTAGAGTTGTGTCATTTCTGTAAAAGACAAGTAGGAGGAGAAGAAGAAAGATTTTTCTACCAAGCTTAACAGAGAAACAGAGAATATCATCAAAGATTGCTGTTTTTTGAGGTTAGTCAGTTTGTCCCTTGTCTTATTCTTGTATAAAAATAACTGCAGGAAGTAATTTTCCACCTGACACAGGATGGTTGATTATGTTTATTTGTTACAGTGCAGTTGTGTCCAAAGAAGCACCCTTGTCTATGAATATGGAAATTGAATCCATAGCTTCTAAAGTGTTTGTGTACAGGACTTTTAAGACACTGATTTTAATGCTTTTGAAAGGTTTGCCATATGATTTGAAAAATGCATGAATAAATTTATTATGTTTGATTGTTTGCTATTTACATTTTATTGAAACAATATCACCTTACCAAGTACCTGTATTATAAGACATCTTCTTTTCCACACCAGAAATCATTCACAAATGGAGATTTCTAGAGCTATACAGTTATTTCTGTCATTCCATCTAGAAGGAGTGGATCGCTTTATTCTCAAGGGTTACATATATTTTTGTGGAGAACTTTCCTCTTTAAAAGCATTTTAATTTTTATGATGCATGCTTACACTTATTTTTACCTTAGATGTTTTATGTTATAATTGAGCCAAACCTGAAACTTGCAGTTAAACATTTCACATACTTCTATCTAAAGTAGTTCCCTTGAGGATGACATGTGAATTATTTGCAAAGATATTTCATAGGTAACAGGCTAATAGTACAGTTTAGAGCAGAAAATTAATGTGATGATACAAATCTTAGGGAACATACCAAACAAAACAAATCCCGCACAACGCTGGTTGGATTTTCTCTAAGTATACATATATATCTTTTATTACTCTCTGATCACTAGTAACATACTTCATACACTTTCATACAGCCTGTGAAGCACAAATTTCACACAAATTTTGTTGCTAAATGGTCAAAACCCAAAAAGCCTCTCTGGCAGAGCTTTCTTTCTAGGATGCAGAGGGAGCTTTCTTTGTGTATAGCTAGCACATATTTTTTAAGCTGATGGATGGAAGAGATTATGTGTGCCCTGGGAGAAATAATATATCACCAAAGGCTTCTCTGGAATGTCAGCATATTTTTCGTTGTACTTGTGTACTATACAAAGACCTTACTAAGTTGTATGCTGCTGATCAGTGTACTATTAATTTACATCTGTATTCAAGGAAGGTATGTTACAGAATCAAATGCTTTTCAGAATAAAATCAGTATATGAATTACTTTTCTGTTTTGCCAAGAATGAGGTAGAACAGCTGCAGAGAGATCAGGTAAATGTGGCTTACACATTGAGAGGTTAAATGTATTTTATATACACAGTAAAAGTGAATGTGATTTTTTCATTCCCAGAAAGCAGTAAAATTGAAAAATACACACTAAATATTTTAATAAAGTTCAGGATATGGGAAACCAGTTTGATCTTGGGCTCCAAAATCAATATTCACTGGTGGTTTAAGTAAGTGATTTTTTTCTTTTTCTTTTTTTAACTTCCAGATTAGTGATTAGCTTAGAATGATCACTAAATAATGTGTAGATAGATATATTCTTAGGAGAATGACAGTCTTTTATCATGTTGAGGGTGCACTCACAAGAATATTCAGCTCATACTAAAATAAATAAAAATCTTAGTATATATTCACTGTGATTATCAATACGTTCGGGGTAATCTATACATATATATGTGAATTGCCAAAACAGGACCAGTCTGTTCAGCATTTTAGAGAATCAAATTCAAATGTCTGAATCAATTGCTACTGATTTGATTTCTGTGGCTGTGAGATCTGTCCCTGCGGAGAGGAAAAGAAAAAAAGCAGCAAACATTTGCAAAAAGCAGTTCTACCAGCTGTAATAAAGATCTTCTTTATGGATGAGTGCAAAGCAAGCAAAATTGTGCAAACTGCTGTTTGAGGAGCCATCTCTTCCACAGAAATTTGAGATGAGAAAAAGTACAGGTCAAACATAAAATAAGTGCATAGGAACATAGGCATGGAAACCAAAGCCTAAATAATCATATTTAATCCACTGTAATTGTCAGAGAAAATATAACTTTTAAGTGTTCACAGTATCATCAGTGCTGCACTCTACCTGCCCCATACATCTCATATACAATAAACCAGTTCTTTATCCAATTACAAACACAAGCTTTGAAATTAAAGATGAAATTTAACTAGGATGTTCCATAGGGGGAGACCTGGAGAGACTGTGGATACTGTCAGTCTATATAGTTCCTGCACTAGTAGAATGTTTATTAAATAACACTTCCAGATGGTACTAGAAACAAATAAACAAAGAAAAAAAAACCACTTATCCAAATAACTATTGATTCTGATAAAGGAAAGTTTCTTCTCAGTTCCAGTTCTAGAGGTCTTTTTAAAGGGAGATAATTACAGTATGTGCAGTATTATTATTTTGGATCAAATTCACAGATTGAATACATGATAACGTCCAGTTTTATGTATGTATTGATGAATGTGGAACATTCAAGAATATGTAACTGATATAATGTCTGCCTTAAATGAGACACAGCCAGAATTTGTTATATCTAGAATTAAATCCAGGATGTACACTTTCTTTAATAAGATTGATCTCTCAGTGAGTCAGTGAGAATCAAACCACAAAAAAAGATAAACTCTCTGTATAATATCAGCCATGCAACCTTATAACGCTAATTGCAGCAGACAGTGTATGCTGCAGGTATGTCATCCAAGTTTTTATGCCACATTAGACTCATTTTTGTTGCAAATGCTGATTTGGCTTGCAAAAGGTTTTGTTTGTTTGTTTGTTTGTTTTTGTTTTGTTTTTCTTTTTTCCTTTAAATAGAGCAGTTAGACAGCCTTGTACCAAATAAAGTGATGTGTAAGGACAACGTTGTGAACATTTTCAAATAATTTAGGTTAGCTCGACAGTCCCCAGAGCTTTCTGTTATTAAGAAGCTGGTATGGGGTCATCCAGTTCTGGGAACCCTGTGTGGACCTTATGGGATCAAGGGTGCACTTGGCCATGGATCTTGAGCAAATTGCTCAGGCCTGTTTAAGCATCTACTGAAAATCTGTGGCTTGGTACGGTTTATACAATCTTTAATTCCTGTTGAAAGACATTGGAGCTGGGTATTTGCACTGCATCCAATCTTCTGTGCATCTAGCTACTCACAGGCAAGAATGTTTGGCACCTACCTTCCTCTGAAGAAAATAAGATTAGGAAACCCCTCTTTTTGAAGCCTTCTTAAATGCCCATCTGCATTCTTATCTCTGTCAGCCTGTCCTTTAGCATCTTCTCCTTCTGTTTCTTATTCTTTGTCATCTTTAGGAGGATGTTCACCAGGTATGTTAATCATCACAAGGTTGGGGATCACAAAGGTGCTCACGTAGTCAGCATATGTGCTAGACCATTGTACCACGTGACCTCTACACTTACTTCAGCCAGCTTTATGCTCTCAGAAGGAGCTAGCAGATACAATTGTTCCCAGAGCAGTGAAGCAGTGTTAGCCCTTTTGCTCAGCTTCCACGTTAAAAAGAAAATATTATTGTAACCTTCATTGACTGAAGAATACTCAGAGCACACAAATACTTTTATTTATAATTGCATTTATAAAAGAGTCTTAAACTAAGAAACTGGAGAGGTTTGTACAGTGAAGGCAGAACAATGCGTGTTGGGCAGAGAAGGCCTGTAATGAGCACAGCCGTACAATGGAGCTCTACAGAGCATTTCAGTAGTCCTTCACCAGGCCAAGGAGACTCAGCTATAAGATTTCTCCCTGAGATATGAATTTTAATTAGTACTGGGTAGGAAGAATATCTTGTTTATTTGCTTGTTTCCTATGCAATTTTTGCAGCCCGGAAAATGTCTTGTTTAAGAAAGGAATACGGTATCAAAGTCCTAAAAAATAAATCTCCACAGCTAAAAGTCATAAAAATAGTTCCAGTCAGTTGAAATGCTTTACTTAAAAACTTTAAATGTTTCTCCTCCATTTGACTAGGTTTTTTTGTTTCTTTTCTTCTCCTTTTCTTCTCCTTTTCTTCTCCTTTTCTTCTCCTTTTCTTCTCCTTCTCTTTTCTTTTCTTTTCTTTTCTTTTCTTTTCTTTTCTTTTCTTTTCTTTTCTTTTCTTTTCTTTTCTTTTCTTTTCCCTAGTGTTTTATTTTAATATTCTAAACTTTTTTTTTTGGTCAGGAAATGTCATTTTAAAATTTCAAAGCATCAGGATCAAATGTTTTGATGGTTTCTGAACTTTTTTTTTTTTTCCATGTTGTTTTCCCATCAGATTTATGAAGGTCATTTCTTTCCTTATTCAAATGCATAGACATTTTCTGATTAAATATGTATAACTGAAAGACTTCCAACCCTATTTCTAAAGGCTTCTATTACAACTAGGTCAGAAGCTATTACTATTTGATATTTATATTACATTTATTCTAGGACCTGTAATTAATGCAGACTGTTTTCATTAGCAGTTTAATTTGGGGACCTTGCAACAAATATGCTCTTAGCCCAAGTTTTCCCCTCATTTTTTAGCCCTTGAGTGATCTCTCATTTTTGTACTTGCTGTTTGTCTCTTGGGATAAATGCAAATAGCCAATTATTGATCCTTATGTTCAAAAGCAGAACAGTGGCAGATTAACAGGAGTTTTTCCTGTATATGCTGTTTTTGACAACAGTCCTACTGGTCATGCTTAAGCTGTTCAACAGAGAAGGTGCATCTTGCACTCTGACTTTCTGCTCTTCAAGCAGATAATCAGACTTCTGCCATGTTAATTATTTTGAGGCATTGCTGATCTCCTTTATGTTTGCACAGGATTCGCCACTGAGAATGTCCCAGCTTGACAGGCACTCTTCTGCATTTCCCTAAGTGTGTGGGAGAGCCATCCATCAGATGGTCATCTGTGCTGGGCTTCCTCCTTGGCAAGGGAACACAGACAGAATTATCCCTATGGAGCAGTCTGTAAAAGCAAAGCAATGAGCTACTGTAACGTTCAGTGTTTTGATGCTAAAGCTGTCACTCCCTGCCAGGAATCTAAAGCCTCATTCCTATTCCTGAGGCCTGTATTTTGACTCCTTCATTTAGGAAGGAAACTCACCTGCTCTCTCTGCTGCTCCTAGTCCTCTGGCTGCACAGGTGCTGCTGGTTCTGAGAACTGGGTCAGGCCACAGCTCTAAGGCTTTGTCTGTGTTTAGATTTGCTGGCTTTAGGTCTATTTAGTACTGTTTATTTCATACCTCTTAATATATATTTCATATGTTTTCAGGTTTGAAGTGTTTTAGATCTTAGTTCTTAATGATAGATCTTAATTATAGGTGATATATATTAAGATTGATGTAAAATTTGATTCTGGTCTCTATCTTACACACACATTTTTAGGATTGAAAGAGGGAAACATTTAAAGCTTTTGTGAATAACTGTAATTAGACATAAATTTATTTTAAAATAATCTTATTGAGTATTTTGAATTTGATTTCACCTCCCTCCTGTATTTTGAAGGAACACTATAGTGTTTTCTTTAGCTTTCTTTTTTGTGTGTAGTTGATTGAAGGTTAAAATATCAGAAACAGTTTAACACATTTTTTTCCTGGGATCCCTGTCAGCATAGTGTCCTATATTGAGCATTTAACTTCAGCTAGAACATTAATAACTTGTGCTTTCAGAAATTAAATGTTGTTTTCACATTTTCTTTAATTCTTTTCTTATTGGTTTTCTTTGAACAAAAGGAACTGTTGTGATGGTCCAGTTGAGAGTGATAGAGACCAGAGGAAATTCCACTTTGGGTTACTTGTTGACAGCCTTTATATTTTTGTCAGATTGTTCAATATATCATTTTCTCCACATGAGAGAAAGCAGTTATTATGTCTTACTTGCCAGTGGTGCAGAAAATGTTTTGCTTGTTGAGTGGTCTTAAGGTTCTTCCCACTGGACTCCTATAAAAATAGGGCATCACTTTGATTAGCGCCAAGAGACTTTTTTTAATGACTTTTATGTGCATTCATTTTGGGTGCAAATAATGGCTACTGCCGTTAGAGAAGTAGATAAGAGATATTATTGATCAGAGAAATACATGCATTGAGTGTTCTGGTGTCACTAGGAATATTACAGAGCTTGTTACAGAGACCTCTTGTTGACAAGCTAATTTTTAAAAAGTCATTATTATAAATTGTTTCAACTGGTCAGATCATATAAAATCTACTTGTACTGTAATATTCCAGATGCTTGATTACTGTTCTTAGTGTAATAAGTTGCCAATTTCTCCCTCCTGAGAATGTGTGACAGATTGTAATACAATCTGTTGATGTTCTTGATTTCAGCTGAAGTACATCACCATCGCTCATGCTTAAAAGATGGGACATAATTTCAAATGGTACAAGACTGTATATTTGATCTGGTGTGGAGGAGGATGATCAGAGGCAGAAGGAAAAACAGATAGTTATAGCAGCAAAAATAGTGGATAAGCTAATTCTATACACAATACAGGTTAAATTGTCTTTGATGTGTGTCTGGTGACAGGAAAACATACTTGTTTTGGTCCCTACCCACCATTTTCTGCTCCAAAAGATCCAGGTGACAGTCATCCCAGCACTAAATGAGTGACAGAAAGAAAGGGAGGTCACATGCTTATGTTACACCATCTCACTGAGCTTCCCCAAGGGAGCAAAGGCATGGAATGGTGCGTACTGTTCCTTTCCATGTTCTGGACCATGAATGGAGGAAGAAGAGACTCTTTTCTGCTATCTGATGACGTTTGTACCATAGGACCAGAAGAAGAGTTTGTGGAAGATTAAAAGGTGTGATAAACATTATGGCCAAGATCAGTGACTGGTAGGAAGCAGGAAGATTTGGATTGTTTACTTCTTCACTGCAGAGGAAGATCAGGGTTAACAAGGCTTTTCGGGTTCTCACTACATTGTCATTTGTTTTCACATCTTCCCCCTGAATGCCTTTTTCCACCTTAGCTATCCATGTCAGCAAACAACCTGGCTTCCTGAAATGCACCTGACTTGGTCCTGGCCCACTCAGAACAATACATGTTGTATTTTCTTTTCCAAGCTCTTTGGTCATGTGAATGGTGACCTGGACTCATTCCCAGCTTTGGCTACTGCTGCTGAATCACACCGTGGTAGCTCTTGTATCTCAGTTTTGGTTTCACATGTGACTAACAGTGACTGCTTCTCAAGGTGCTAGTCCCACTCCCCATACATCACATTTTCTAAGGTTTCAAGGTTTAGTATTTTTATATTTTTATATTTTTTCCTCTTTTTTTTTTTAAAAAATATATTTTTATTTTTTTTGTAATGCCTGTATTAACAGAGAGAGGAAAAACTGAGGCACTGGCTTATATTTTTCTACTGCATGTCTTAGGGAGAATAGTTTGGCAGAAACTTTCTCTTGGAGTGTAAGATCAAGCTGGCATAATGAAGGGTACGAGACAGGTGCCCTACTAAAACTCTAAGCAATGTGTAGATTTGTAAGAAGCAAAGACAAAAAGATATATGCAAAGAGCATATTGTTATTTCAATCTATAATTTGATCAGAAGAGGGAGAAAATAAAGTCAAAGCTCTATTAATTGCACTGTAAGTATTACTTTTTAAATAAGGCAGTTTGAAAATAGCTTTTGTTCTTTAAAGTGTTTAATTCTGGGAGAGAATCTCTAATTTCTGTTGCACACAAAATTCCTGTGATACACACTGAAACAAAAAGCTGGTTTACAAAAGTGGATATACCTGCAAGAAATTACTAGGTTTTGTCTCATCTTGGTCTCACCTTGGAAAGGAGAAATTAATGGCAACTAGGTCATCCCACTTCCCTGGCACTTTATTAAGTCATTCAGTACAAATTAGATCAACTTTCAGGTATGTGTGTTCCTCAGGTCACATTCTCCTATCTTTTCTTGTGCAGAATAATACCTCCCTTTGGGAAGTCAGTCATTTTCATACATTGAAACTAGTAATTTTAGAGGTAGCAAAATAAGTAGGTAGAGGAAAGAATGGTACAGGAAAATACTGTTTACATGATATTTCCAGTCATAGCAGGACAAGAAGGGTTTTACAGCCTTAGGAGAGTGTGTATAGTTTCCTGGATTTTAGAATAGTGAATAGTTAAATTGCTTTTCTTAATAATTGCATAAAACACATTAAGTTGTTAATTTACTAGAAACCAATATCTGAATGTGAAATATTAAGTTCATGGAGTTACAAGTTTTCTCCCCTTTGAGCATGGCCAGTTCTATCTGCAGACTGTTAGTTTACCAACAGAAAATATTAGCCTCATATGAAGGTTTAAAAATATATATATATGTATTTACTAACTTGTTCAGCACCATCTGCTACCAGAAAGAAGGTCATCTCAAGGGGGTCATTGGAGGATAATGTGGAGAACAAGTACAAAAATTTGTCTTGAATAAGATAAATGATATTCAGCAACACAGACTTGTTTTAAGGTGAAACATTGCTGATAGTTTAAATATTATCTGAAAAATTATTTCTGTGGTACCCAATACTTAGTCATGTAAGTAAGCCCGCTGATGTCAATATTTCCAGGTTAATGTTCTCTGTTATTTTTATAATTATTATTACATTTAAAATATTCACAGGAGGTACTAGTGTTAACACTGAATATAATTGAAAAGACAGAAGTAAGGCACAATAATCCTTTTTCAACAGAAATATACATGAGATGTATCTATAAAAACTCAGTATAATAAAGAGAACAGGCAGAAGCTTTGCCCTGGTGCTTTTTTGTTTTGTTTTGTTTTGTTTTTCTTTTTCTTTTTCCCTCCATAGAAGCAGAGAGATTGGAAAAAACAAAAAATCATCTGGTCCAGCTGTCATCCCATTACCACTGCCATGCCAGTGCCACAACTTCTCATTTATTGAACACATCCACAAATGCTGACTCCACCACTGGAGCCTGGCAGCTTGTTCCAGGTTGTTCCTGAGAAATTTTTTTCCTAATATTCAACCTGAACCACCCCTAGTGCAGCCTAAAGCCATTACCTCCTGTCCTATCTCTGTTATCTGGGAGAAGAGGCCAATTCCCAACTCACTAAAACCTTATTTTAGTTAGTTGTAGAGATGCTTTTGTCTGTTTTGAAATCAAGCTTAGCAGATCCACCTGACTTGAGGGTGTGTATGCATTTCTGCCCAGTCTGTGGTAAGACTGAAGGCTTTTGTTGGGGAAAACCTCCTCTATCAGCTAAATCTGCTCATGGGGTTTCCCTATGTAAAAGCTTGCCATCTCCCCAACCCTTCCCCATGTATATGTAAATACATAAAAATAAAAAAATAATCCTAGAATGTATTTAAAGTGATCTGAGCTGCAATGTGAAAAATTCTTAGGGATTCCCCTACCTGAAAACAGGCTGTCCAAGCTAGCCTGTAATGGCAGATGTCTGCAGCAGTATGGGACTGGACCTTGAATATAGATGCATGCTTTTGGGTCAGCTTGGAAACAGGATGAGACGAGTACTACAGGGAAAAACAAAATTCACAGTGATGATAAAATATGATGCTGAATAAAGAGTGCCTGCGTAATATGATTGCAACACTGGAAAAATTGCTTCGCTTGTGTGAAGCATTAATTTAATACCCTAGCACTGGGGTTTTGTTTTGATTTTTGTGATTTTCACAGAAGAAAACAAAATTAATAATGACAGACTTCATATACGTTTGTATTAATTCATGTCAAAATGCTCTATAAACCCAAGCCATATGTTATTGTAGGTTGAGATAAGTCACATTCTTTTCTGTATTAGGACCATTCCTTTGTTCTCCAGTAAATAGATGTTTCTCTTTAAAGGTTAAGAAATGAGAACTGTGGCAGTAGGTCAGTGGGTAATATACACCCTCCCTCACTTGTTTAAATTATATTTCCTCTTTGCACTGTGGCTCAGCAGTATCTGGAGTCTATTGTTCCCTAGGCTAATGTAATCTTTCCACACGAAAAGCTCTTGATCTGTTCCTTATCTACACTCCAGTTGCTGGCACCAGTGTTTCATCCATTTGGTGCTAAAATGCACAGAAAGCAAATACATATCATTTCGGTGTTGAGGTATACTTCTAGAATCTTTTACTCAGCTTATTTCCATTAACCAAGATTTTTCTTGTCAGCAATATACATGCCCTCATGTCCTTCACCCTAGGGAGAGAGAGAAATGAAGAAAGGGAAAAGGTCTGTGAGGCTTCGAAAACAGAAATATTCAGAGCCATAAAGCCTTTCAAGCAAAGACAGTGAGATTTGCTTTGTGTATGTGAGCATATACAGTTATTCCATCTTTATTATTACACATTTTTACATAGATGCACATGCATACATTCATTCTCATTTCACTTATAATGTTACAGCTATTAACATTGTGTTATCTGAAATAAGAAAAAGACCTGGTGCTCTTTGATGCTAACATTTTTCTTATGGTGTTAGCACACTGCACGTACAGATTGCACACTGGCTAAAAGAATTAGTTCAATTTCTCGTATTTATTTTTATTCTCAAACTTTTATGGGATATATGTGAATGTTCGTTTAGAAACATGCATCTGCATAACTTACTGATTTTTTGTGGGGAAAGGAAAGGCTTATTTACTTTTAGCTTAAACTAGTAAAATTTGAGATTTAGCAATGCTGAAAATCAGTTTGACAGCAATGTAGCAAAATTCATTATGCTTTAACTTTATAGCGTGATGTTCTGAAAGTAGGGATCTCTCTTTAAACTTCACTCAAGTAATCTCAGAGATTATATGATGTATATTAAAAGTAAAATTGTTATCAAAATCTACTTTCCATACAAAAACAGATATGAAAATATCTAAATTAAATTTTGCAGTAGAACTCTACAAATCTTTACATATTAGAAAGCACTAAAAGACAAAACACAGCTCTCCCCAAAAAAGCAGAAGTGATGAACTGCCATAACAGCTTAGACATGCACAAACTATTCAATTACCAGATTACCAACAGAACAGAGAGCTGTAAATCACACTGCTGAAAAAATTCAGTTGCTTTCTGCAAGACGTGTATTGCATCAGACAGAACAAAAAAGGATGTAAGAAGGTACCAGGAATAAAGCCTGTAATTTTCTGATCATGTACTTAAAAATTGTAATATTCAATTACAAGCTTTTATATGAATAATTTCATAAGAGAAATCTGGACCTTATAAGAAGACAAATATAATGCATTAATATTCTGGATTTTCATTTGCTTCTTTTTATTTCTGATTATTTTTAATTATAAATATGAATACCGTCAAATGCATCACATGTAACATTTAATTATTAACATTTTTTGATTATCACCTTTGCAAAGTCACACTGTATTGGTATTGTAATTACTTGTTTTTTTAATTAAAATTAATACAAAGTTTGGCATATATAAAACCCTAGCATTATATAGGGATAATTATTCATATAAAAAATAAAATATCTCATTACCATGGGAGATAAAAAGGCCTTTAACAGTAGGAATGTTATCAGCCTCTAGTGACCAACTATTTTCTCCTTAATAATTAAAGAAGCATTAAATGTACCCCAAATTCAGTCTTTTCAATCTCTACAGTACTGCAGATTGTGCTGAATGTAGGCAGTGGTGAAATATGCTGGAATTATGCCAGGGACATTTCTCTTAGTCTTAAATAAATACTATAGAATTGTAATCAACATACTTTGTGAGGACCCTGCTGTGCTATGTTTCTTTTCATAATGAGTAGTCAAAGGATATAAAGTAAAAATCAAAATCGTAAATTGTTTCTGAAAAGGATTTTAAAAAATAAAGAGCTCAGCTATTTACCTTTGAAGGTTTGTTTTCATAAATAACTATGGTTACAACCAGCCAACAAGATAATGTTTAAAGATGAAGATTCATTCTTTCACGGTAATACTAAATCCGTGTTGCAGTTAGAATCAGTGTTCTAGTAACTGACGGGTGCAATTCCCTGTTTCAATTTAATTTGCTTTACCAAATTTTCCTTACATTAGGAGACAAGAATTTGCAGTGGAAATCCCTGGAGAATGGGCACAAACTTATGAGTTTTAGGTTCATTCTGTGAAGAAGATTCGGCTTCATCTTTGCCCAGATGTAATTTCCAATTGCAATTGCCATGGAGCACAGCAGGTGTGATATGCTACAGGAAAATTTGCAGGATTAAGACTGTTGTGGTTATAGCAGAGGGAAGGGACCTTGACAAGTTTCAGAGGTTCTTTATGTGAACATACTGAAATTCAGCAAAGACAAGTGCTGTATCTGGATTGGCACAATTCCAAATGTGAATAAAAGCTGGGTGAGAAGTATACTAAAAGCAGCCCTCCAAAGAAGGACTTGGCTATACCAGTGGATGAAAATCCTGACATGAGCTGGCAGTGTGCACTTTCAGTCTTGAAAACCAGCAGCTTGTCAAAGTGATTCTCCCCCTGTACTTCTCTCTTGGGAGACCCTTCCACTGCATCCAGCTCTGGGGACTCCAGAAATGAGAGACACAAAGATCATAGAAAGTTGCAGCAACTATCCTTTGGTGTTGTGGACCAACATAATTAAGGAAATGTTACTTTCAGAGCAACCCTTGTAAGTTATACTTGACATACAATAAAATCCTGAAAACCACGGGTATTAGCAGCATCAAGCACGGCATCTGAGCAGGCAGTGTGGGCTGTGTAAGTCCAAGGATTGTATGGCAGAGACATTCAGCAGCAGATATTAGAAGCAGATAGCTTAATCATATCTCAGAACATTTCCACAGTTTTTTCAGTTCATGGCTTGCCATTCTCCCTGGATCATACAGCTTCTCACCTCAACTTAGGAGGTAGCACATACCAGTAAAATTTTACTCAGAGAGACTTGCTCTTGTTGAAGCTGTTCTTCCACTGGAACTCTGTAAGCGTTAAAATGCTCGTTAAGAAGATTTTACTTTTTTCTCCACTTCAGATCTGTTACAAAATTTCAGTCCTATTTGCTATGTTGTTCATTAAGTTAATTACCACTTGTAAGTTCTCCCTTCTTCCTACATTTCTTTCTATAGTTACATATATGTTTCATCCATTGGAAACAGCAATGTTAGGGTCCTAACTTAACATCTCAAATGTTATTTCATATCCTGTTATCTCCCTGAGTTTTTTTTCCAGTCAATTGAGCATTGCCAGAACTCTGTTAGAGTCAGTCAAACCCTTGGTCCAGGATGTCACATTTAGATTATTACAATAGTTGGTGGGTGAAAACAAAGGCTGCTGAAATCAGCAGAAAGAATCCAATCCTTCTGAGAAAATGAATATTCAGAAAATGGTTTCTCACCAAAGAGATATCATTAATTTGTTATAAGCAGAGTCAACATGCATTATTTGCTGTATGCAGGCCAGGACTGCTGTTTGGCATTTACCTGAGTAATAAAGGGAAAAAGACCTAACTAGAAAAGTAAATCCCTGAAGTTGTTGTGCTAAGAGTGGGAGGGTACCTACCCATGGAAGCAATTTAAATGTTTTTCTTTAAGTAAACATGTTAGACTTTGGCAGAGAATACACTAAGTAGGAATTTCAATTACAGTAACTCTGAGAAGAAATGTAATAACAAGCATGGAACAGTGCCACAAAAAGAGAAAAGTGAAAATACTGATGTTGTCTTGCAAGACAGGAGAGTGGAAGCAAGTGATCTGGAATGCCCCACCCCTGGGATATGGTAGCCACTCTCACTAAATCCTGTGTGAGGAAATTTTGCCCCTCTGCACTGCTTTTGGATGAGGCAACAGCTTGGTTTCCTCTTGACATACCCAAGGAAAAAGAATCATTTTCTCATTTTTGAAGGTTGAAATTCAGTTCCTATTTAAACATAGATTTATTATACCAAAGCCATAAGGATAGCATACTGTCGAGCCATTTAAAAAACATAGAAGCATTCTCCTTTACACAACATTTGAAAATCAGTACATGAAGTTTTTTAAAATGACATGCTATAACTAAGCCATAGATTATGCAACTGAACATTGAATCTATGATCAGAGTCAGAATTTTTTCTTAAAAACTCTGAAAGCAGCAACTTTGCTTATGGCAAAAAGCTGAAGTTCCTCTATCATGTTTGCCTAATTCTGATAATTTCTTCTAAACCTTAAAGTCTCAGCTCTTGTACCCTTTCTCTGATTATTAATTTGTTTTACAAGTTCCTTACTGGAATGGTGAAAACTGAGAAACAAAGCATTCTTCAGTGTGAAAAGGAAGTTTCACTAAGGACAGATTTTGACAGCTTCATTAGACAAAGGAAGAGCAACTGGTGTCATCTGCCTGGACTTCTGTGAGTCCTTTAATATGATCACACAACACATTCTTATCTCTAAATTGGAAAGATATGGATTTTAAGGGTGAACTATTCAGTGGATAAGGAATCAGTTGAATGGTGGAAGCCAGAGTGCTGCAGTCTATGGATAAATGTTCAGGTAGAGGACACTGACAAGTGGTGCTCCCAGGGATCCATCTTGGGACCAGTGCTTCTTCAACATCTTTTATCAGTGGCCTAGACTGTGAGATTGAGTGTATCCTCAGCAAGTTTACTGAAGACATTAAGCTGGGTGGTACTACTGATATGACAGAAAGAAAGGGTACTACTCAAAGGGGACTGGAAAACTTGAAAAGTGAGCACACTGAAACCAGTGAAGTAAACAAGGCCAAGTGCAGGGTGTTACTCTTGGGTTAGTGTAGTCCCAGGTATGTGTATAGTCTAGGAAAGAACTTGAGAGCAGCCTTGAGAAGGTCTTAGGGGTTCTAGTGGACAAAGTGCTGCACATGAGCCAGCAGTGTGCACTTGCAGCCTGGAAGGCCACCTGTATCCTGACTGCATCAAAAGAGAGGTGCAGCAGAGTGGGGAGTGGGATTGTCCTCTTCTGCTCCTTGTGAGGCTCCATTCAGAGTACTGCACCCAGGCCTGGGATCCGCAGCACAAGAAGGATGAGGAACTGCTGGAGAAGGTCCGGAGGATGGCCATGAAGATGATCACAGGACTGGAGAACCTCCCCTATGAAGAAAATGAGGGAATTGGACTTATTTAGCTTGGAGAAGAGAAGCCTCTAAGGAGACCTTCTGACCTTATAATCAGGAGAGACAATAAACTTTTTGCATGTTCTGATAGTGATAAGACAAGGAGGAATGACTTTAATCTAAAAGAGATAATAATAAGTTTAGATGTTAGGAAGAAATTCTTTACTTAGAGAGTGATGAGGCACTGGAACAAACCACCCAGAGAAGCTTGGATGCTCCATCCCTGGAGGCATTCAAGGTCAGTTTGGTTGGGGCCCTGGGCAGCCTGATCTTGTGGGTAGGAACTCTGCCCTCAGCAGGCGATTGGAACTGGATGGCCTTTAAAGTCTCTTCCAGTGTAAGCCATTATACAATTCTATGAACTGTACCTTACTTCCTTCCAAAATAAACATGCTGAACTCTAGATCCCTAGCCATGACCTACCTAGCCACAATCATCTCTGTTTACTTTGCTAAAGCTGTAAAATTTGCACCAAGTGAAGGTTTAAAGCAGATTCTCATTAGCTTTTATTTTAACATCCAAGTTATTTCCCTTTCGGTGCAACTTAACACCTCAATTTTATTGACTTATCTTTCTATATAATTACACTGTGTTCTGTAGCCCAGAATTATCATTTCTTCACATTTCAAGGAAGATCCTAGGGGCTTCCTTCCATTCACAGTCGATGCTTATACACACTGTCCACTGATTTTACTGTCAGTTAAATCACAATTGAAAAATAATAGTATGATGTACACAGATTGGACAGATCTAATCTGTTTTGAAGTCTCTTCATTTTTTACTCTAACATTTACATATTCAGGCTAAGGATCACAAAGGTGGGTTTACAGTGGTTACATGTTTTCTAGTTCCTCCATCATTTAATACACTTCAATTTAGTTCATCAATTTTTGCGATGCAGTCCCATACGAATCAGTTTAATCAAACTAATGTGTAATTACTGTTTCTTTCAACCCTCATATTTGATACTTTAACCAGCTGGGAATTCTGTTTGTACTGGATGTTCCAGAGAAATCAGAGGTAACTTGTGTTTGAACTATTTTCTTAATTTTTCTACTCTTCAGAAATCTGAATTTTTATAAATCAAAATTTCAGAATCTCCTCCCTTTTTTTTTTTTTTTTTTTTTTTTTTAAAGAGGTATGAATATGGGTATTTCTTAGTGTCTTGGGCATCTCTGGACAGTCTACTTCAAAGCTGAACATTTCTCATTCTGACAATTATTTTTTTCCCCCTTATATTTAATTAAAACTTTCCTTCCCGTGACTTGTGTTTGTTGCCTCACATCTTTATACTGTGTCCCTTTGAGGTGAGTTTGGTTCTGTTCTCTCTGTAATCACCCATAATATACAGGCAATAATGTCTTGAATTTCTTCTTCAGGCTGAGCAAGCCCACCTACAACTTCTCCTAAAGTAACATCTCACCAAGCTCCTGCCCAGCTTGGTTTGTGTCTGTGCTTTGTATTCTGACCTATAACCCAAGCAGCTTGCCACATATGAAATGTGCAGATTGTAACAGAAGTTGTTTGTTTGTTTTTCAGACAGGCCTTACAATTCTGAACAAGTTGTTAATATATTAACATTTAATTTCTAGTCTGATAACTGTAGCACCTGTGAATGCTTTAATAAAACTAGATATATAAAAGAAAACACATTAAGATCAATGCTCCGTTGGGAGAACGTCCCATTTATTTTATGGAAGATTCTTTAGATTTATATATATATTTATTTTATTCCTTTGTATGATTGTCATAATCATTGATGACTGAGAATATATGATGATGTTTTGTCTTCCCACAGTCTTGCTTGAGAAATATTATGGATAAACCAGATAAACTCTGACACATCTGCCTTAAGAAAGAAAAAAACCTGAAAGAAACGATATTTTTTAGTCTGTGAAATTTCTCTCTGGAATACTGTGTTGGTATCTCCATAAACCCATGAATTTAATTTATGCAAAGTTTATGCTGAAATGAAGACTGCACAGGGAGTCCTGCTTGACTAGTAATTTTGTGGCACTAGAAATTAAAAATGACATTCTGTGACTTTCTCTACCAGTAGAAACATTCTCCTACTACACTGCAAGATGTCCACCCCATACCAGTAGTTGGCACGACTGAAAAATTATGATTGGTAGACAATTCTTTTAAATGTGCGTGTGTGCGGAAACGTATATATCCTAGATGTGGTTTCCTGTTTTGCTAGCTCAGAAGGCCTCCCTGCCTTTTCTGACTCTTACTATATTCCTACAATGGAATCTTCCTTCATTCCTGCCTCCTCTTAAAATCTGTCACAATTTTTTTTTACTGCTATCTGTAATTTTCTCACACGTTCCTTGTCTCTGTACCTGAATCTGGATGCGTGTGAGTGAAAGGGTAAGAAAGCCATCCAAGAACAAGGGAGACACTCTAAAACTTGCCTTAATGACCTGGGCAGTGACTGGACAACAGGAGAAAGCTAAAGCATTTGAGAAGGAAAAAAAAACTGTAAGGTCAAACACTTCACTGTCTCCTCTGACCACTTTCTTCACGCACTTTGTTCCTCATGCACTCTGTGTTTGTTCAGTTTGACAGAAGGTTGTACTAGCAATCCTCATTAGTACATGAAACTACCAGCTTGAATCACTGATGACTATGTTAAGGATATCTATGAATCCCCAAACCCATTCCTTAGATCTAGGGGGATGGCATTTGCTGATGAAAATCCTTCTGAGATTTCAGGTTTTAATTAGCCTCTGGAAATCTTACCCAGGGTGCCATGAATTAAGTGGGTGTAAATTATCCAATAAACACAGTAGTTAATGAATATTATGATAAAATTCCCAGTATTGGCAGCAAGCATAACTACATGCATATCCTGCACTAGGTGACCAATATCAACTCCTAGCTTCCCTACAAAACAGCTCAGAGGTTGATCTACAGTAGAGTTTTGCTGTGTAAACTGTAATTTGAGTGAGATACCTTCCAGAGGAAGAATGTTTTTTTCAGTATTTACAAAATTTTTGGTTTGTAAAAGCTTTCAAGACATGCTATTAGTTCATAGATTCTCAGATAAGCCAGGGTTGAAGGGCACATCTGAAGATCATCTAGTCCAACCCTCCTCCTAATGCAGATTCTCTACATTAAGTTGCATAGGAAAGCAACCAGGTGGGTCTTGAATACCTCCAGAGAAGGAGACTCCACAACCTCTCTTGGCAGCCTGTTTCAATGCTCCTACGCTCTCAGTCTACTTGAATGGAATTTCCTGTGTTCCAGTTTGTGCTTGTTACAACTTCTCCTGTCACTGCATAACACTGAAGAGGGCCTGACTACCAATCTTTTACTTACAAACAGGTCCCCTCTCAGACTCCTCAATAGCTAAGACTTTGTCTGCTAAGAAGCCTACAAGAAGTAAGCTAATGACAGCAATTTGTTCCATACGGGTGTGCAAAACAGACATGCAAGGAAGGTAAATTCACTGCAAACATGAAAATTTGCCTCAGATTCTTCTGCTCTACTTTTCTTCAGCTTCTTCTATGAGTCAAAACACTTGGTTATATGTAAGTAAACTACAATCTGCTCTATAGAAATCAGTGGTGCTGTAGCATAATTTTTCAAGTGAACTTGGTACCACAGCATATTTCAAACTTCTCATGATTTTTTAGCTTTTTGCTGACTATACTTATAGTCTCCTGCCCATGTTCACAGCAGCTTGTTTTCCCTTAGGATGAAGGAGTGAGAGCAGGCAGAAACCACTGATCTTACTCCCTCTGTGTTTTACTTCTCCAGCAGCTGAACTGACATCAGCAATTAAAGGGAATTTGCAATTCCCTGGGTAATGTAAACATTTGTAGCTGGCAATTATGGAGGCTTTTCACTCTCCCTGCCCACAAGAAAATCAGCTGTAAATAAGTAATAAAAATGTTTTTTAAAACTTTGTTGTACCTTTCCAACTAACTCACTCTTTAACCTTTTTCTGATACTTCCACTAAGGATGACCCATAAATTACCAGTAGAGTTAGGTGTCTATGAACTTGGTTAGCTTTCTCTGGCTAAATAAAATCTTTTGCTCTTATAGATGAAACTGGCATGCTACTCATATCCAGGGGTGCAAATTTCAAGAAAAAAGGAGAAGAACTCTAATTAAGTTATAGAATCTTAGAATTGCTAGAATTGGAAGGGATCTTTAAAGGTCACCTAGTCCAACTCACCTGCAATAAACAGTGGCATCTACAGATGGATCAGGTCACTCAGAGCTGTGTCCAGTCTGAAGTCAGTTCTGAAGTAAATTTGGCAATCTGTCTTTGGAAAGGGGACTCTAAAAGATCCTCGCCATCCTATATTTGTTGCTCAGCTCTCTCCATTTTTGGAGTCTTGATAAAACTTTAACACTAACTTTGGTGAGTGTTTTTTGTAGCAGTAAATAGGTTGCAGAGGATAGAATGGAAGTCTGTTAGCAGCTGATGAAAAGCAGATCTTATTTTAGCACCTGCCTGAAAATACTTCTAGAGGGAAATACTTTCAAAGTCATAACATACCCCAGGTAGGATTTGAAATTAAAAGTAAGGATACCTCTCTTGGATTAGTAAACAGTGAAGGTGACTGTATTGAAGGCTTTCCCAAAGTGTGTGAGAGAAAGGCAACTATAATTTAGGAATAACAGACCAGTGAAAAATCTCCAAACTGTCAGCAAAGGTATAGCTGCTGTTACTTTTGAGTGTATGCAATGTGTTGCAATCTTAAGAGGCTGTAAAGTACTTAAAGCTGTTGTTTTTCGGCTCTTCTGAACATTTCAGAATGTGTTATGTCAGAAGGCAATTGATACTTTATTTGTAACTTAGATTGATTAAGTGGTTTACTGGAACTGAACATATACTTGTTTGCATGGTTTAGCTTTCAGATTTCTGTTGTGGGATGGAGGAATCTGACTTGCATTGGCAGAAATAACTTTCTTGAAACTTATAGTGAAAATAAGAGTTTTCTTTTTTTTTTTTCTTTTTTTTTTCTTTTTTTTTTTTTTTTTTTTCTCTCTCCCAAAATGAAGCCAAGTCAGCAAATATTTATTTCAGCAAAACAGAAGAAATAGGAAATGACCAACAGGTGTGTGTTATTTAAAGGCTTCACAGTGGAAAAATGAACCAGCCTTGGTACATATCAACCACTGGTAGGGAATGTTGATTCCAGTTCAATAAAACTACTGCTTTCCTAAATTATAGTTATCTTTTTGCTATAGAGATATTCATACTAATTCCTCATTTTGATTACTTAACTTTAGGACCTTTACTTTTAAAGGGTTGTTTTTTCTCAAGCTTTCTACCTTCATCTGTAGGAAAATAGGTGTCTAGGGTATTACCAGTCATGCTGCCCAGTGCATCCACAGTTCCTATTTTGCACAATACTTGGTTTCATCTTTGCTGCTTGAGCTTAATCAACTGAGTTTACTACTCTTGTTCCTAAATATAATTTTTTTTTTTTTTTTTTTTTTTTTTTTTTTTTTTTTTTTTTTTTTTTTATCCCATAATTTCCCATCTATGTTCAGATAGGTCAAGCTTCTCTAGGCATATCTTATAATTTTCAGTCTGAACACTTCTCTGTGTTAGTTCACAGCTTACACATACTGAAACAATGATGAATTTTCAGATGTTACCTTCTGCTGTGCCTACTCTTTTATTCCAAGAGACAATATATCTGAAAGAGCCCAAAATCCAGCAATGAGTTCAAACTCCATATGATGCTATAGGAGAACTGTGAATGATGTGCAGGTGTTTATCCCATTGACAAAAGAGAACATCGGCTGATGTGGTAATCATCTCCTGTATGTATGGGCTGTTACAGAGAAAGCATTTTCCATGTTCTGTATCCTTGGTGAAATAAGATGAATCGCAAGTGATCAGATGGGATGATAGAAATGTCTTGCTAAGGGCTGTGAAGTACTTGCATGGTTTGCCCAGGAAATTGTACAAATCTTCACCTCCAGTAGACTTTTAGGGCAGGCTGGACAAACTGGTCAGGCATACTATAGAAGTGATTCTGGCTGGGATAATAGGCACTTTCTAAATGTATGAATTTTCCTTAAGCCCTTTGATTACACTTTCCTGTCGTAAGTGTTGTTTCATCATTCCTTTCATTGGGGCTGCTTATGTACAGAGAATTTTTTCCTTAAGACCTAGAAGAACAAAGACAATGTAGGAATGCTGCTTTTGTATTCAGTGTCTTTATTATTCAAATATTATTTTTAAGCCAAAGTTTATCCTGAAAGTATTAATTTATTCCAGTTAACATTTAAAACAAGAACTTGCTTTATAGGTGTTAGATGCTCAATAATTAACCTTACTGGCTTTGTGAAAATAAAACAGGAACATTTGTAAAAGAGAAATTAACATTAATAGAGTATTAGCTGCAGAAATGAAGCTGAATCAGAAGTTCTGTTTAGCTTTCTAGTTAATTTGATTGCCTTTACAGTAGGATCATTTTTTCCCAAGGCTCTTCCATCTATGCTGGAGCTTGTGATAAATCCTGACAATTGTAATTATAGGATAATTTACATTTCACTTAAGAAAATCATTTAAGTGGGATCAATATAAGTATAGGCAATTGGGAGATTCAAGTAATTACTTAAGATGCCAGTATGTTAAATAAACATCTATCTTGATTTGAACAGTATGCCAATTGAAGCTTAGCCCAAGTACTAGTAAAAGTTAGTGTTGGTTTTACAGCCTCTGTCAGGCATACTAAGTAGAGGGACTAAACTAATGTCTGTCTTAAGCTTTCATAAACCTGACTGATTCAGTACTGGGAGACCATGAGTGCATGATTGAGCTCCCTGGACTGAATGCAAACATTACATGCCCTGCCATGGCTAAGGGAAATGGTGGCATTGGAAATGCAATCTGTCATCGCTGGGTGATTTATTTCTTGGTGAAGCAAGAGATCTTCCTGGCCCGCAGAACTGCTGTTTAATTTGTACCTCATTGAGCCAGCCAGGATGAAGCCAGCCAAAAATCACTAAATTATGTTTGCATAAGAAAGAAGAACTAAAAAGTGCTTCCAATGCTTGAGTGAAAGCCTAAAACTGCTAGTAATAAACACTGTCTATTGCCATAGTACTACAATGACATTCCTGCCCCTATGCAGTCATATTTCGTTATGGTAGCTCTAATGCCACAAACCTGCTTCCACCTTGCAGGCAGAACAGAGACAGTGAAGGGAATGAAACCAAAAGCATGGTTGTTCACATACTGTTAGTGTTAAGGGATGTTCAGTGAAATACATCACATACTAAGTTTGGCTTAACGTTGTCAATAGAATTGAAAACTGCTCTCTATGTATAAAAAATTAAATTGATGAAAAAACAGAATGTTAGGGAGGAATGAGACATCTTGCTTACTCTAGACCCTCCACCGCAAAAAAAGAAAGCCACAAAAAATCACTTAAGATAAAACTCCGCTTTCTCTTGGCTCCTGTGGCCTATTTGAAGTACTGATTATCTTGGAAGTTTACAAAAGCACAGATGCTGGATGTGGAAAAGACTTGTGAGGTCACCTGAAGTGTTACCTTGCCAGCACGAAGTCTTCTGTTTTTTTCAAGAGAAAGTCAAATTCACTGTTAGCTTTCTACCCTGGGTTAGCTCTGTAGTTATTCTCAGAAATGATTTTGTTTCCATGAAACTTTTACAGATTTATTTTTTATTTTTTTACAAGTTTTACATGGTTTCTGCAAATTTAAGGTACACTCTGGATACACAATAAGGAGGATTTTGTACTTTCACTTTGGAACGGGTAAATTCTGGGGGAGATTTTCTCCTTTTCATATAGAAACTTCATATAAAGAAACATATAGCCATTAGTATATTGACTGTGGTAAAAATCAAGCAGTTAAATCCCCTGGTATAAGTGAGTGAAATATACTAAAGCCACTGAATCAATGTCCCCACTGGTCCAGCATCTTTGTTCTGAATATAAGACGCAGTACATTTCATTCACCTGCAGCACTGGTATGTACTGGATACTGCCTGTTTGGTAAAGGAGGATGTATTTGTGGGTTTTTTGATTTTTTTTTTTTTTGGTTGGTTGGTTGGTTTGTTTTGTTTTTTTGTTTTTTGGAGGTGGAAGCGAGGCAGCTTCCAACAGCTTTCAAGTTTCTAGCCTAGCAGAAGCTGTATTAAATGGTAAGTAAGAAGGAAGTGTTTCTTCTATTCTCGTTCTTAGAAAACATCTCTTTCCCAATTCTTTTGTTTGTTTGTTTGTTTTTTTCCCCTGTGTGTAAAATGAAGATAATGGCAATTATTTGTAAAGAGCTTTGAAATCTACATTTGAAACATTTTGTCCATAGAAATATCCTGTGGGATCTTACTACACCCATTTGGACTGTCCAACCTGATTCAGCAGAGGGACATGGTTTTATCTTGGAAGCCTATTGTACTGAAGAACAAGGTGTCAGATCCAACCCCACTCACTCATCTTTTAGGAATGAGCAAAGCCCAACTCTGTTCTCCTTAAGGGAGGCGTTATTGGAGGTACTGAGTAGTGAGAAGGACAGTTTGGTGGTGCAAATAGTAAACGTTCTGATGGTTTAAAAACTCTATTGATCTTTAAGAGGGCTGCCAAAATCTGCCAGAATTTGCTTTTCAATGAATGTAACTAAGTGACATTGAATAAAACTTGCATTTTCTCCCTACCAATTGCCTAAATATAAACTGATCATACATCAAAGACAAAAATATGGTAAAACTGAAGTAAGACATCATCACTTAAATCATGTAATTACATTGTGCACTTGAAATAAATCTATCTACTTCTACTCTAATTGCCAAGAATAACTGGCTTTTTTAACAAAAATGTAGTTTTTCTTATCTCACTTATGTTTCTAAGTGAGTAAAGCAGGGGGTCCTAATGGCTGAGAAAGATATGGATGTTATTCCACAAGCCTTTTTGAAAAAATAAAAATAAAAAAAAAAATCACAGTTCTTTGCTCTATGAGTGTTTACAGATTGACTTGATTATTTTTCATTGGGAGACTTAGTTCACCTGTCTCTAAGTGGCACACATCTGAGACTCCAGGCCCTTTATGGTTTAGCTGGATCTCAGAGAATTTCATGAAAAGGATGAAGCACTGAGCATTTTATTTGTGCCTTCTTTTCTCTCTCATAGTGGCTGACTGTGAATTACCATTTCAGAGAAGGTAATATGCATTGTAACAGAACCATGCAGCATTCCATGGGTTTTCACTTTTCAGTGGTGGGATATTAGGGAGATATCAATATTGAAATTGCTATTTGAGTTTCCTCTGCTTTTTAACGTTCCTTCTCCATGTCCTTCTGACCCTGAAGTATTTGACAGGGAGGAAAATGATAGAGCCCAACATCCCTAAGGTATGTTTAAGATTTTAGCTCAGAGCTTGAAATATATTTTCCCTTATCATCATTTCTATTCTCTGTTCCTTAAATGACTGGAGAATGGGTTTCAGCTGGAGAGGGCTCTCTTATATACACTACAGAAGGAGGTGCTAAGGCATACCTAGGGAGTTGGTGCTGCTGCTGCTTATTTTTTTTTTTTTTTAGGTGTTCCTTGGGTGATCCAGGAAAATATAAAGGAATAGCAGAGACACATAGAAACAGTCTGAAGACACAGTGAGATTCTGATGAGAATGTTTGGATTCTTATCCCAGTATTTTGGAAAAAGCCTAAAAAGATACTCTGAGTTAAGTCCCATTTTGAAAATAACCTTAAGCTAGCAGAGTACTTTGTTTCTGAGGTCAAGACTTGTGCACTGCAAGAATTCAACACTTGACTATGTGCTATAATCATTGGATTTAAAACCCAGAGAAAAGCAGGAAAGGACTGCTTGCTATAAATAGCTGTGTCACTTTCCATGTACTGAGATGTATTGATAAAATGCAGCCCAAGCTTTATACAATTTATTTATTTATTTATTTATTTATTTATTTATTTATTCCTTTGTTCTGTGAGTGGTATTCACTTTGTTTTCTTTTTTCTGGTATCTACATTCAGTTTGCAGTTTTATCTAAAGTGGTAAAGCTGCCTAATGAACTTCATACCACAGTATTTCTCACTGGTGATTTGTCTGAGACCTATTTTTCAACCTGTAGTCTATGTAGGATGTAAGAAAATTGTGTGTACAGCGTTTGTGTTTAAATAAAACCCACAAGCATGCATTATATATTCAACTGCAAAGAAACAAAAAATTATCTGGAAATTTCCAGATAAAGGAAGAAGTTAACAATTATCTTATGTTGAATCTCTTTTGACACAGGACCTTTTTGGAGGGGAATTAGGGAGAAGAAAATGTATCTGGTTCTAATGTCAAAACAGTTTTTTCTTGAAGATATAAAAGATGTAGAAATTCCATATTTGCATTAAAAAAGAAACTACCAGGAAAATATTTGCTAGAATGATAGAATGAAGCAGTAGTCTTTGAGACTGAAAAGTTTTCTTACTGCTCCCTGTTGCAGTGTGTGTTTCCCATGGAATTGCACGTAAAGAAAAAAATTGCATATACGCAAAATCGTAATTTTCAAAGAGCATGATATTTTACCTAGGACAAATTAATTTGTCATTCTGATCTCATGCAGTCTTTTGCTAGAACAATCAACATTTATTGAGTCAGACATCCTTACTGTTCTAAATTGTGCTCCATGGAGACCTTATTCAGCTAAGCCTATGCTCTCAGTGGACAGCCTGCAGTATTTATTATAAGATTTGAACAGCAGGATAATCATTTTTGGGAGATTTGGATATAACCACTTTGAGGCTTTGTAGTAGAATTTGCTACTCTTATGTAGTCTGTCAAGAGAGAAACTGAAGCTCACTCTGTGAACTGATCCATTTTGTAATGGAATAAGTTAACTGGAGTGGATATACAGAAATTATAAAAAACACATAAACTACCATTAATTTTACTGGGCTTTAACTTGAACTTAGTGTTTCAAATTTGGACTAAGTCTATGTATGTGTATGTATTTGTGCAAGCGTACACAACATCACAAAATATTTCTCATCTTTTTACTGCTGCCAATAGGATTTATAACACATTTCATGTGAGAGTGAAGTGTGACAAAACAGCCACAAGTCTGAGGAGACTTCTCCTCAATGAAGAATGAAAATATTTGCAGAACCTCCCAGTTCTCACCCATGATGATGGATATAACATGGCAGTAGTGAGCAGAGACATTCTTTCATGTTAGATATGATACAGTTTATGTCAATTAAATAACTGATTAGGTGTCTCTAGTAAGCAGGTGTATGTTAAGGAAACTGTCATTTCAATAACACTTGGCTCGCACTCATAAAAGTTGAGAAACTACTGGGTTAACTGATAAAATGTGATGAGGATAAAACTAACGCTTCATCTCTGGGAAATACCTTTAATTATTCAGGTTTAATTTTAAATTATGCAGGAAAAGAATAGAAGAGCATATGATAATATCTGGACAAAGAAATGGGTACTAAGTTGCTAGACACAAAATGAAGTGCATTCAGGTATAATGTTTGGCTGTAAAAATACAAGTAGAGAAGAGAAACTGAACTGTGATCTGGAATCCCCATCTGTATCTTCTGAAAAGCAGATCTTCTATTCCTTGAGTTCTTAAACCAGTTGCTTTTGACAAAGTGATTTATATTAGTAGAATTAGTAATTTCTATGTGTTATTTCAAAATTAATGTGCCAAGAATGTACAAAAATTTTTATGCCATACCTTAGGAGTCTTTTCCTTTGCATTCAACTATTTCTTTTGATTGTGATTCACACTTGCTTTTCAGAATTTCAAAACTTATTACCAAGAAGTGCACCGATTAAAACATGAGGATATTATAAGCCTGTTTAGAAATGTTCATTTTAAATTATTACTTTTGATAGCTGCAATCACACCAGCTTATTGACCCCTATTAGGTGGGATGCTTTGTCCAGCACTCCAACTATCATGAACCACTCTGAGGTGATTCATAAAAACCTGTCTCTATCTCTCTCCCATAAAATAAGCATTGTTGTTTTTGAGACTCCTGCAATCCTTACTCTGGTGAGACAGATCTGGATAGAGCAGTGTACAAGCAAGTTCTTTATGGTTGGCTGTTGACTTATTAACTCATTGCAAAGGATGTTTTATGTTCCTTCTTACCACAGCAGCATTTCTGTTACACTTTGTTCTGTCTTTAGCTTAACATCTGATGACATCTGGCAGTAAGACAATTAGGAAGATGCTGCTGCTGACTTGAATTATAAATACTCTATTAAATGCAAAAAAAAAAAAAAACAAAACAAAACAACAACAACAACAAACAACCATTATGCTCACTGTTCAGCTGTGCCACTACACAGTAAGCTCAAAGCCAGGAAACATCAAAAGTGGCCTTTACTCTGCCCCCTGGTGTATGTGTATTACAATATATTTTTTTAGTTACTTGATTTCCACATTTTCCATTTAACTGAGTGTAAAAACATACTACAGCTAGGAATTTCAGCTGCAGACATGAAACTTATAATAGTATTTTTTTTCTACTACTTTACAAATTAAATGGTCACGATATTTTGGAGCATACTCTCTAAATAATATGTTAGAAACACTTCACTGAAAAACAACCACAATGAAACTGAATATTCAAAGCAAATAACAGATGTACAAATATATCTTTCCAGAGTTAATGCTCTTTTTGTTGTTTATATTTTTTATGACTTTTGTCAAATCTTTGACAAACACATTTAGGAACAGGACAAAAATCTTAATTTCTAATTTGATTCAGCAGTCAAGAAATGTCTGTATAAAAGTGCAATAAAAGGTAGCTTTTGTAAGTATTATCACTGCTGTGTTATTGCTATAATTACTGTACCTCCTAATCTCTAAGTTACTTACATTTTTGTTTTCAGAATATGTATTTAGAAAAGATAGGATTTCTGCTGTCTGGTTTTGTCAGGTGAAGGATTAAAGCATGAAGAGGTGGGTTTCTAAGTTGTTTTAGAATTCGTACTGCCCTCTGGACTGCTGTCGCTGGCACTGCCCAGGGTCAGGGTAACATATACATGTTGAAGTTGAAAATTAGACAGGGTGGATGCTGCAAGTGGAGAAAGAAGCCTGAAGTTAATTGAGATCAGCCTGGTTCAAAGAGTCTTGGCCAAAGTCATGTTGCAAATCTACAGCCGATCAGGTTGCAAATCAAGGACTCTCTAATCCAGACCATTATTTTTAGTAGTGGGAAACCCTTCTAGCATGGACTATAAAACTGAAATGCAGGAGGCAATAAAAGCTAAAGAAACATCTTCATCTCCTGTGGCTTCCTAGAAGTTCCCTGAACTGGAATCTGTTCAGTTCTTATAGTCTTTTCAGCTAAATAAAATATGATTTATTGAATCCCAAGTGCACTACCAATAATGCTAGACAGCACGCTTGACTGCAAGTTATAGTGCATTGTCCAAGCCTGAGAGATTTTTGAGAAGATGGGAGTACATAAATCTTGCCCAAAGTGATGCTCAGCAGATACTAAGCTTTCTCTTAGTTCTTAAAAGATGGGATCTCATTTCAGGGGCTACAATGGAATTTCAAAACTGAATTTCTTGTTAACTGTCCTGTAAATAAATGTTCCTTTGTTATGGTTAGTAGAAATTAAATAGAAGATTCAAAGTAAGGGATGTTTAGGTAAAGCTTGAAAAAGCTGTATAAAGCTGTAAATAAGGTAACTCCATAATTTTCCCTTCCAAAATTCCTATTTTTCATGAAGTCAGATAGGTAATATTTAGATGGTTAAATGGTTTAATGAGCAGAAAAAACTTGTTCAATTAATGCATAACATATCTGTATGGAAAATTTTGAGTCTTGGTCTGAACCCCTAATTGAGCACCTGGGCAAAGGACCAAGTCAGCCCTGGGAGGACAGGCAAAGGCAATTCAGTGGTGTGACCTGAACTGAAGGGCTGACTGCAACTGGGGGAGGACCTCTTTCTGGAAATCCATCTTTTGTGGGTTTTTGTCCTGTGAGCCTAGATCTTTGGAGACAGATGAGCAGTCCTTTTTCCTTCCTTTATAATACCTTTCTATTGTGTTAGTCTCTCTGTCATTACACCTCTTGTATCTCCATTCCATCATGTTAATCTTTTTGATTGTTAAAATATTACAGAATAAAAGTATCAGAATTGGCAAAATCAAAGAAATGTTGTTGAGATTCTGTTGTGTTACAATTTTTTTTTATTTTTTTTTTTAAGTACATTTTTAGTCTGCTGCCATAAACTGATTATATTTGAGTTCTGAATGTTATGTCTCTTCAGGCATTTATTTTATCATAATTTTTATTATTTATTTTTGTGATTGAAAGTAAGATTTCTTAGTTTGGTGAAAATGAATTAAAATATGTTGTAAGAATGCATGCGATCCCTGAATTTTCTGTTTATTTTCACTTTTGTCATTCATGTTAATTGCAACAGGAAAGCCTCATTTTAATCTTAATGCATCATGCTTTGAATAATAACCAGGTGAAGTATGAAAAAAGAAAGCCTGACTAATTTTGTCTTTTTAATATAAGTGCATTTTAAAGTGCAAGCTATTATTCTCAGCATATACTTGTTCTAATTACAGAATGCTTCTGCTAAGTTCATTTCCACCTAAGAAAATCCTCTGCTCAAAGGTCACTGTTCTTCTACATATAGAAAAAATTCCATCTACTCCACTTCCTGGAGAATACAAAAAGCCCCTCTCTAAGTGAAAGTACATGCTCACATCCTTTCTTAAGTCTCTGCTCATATGAATGTTAATGATACAGAAACGTCAATTGACTCTACCTCAATTACATATTTACCTTTCTAAAATGTACTCTTAGTCGATTTTGTTGGTAAGGGAATTGCTGAGCCAGTGCTGAAGATAGCAAAATAATTTATTAAAACAAAAAAAGACCTTTAACAATAATGGCTGACAACTGAATGAGAGTGAGAAAACTTTTACTTCCCCCCAGTGCCTCAGGTTCTCATCTGTTTGTGACAGCACAAATCCAAAGTGCCATAAACATGTTGAAATGTTCTGGCCTTTACAGTTTTCCCAGCCTGAGGTAAGAGAATGAGTTATTTAATCTCTTGTCTGGATCAGACTCATTAGAACTGCAGCATGTCTTCCTCATTCACAAATGGCTAGCAGAGACCTGATGTCTTCGTTTCTCAAGGACTCTTAATTGTGTTACATGCTGTTTTCTCAACATAATCTCTTCCTCGATTGTCTGTACAATGTCAGGATTCCTTCCTCTTAAATACACACGTCTTTACTTTCCCTGGATTATGTTTATTGTGAAAAAAGTGTTTCTGAGAGCTTTTTACCTTCTGATTATACTAAGTCAAGTTTTTTAGTAGATAGATAGATAGATAGATAGATAGATAGATAGATAGATAGATAGATAGATAGATAGATTTGTGAGATTTCCTTACTGAATGGCCCACCCACAATTTCCTTGTAACAGTGAAGATATATTTTATGACAGGTTGCAGTCTTCATCTTGGGATAATTTAGACAAGTGAGCCATCTGATGCTCAGTTCTCCAAGTTACAAAAAATTGGATGCTTCTGTCTGAAGAAATGCTGTGAATCTTGATCTGTGTAATAAACTGGCAAAAGATAGCAGTAGGCATTGAATAATACACCAGAAAAAAAGTATTTTTAGAAACAAAATGTCACCTGCCTTTTACATTTTGGATTAATGGCACTGATTTAATGACAGCAGAGATAACTCTTGATGTGCCCTTCCTGCCAATTCAGCATCTCAAATAAGTTAGCAATATATAAACCTCTAACTTAAATTACTAATTGGAGCTTTAGAGAACTTGTAGGAAAACTGAAACATGCACATGTATGTGCACGTAACCATTTAACTGACTACACGTTGCGCAAATGCTACAGAGAAACAAGTTTGGCTTTCCAAATCTCTGTTGAGTGCAAGCCAAATCTGTGGTTTGTTTTGTAGGGATATATCATGCCCTAAACTATTACTTGGTTTGAGTAAGGGTACCAGAAGGAGGCACTAAGTAATTATGTAGATGTATTATGATTAATAAATAATAACGAGCATTACTGAAGAATGGTTTAACCAATAAGGTCTTTAATAAATGTTTAATAGTTTAAAATCCATGGTAAACAAAACCAGATGGCAATATAGCATATTGCCAAGTTTTGGTTGTGTAGCACTGGGTATAAAATATTATTAGAGGTAAGAGTCCAAATGAAATACTTTGAATGAACTGACCATAAGAAAAAGTAGTAGAACTGTATCTTGTTTGTGACCGTGCATGACTATATGGTGCTCATATACCCCCAGAGTAGAAGCATCTTTTTTTTTTTTTTTTTTTTTTTTTTTTTTTTTTTTTTTTTTTTTTTTTTGTCTTTCATTGCAGATTAGTTTATTGGATTTATATGTATGTCTGAGATAAGTCACTTGAGCTTTTAATTTCTAGTTTCAGGGTAAAACTCAGTAGCTGAGTGGAAATTAATATGTCCCATGTCTAGATTAATCCTTTGAGAACACACTTCTATTTCTTCTTTCTTAGATGAAGGCCATACCTATCCTACTGCTCCTTGCTTCTCTGCAAAAGAGAAATATCTATTTTTATTGTTTGTGTTACTGTGGTTAATTTGCCTCCGTGTAGAAGATTGGTCTAAATTCCATGTTTTCAATGTGTTACATTTAACAGGAGTTGTGACATTTTATAATGAGGTACAAAGGCTTAGAATCAACTTCTTGACTTCCTGGTCCATCTTACTTACAGCTGTGGTCTGAAAATGGCTGCAGTTTATATGTGTCTTTCCATTGACCTAGTAGCTTTGACTTAATCCTTCTACCTAGAGTAGTCCTGTGATTGTGATATGGCTGTTCCTTGACAGACAAGGAGCTGCACTGTATTGAGGCTGTCAACATTCTCTTTAGATTAACTTTAACAAGTCTGGTTTTGTTGGGCCCACTCCAGGCCTTACTGATAGTATTTCATGTGTTGATTTAGTATGTTAAAATGTACCATGTTTGTCCCATGTAACATACCAAAATGCACTCAGAGAAAAGAAATAAGCTCTTTCTCATCAGGCAGAAATTGGTTAGAATCATTTATTTGAGAAATATAAAATATAGTTATTGACAAAGGATCAATAATCTACTTGCTAGGGTCCTAAGTCGAATTTTTAGCTCAATTTACAGGTGTTCTTGAATTGACATTTGTAACTTGAATCTAATCTAAGTCAAAATCTAAATAAAAACAAGACAGCTTGTAATTTTATAGAAGTTAGAAAATCTGTAGGCTAGTCCTATTTTTTTTTTTTTTCCCCTGATAACAGCTCACCAGATAATGAAGATTTTGTGATTTATAATTCCAAAGTCTCTTTACAGCAAATAAGGAGAAAACAGTAACTTAATTCTGCTGTGTTAAACTCAGCAAAAGTGAGGAACTTGATGTGGCTCCAGCTAAAGCACTGTAGCTCCTTCTGAAGGAAGCAGCTGTTTCCATTTCAACGGCTGCACCCTTGCTGTACAGGGAGGCTTTTAAACAAGGAGGAATGGAATAACACCTTCCTTTTCTCCTCATTTCCCAGCCAATTTTTCTTGCTTGCCCACATTAGCAATTAGATGTAGCTACCCTTGAGAGTTCTTACAGGGCTCATTCTCATCATCACAAGGGAAAACCAGAATTTTCATAAAAACAGTGACAGACTGTTTTCCTTCTATCATTTTCTCTCAAGTTAGCTTACTTACATTGGCAGTCCTGGATAAAATTCTGTCCTTCTGCCCATGGTAAAGACCAGACATATTCTTTTCAGCTGTTTGGCTTTTCAGCTAAAGCTGTACTAGCTAACTTTGAATGTAGCCAGAGACTGTGTCTGGGTATTAGAGTATGGTCATTGAAACCACAGCCATGTTTGAATCTTCTCTGTCATGCTTTTGATCTGTGCTAATTAGCATATTTATAAACTACTCCTAGTGTTACTCTAGGAGTGAGTACTGGCAGAGGACCATTTCTAAAAGTTTCTGTGGGAACCCTGTTTAAAAATACGGACACAAACTCTTCTAGTCTATACATCTGCAGTGCTGGTGGAACATGCTTTCAATTTCCTAACACAGATTGACATGGTATAGCTGTTATCTCAGTGCCTTGGTTCTCCTTTGCAAATGGAAGTAATGAACATGTAACCAGGATTGATGAACATGTAACCTGAACATGTTCCAGGATTGTAACAGAAAATATAATAATATGGTGAAACACTTATGTATGAAAATGTCCATAGTTATTTAAATATCCAAATTAGAGACTGTAAGTAACTGGATTCATGCAACTAAACAGTGTAGAGGAGTACTAATGCAGAACTTAACATTACTGTAGATTAAGATAAAAAGTATTAGTGGAAATGAAGACTATAAACATAGGTCTGATATAAAGTTATTTACATGGTAGAAAATTAGCTAGTAGATCACAATTCCTTATTAAGACATTTTGTTCATTACATTTCAGACAAGATTAGGATATGAATAAATAGGAACTACAATACCTTGTTTTAAGAAAAAGTGGATATTCTTCAAGCCTTATAGTTAATAAGTGTCTCTATTGATAACCCTTAAGAGCTTTTTGCACCTTTTGTTCCAGAAGGTTTGCAGCTGGGTAGAAGATGAAGTGACTTGGAGAGAGATAGAAACTCTTATAATCTAAAAACATCTAAGTCTGTCTTTTGAATCATAATTCTTCAACTATATCAGAGGGAAAAAAAAAGCCAGTTTTGTAATTTCTGGTGGGAAAATTTGTGGAAGATGAGAAAATACTTAATTTAGTTTGGTTCCCAACTACAAATGGGGGTGAGAGCTGAAGAATTAAGTGAGAAGAGGGTGATCCCGAAAAATAAATCCAGAAAGAGGCTAGGAATACTATTTTTTTATGGCCCATGTCACTCATCCTCTGAGATTTCAATTCCTTTGCAAATAATGAAGAACTGAATGCTCAGATTAAGTACTGTTTACGAAGAAGCACTATATTCTAAAATTAAGAGCTAACTTAAATATAAAGCTCCATTCTTTACTAACTTAAATATTTTTGCTGAATATTTTCCAAGTGTATTGAATAAAAATGATTATGATCTTGAGGAAATTCTTTCAAAGCAGAAATCTCAATCAACAAACTGGAAGGCATTTTTTTTATTTTTTTTTCCAACAACTTGAATTTTGACTAATAGAGGATGGGAATATGAGCAGATGGAACATGTCATAAAATACATCTTCTCCTCTTGTGTATTTCACTTTTCATGCAGTTTTCCAATCTTATTGTAAATTGCCTTTTCCTAATGTAAATCTCTATTTTTTTCCCCCCCACATACTCTTTCTCCTCCTTTTCAGTGTATTGCCTCCTCTTATTTTGCCTGTTGTGATATTGATCCATTTTTATTTTCCCAGATACATATATATATTACACACACACACACAATCCATGCTCATCTTACTCCTCTTATAAATTCCTTTTTTCCTCCCAAATTCTTACCAAAATATTTCACTTTGACACCTAGATTTTCTTACCTGGTGTTAGTTACCTGTAGTAGTAATGCCTAGTAAGATCGAATGAACCTTAGAGACTGAGTTTTCCAGGTAGGCTAACTTGACACAGAGAAACACTTAGGATTAAGGAAACAGCAGTATCTCAAGTCTTCTGAGAATATTTCTACTTGCAGAGCAGATGGCAGGTGTACGTGAGATTTCTCAATTCCATTTATGAATTCCTGAGTGGAAATATGGGGAGTCTTTTCTCATGTTACTTGGAGAAGCAATAAAGTCTTCACCAGTGATGCAGAAGAGTAGTAAAATACATGCATTATTTCACTTCTGGAAAACATTTATTGTACCAGCTTCTAAGAGATGATGAAATCACAGTTCTAAGAGATGGAATGAGAGAACAAATATTAATGTCGTAATTAAGATCATAATGGATTTTTAATGCATTCAGAGAAGTGCTCTACAAAGTAAATATTCTCTATAAGAGCTAAATTTAAACTGTCAATACTCATGAGTTTATTTTATTTTATTTTACAAACTGCTAGAAAATGTTGCCCATCAATCTATATGTTTGAAATTATGCTTAGATCAGCATCTCAGAAACTGAAGCTTTTGTTTACTTGCACAGGTAGGTGTTTTCAATGTGTTGCCAATATTTTGCATTACACTGTGATGTCATAGAAGTCACTCCTTTTCCCAAAAGGAGTTTCTTGTCATTCTATGCCCTTGATTCAAATTCAGGTTTTTTTCCACTACAGAGCTTTTATAATGTTGTCTAATGGGTGATCCTTTCTGATAGGAACTGAGAAATCTTTGAAAGTGTTTTGGATACCAGAAATATCTCAATGTGTACAGTTTCAAAATATTTAGAATAGGAAGTAGATGTAAAAAAAAAAAAAGTTATTATATGATTAAATATGTTTTCATATTGTGACATAGAACATGTAAAAATAAATCTTGTACTTATGTACTTTCATTGCCAAATTTCTCCCTGTTAAGAGTAAGCACACTACCCTAGTTCAAAGAGTGAAATGATGTGTCAAAGCTAGACCATTATTGAGTAAATAGATCCTTAAGTAGGTGTTCCTTTAATAAGCAGCTCTGCTAACAGCATTTCATGTTAACAATGAATATTCCATAAGATTTGTGTAAAGTGTATTGAAGTGTGCAAAATCCTGTATGGAAAATATTATAAAGGTGAGAAAATGATATAGAATATAGTTATGAAGCAGATAATTTGTATTTTTTCCTTTTGTATTTCTTAAATAGCTTTTAGTGTAACTGGGGTAATTGCAGAAGAGGTATGAAAAGGTCAGTGGAGTAGAAGCGGACTCCATGGTGAATAAAAGTAACAGGCCAGTTTGTCAGCAGCCGTAATATTCCAGAGGTGTGTGTGCTGCCATCCTAAGTCTAGACTGGGGCATATGCTCTAACACATCAACCTGAAACTGTAGTCACTCATTTTCTGTACTACATTCTCCAGAACTTGTTGGCCAGCAGAATGAGAGAGGCTTGAAGTGAAACTGAATAAACATTTCTAGTTGTAATTGGCAGCAAGGAAACAAAGCTGAATTTCCATGGATCTACTCAAAACTGTTGTCGTGCTTCACTGTCTTTTCTCTACTGTACTGCTTCCATACCAGTTCTGTTTTCAAGGTCACTATGGCATTTTTACAGCTGCCACTCAAAGAAATGACACAGAATTCTGTGGTTATGCTGGCCACAGTAACAATTTCAGTCGTTTAAAAGAGTGAAAATAAACAGAAAGTTCAATTGGTCAACAGCCTATTTATCTTGTGAGTCAGGCATCTTCTGAAGATAACTTTTCCTGGAATTGATGCATATCTATATATGGGCTGAATCCAAGACAGAATTTGTGTTTTTTGTAAGAGGGCAAACAGCTAAGCATTACACTTTTGTCTGGTCAGCTATTGTTCACACCAAATTAAGAGGTGGAAATTTTTTCAAGAGGTAAATTTTAAAATGTAGAGTATTATAAGAATAAAATGAGTTGGTTTTGTCTTTCATTCACTTTCTGAAATCTTGTGAATTAAATATCTTATCTGTCACTCCTTGACATTCATGAAGTTTCCTTTATTAAGGATTTCACAGTTTGACTATACGTGATAAAGGGTTTCTACTTGAGTTGTATTTAGTCACATGTAGATTTGAATATCATTAATAAACCTCTGTATTTGTTCCCAAAGCTTGTTCAAGACTGCACTGAAGCATGTTATTCTAGAGCAAAATGATGAAGAAATGTGTGTGCAACAAATACTATCATGGCACTATTCTATAATCCCTTTGTGCTGTTGTGAATGACTTAATGAAGTGCAAAGAAAGAGGCATCATTAATGAAATGGAAAATAGGTTTCCCACCTGTAAAATGAGGATAATCTCACTTTTCCTGAGAAATATGAATGGCTGTTAGAAAAATGCACTCTGGTTTTATAATTATTACTGCTAAAAGATACGAGAATGAAAAAATTTATTATATGCTTTTAAATGGATATGTGGATGATGGAACAAATACATTTTAGTGCTGTCTGAGTACAGTTTGAACACTAATTAAATGGATTAGAATCTGATTTAATTAAATTCTCTGTATGAACGTAAAAATTCTTTTGGGTGAAGAATACTCTATTCCTTTAATTATTTTTAGTGACTCTTATTTACTGGGTAAGCAAAGTTGAACAAAAGCGTAATAAATTCAAAGAATGAATGCTTGTGGGATGAATACATAAAGGGTAAATTAAATAGGTCTCTGGATGAATTCAAACTTTAAAAAGAAGTTCATCTATGTCTGCTGTCTAGATAGCTCCTGAGGCGTGGCTTTAAGTGCATGTACTCATGCAGAGACTAGAGTGAACTCCTTAGTTTAGGTTAATCTATATTACTCCAATGTGTGTACTTGTCCTGTGCTTCAACTCTGCCACCACTGAGACCTCTTCATCTTTGGAAAATGCATAACCGGTATCACTTGAGTATACCGAAGTTGGTAACCCTGGGAGAGGCAGGAGGTCTAAAGTGGCTCTGGTGCATCTCCAAGGCTGCTAATGTCCTTCAGATCTGTTGAGAGCAGGCACCTTGAAGAATGTGGTGGGTTACATCTGAGTGAGGCATCCTGACACCCCTGGAGCTTAGCAAGCTCTATCTTCAACACTCTGAGACCTTATGATCATAATTTCTGCTTGTTCACTTTTATATGAAAGCTCAAGTATTTTGCTAACTTAAAAGAATGTCTTATGTGGATGAATATGTATGTACACACATATACATGCATTTGCACCCTCACGAGCAGAAGCAGCTCTTCATTGGTTTCTTAAGTGCTTTAGGATTTTGAACAATTTTGTACTTATCTTACACAGAACAAAACATGAGATTGCTAAGCAACTTATTTAAATTAAATCATTATAAGGGTAGTTGGAAATGCTGTTTTGACCAATGAAGGGATGTGATATGCTGTGTTCTAATCATAATGTGCATTTTGAAACTGTAAAGTTTTTTTGTGGGAATAGAGACTGAAGCAAAAATGAGGATTAAAATACATTGGTTTTCTTAGTGTAGGTAATTTCCCATTGTGTCTGAGTTATACTGTAGTTTTCAAATCTAAATTGCACCTGTGAATACTATAGTGTATTAATTCACACTGGAATTACATGTGTAATCGTATTTGCTGGCTTTGTAGCAAATTGCATTTGGATTGAACTAGTGATTAAAATTTAGTTCCTAAATATATATATATAAATAAATAAAAATACTTTTCATTGAGCTAAGTAAATATTCTAGATGTGTTGACTTCAGATGATTAGTTAGTCACTTGTATCACAGGAGAAATAACTCTTACTTGTAACCACTTATAGAATACTGAGCTTTTTGCATACAAACTCTTTGCCACAATACACATTCTGAAGAGGCACCCACCATAGTATTTTTTTAAATAGTGTTTTTAAAAATATGATCAAACTAGTAAGGAGAATACTTGTTTAAATATAGAATACACTGAATGTGGTCATTTGCTCTACAACTCCCTTTCAAAGTATGTTCTTGTTTGTAGAAAACCAAGTGTTGTTTGGCTTTGGTTGTTTGGTGAGTTTACTGTCTCACAGACATACTGAATTAACTGGAAACTGGAATTAGAAGCTCTTTTGCAATAGAAGGAAGAGGGACAGGGTGACAGAAATGTTTCAAAGGAGAGAATATGATGCTTAGCTGATCCCACTAACATAGGCACAGCTTAATTTCACAGCAAAAGTGCTGTGCTCCTATGAGATGGTAAGTATGCAAAGGAAGTAACTTTGCTCATTTTATGTACCTGTATCTCAAATATACAGTAGATCTTGGGTATGTTTAATTAAGTTCTTGCAAACAGTGTCTTTCATGGGGTTGCTTTCTGTGAATGTGATTCAATTTTGACTCCAAAGCAATGAGACTATACTTACTGAGTCTGTGGATGACTGCTAAGACATTCTGCTTATGAGGAAAAAGTCTTTACATCATAGAGATTGAGGTTAAGAGCATTATTGCAATGAATGGGCTGATGCTGATGGCAAAATTTTTGTCCCTGTGAAGCCATTTTAACTCCAGTGGAAGTAGGGTTTGGCCCTGCTGCAAGTCATTGTAATTAAGCCTCTAATCTTCTAAAGGAGGAGATGAGAAGATTAAAGACAAAAGCTTTTATGTGAAGGTTTTTTTTTTGTTTGTTTGTTTTTTTTTTTTGTTTTTTTTTTTTGTGACTGTATTTTTCTGCTGTGAGGTTTCTGCAATTTAATTTAAGCGTGAACTACTTCAACCCTTGGTCAAATAGCAGCTTGACTGCAGTTTAGCTCTAGGATTCCTGCAGACAGGGCTCCCAGGAGAAAAGGCCTGCATGAAATATCTTGAGAAAAGATTAAAAGCTTCAGTAATGTTCCATTAAACCTTGCTGCTTTTAAAATAAATGGACATTTCATTGCTATAGGACGTTTTACCTGTAGACATTCATTTAGTGTCTCATGTTTTTAAATGACTTTGTCCACATTCTACAGTCACACCTAAAGATGTTACAGAAAAGAGGGATTAAGGAGTAATACATATAATGACTGCTAAGATCAGCGGTGATAAGCAGAGTGAGTCAAGCTCAAATTTTAATTGCTTGCGAAGGTTGGTCTAGTTTTGGGATGTTGTTGTAGCTTTGTGGTATCAATTCATTAAAATAATTAGATGTGACCTGGAAACTAAAGACATTCCACCTATGTCTATTTGAGATGGTCAGATTAAATTGTGTCTGTTTTTTAATAAGCACAAATGGATACATGTGGAGTATTTTAATGGAAACCTGAAACTACACACTGTATTCCTTCTTGCATGTTTTATAAATAAAGCATTAAAACTTTAAATATACTTAAAACTCTCAAATCTTTCAGACTAATCTGATTCCTCTTTTAAGTGAATTTAGGTGAATGAACAGTTTTAACCTCAGGACTAGATCTACTGCAGTCAGTCTCAATTTCATTGATATTTGTGTTAATTATTAGTATTGTGGTAGTGAATGCAGACCCTGCTAAGTAATTAGTGTATCATTGTTTCAGGCAGTATGAGAAGGGATGCAGATGTTATTTCATAACAAACAGAGATATATTATGCGTTTAGCAATATGGATAATAAATTGTAAGGTACACTTCAGCTGTTGCTCTGAAGCTCTGGGCTCATTTATTCTTATGCTTTTAAAAAGGATGATCAAAATGCAAATACCATAGGGATTGTGCAGCAGGTTACAGTATCCACCTGTGTCACTGACTGTGTAGGCTCTCTCACAAGTCATGTTTCTGTATACTTAAACCACTCAGGTGATATTCAGGAGTTTTTCTTCCATTATCTATTGCTTTTCTGAAGGCAGCAACAGTCAACTATTTTTTTTCTTTCAGTTTATGAATTGGGAAATGTGGAAGGCAGTATAATCTCACTGAGTTTCTGTGCTTTCATTTTTGTCAGAAATTATGTTGAGGATTTTACCTACTATGCTGTGAAGTATTTTCTTCATTGTAGCACATTCATGTCTGCCAATCTGGCTCTAGAGGAAAGGAGCTGTTACAGAAATCAGTAGTCACAGGCAGAGAGGTGATCTCATAGACAGCAAAGGTCAGCCCCAAGATAGAGTCTAGTGACCTGGGATGACACTGCACCTTTGCCCATTTTCAGTGGGCAGTCAGTGCAGAGATTGAATCTATGCTATCATATGCTCATGGTGGCCTCAGCTGGCAAGCATTTGTTTGTATCAGACAGAGTTTTCTAAGGAACACTTGTTTCTTTCTCTGCTTACATTGCAGTAATCCAGCACAGGAATCAAGTATACGGATATTCACACCAGCCAACCCACTTCTAAGACTGACCTGGCAAAGAGCTCTGGTTAGCTCAAAGCTAAAAAGACTTAAAAGACTTTTTAGGGAAAGCCTGTAATATAAAGGAGCATTGTGCAGAAGGCAGTTGGTAGCAGGTGATTTCTACTTTGTCCCTCACATATGTGATGAACACACAGAAATGAACAGCTGATATTATAAAATCTTCATAGCCCTAGCTGGTGGATTCTGCCTGGGCTCTGTGGGTTGGTGCTGTGTCTAGAATTTAACATACATTAACATACACTGTAAATTTATTTATTTATTTATTTATTTATTTTAAATCAACATTGTAGAATGGTGGCTCATTCTGATATTCCCAAAGTCAATCTTTCATTCAGCCTTTCATTTTGCTATGTTATTTTTCTCCTAAAACTAAGACAAAAAGTCTGAAGTAGAAATATTTATGAGAGTCATTTAGAAATATAGAAGAATTCATCTCAAATGAGTTGTGATTGAATTGTCTTCACAATTGTTGTAGCAGGGGAACTTAATATAGAGTTGCCATGGAGACTGATTCTTTGGCCACTGGTCTAATACATTAAAGCCTTTTAGTTCAGCAATGTGCTATTTGCAGATGATGCTGTGCATAATATTAACAAGTGGTTTGCTTCCATTAACAGGAAAATATCTCTAAAATTACAGCACTTCCTCTTAATGCAGAGATATGCAAAGCTCCTTTAAGTTATTTGAATAATCAGTGACCTGATGCATGATATCAATTCGTGAAAATACTGTGTTCATACAAGACTGAAACATGCTTATTGCCTCAGAACTTAGCCAGGCATCACAATCTGTGCTATGAAAATGTGAGTTTGCACAGAAGATGGAATGAAGGAAATCTGGTAAACCAATTCTTTTCTTGGTGAACTCCTTTGCCCAGTTCCTGGGGTGGTTTGAACTTGTTTTCTAAGTGGCTTTATTCAAACTAATTCTTCCTTTTGAGCGCTCGGCTAACACTTAATAACTCTGTTTATATTCCACAGTAATAGGTATCACGGTGCTTTCTTTTGCTTTATGTATGTCTTCTTTTTGGGGATGCTTTGAATACCAGGCTTACACTACACCACAAGGAGATGAGTTTCCTTCCCTACACAAAAGGTTATTGATCACTGTTTAATGAAATCTTGTTTTCATAAATGGCATGGTGTATTTTTACCATGTGACCACTGAAGACAGTTCTGTAGCAGAGATTTAATGGAGTAAAAGGGTGCAAACTGAACAGAAAAGCAGAAATTCAGCAGAGGTAAACCACTTAATAGCAGTGCCTGTAATGAATTTCCCATCTAACTAACCCTCTTCATAAACTGATAATGTAGTCAGGAACTTAGAAAGACTCTTGATCAGACAATGGGAAGGAATAAAATGAGAGAAAACCTGTTCTGGCCAGACAAGAGCCCGGGGCACTCCCTGAAATGGCCAATTTGCTGGCTAAGTTAATATTTCATTCTTGCAGTCCAGCTGGACTGGAATGTTAAAATACAGCCTTTCCTCAGTCCACCACTGCTGTTTCAAATGCAGCCTAAATAGCTTAGAGATTCTCAGATTTTTGCAAAAATGTACCATGAGGCTGTCTGCAGAACAGCCGTCAGGCACAGAGCCCACAGTCCATGGCAAATGATGGGTGAAGGCCCTGAGAGCACTGGGAAGTTCACTTGCTCAAGATGCACTGTAACTGCACTATGGCACTACTGCTAAGGGACCTCATATTGAGTAAAAAACATCCACACAGTGCTATTTTTAATTTTTTTCCTGGCACAGATTTTAGGTTCAAGAGTTTGGGGAAGGATCTCAGAATCAGTAAGAAGTATCTGCATGTTCAGTTTGCACAGATTTTGATGCTGTTAAGAGGACGTCACTCATAATGTGGTAAACACTCCATCTATATGCTTTTGTTGGTAGGTAGTTAGTTTATTAACGTTGTATTTGGCACAAGAGAGTTCTGGGATAAGGATGTGTAACAATGGTTTGGAACCTCTATTTGCAAAAGGACATCATTTTCTTTCTCTGGGAGTAATGTGCCTCAGCTTATCCCTCTTCCCACTGCTCAGAGTACGAGGAGTTCATTTTAATTTTTATTTCCTGTATTTGTCTGCGGTTCATTTTAAACCCAGTAAAATGTATAAATACGTCCAAATGTTCCTTTGGGATTGTTCTGCATTACACCAATTTGTCAGAATATGACAAGCAAAACAAGAATGGGAGTCTGAGACTCATTGCCATGCATGAGGATTAGAAATTAGTAACGCGAGACTACTGCATTCAAATCCAGAGATGGTAAATGATCTAGGGTGTCAAATTTGGGTATTCAATAAACATATTGCATCTGTGGATAATTATTCAATAAATGAGAAATATAATATTTCAAAAAAAATTATTTGATTATAGTCTACTTATGAAAACACCTAGAATTTCAGAACTGTTAAAAGTGGGGGGGGGGGGGAAATGCAGGAATGTTACATTTGTTCAATTCTGTTGATCAGCTATATTGATTTTTATTTTCCTAGTTACATCATTTTTCTCTGCAACTCCCTGAAATTTGCTTTTATGTTCCTTACATTAACTTGATTTATATTTGCAGAGATATTAACCCGTAAGCAAAACATGCTAGCTCAACATATATTTTATCTTGGGCATGAAAATACTGAGATGTAATTGTTTTATTTTTATTTTTATTTTTATTTTTTTTCAGCAAGATCTTACTCCTCTAACAAAGCCACTTTACTGCTATTGTGAGAGGGAAAATGCAAAGAAATAAGGAAAAAGTACTGTATCAAACACAAAATATTATCTGGTCTGCAATATTCATATAGCTGATACCCTTTAACTCATTTATAAATTATTGTTTTAGACATAAGATTCTTACTGGTTTCTTTGGGCTATGTCCCAAAGCCTGCTGAATCAGTGGGTGCATGAAGAGTATAGTAACATGTGAAGATAAACGAAGCCCCTACTAGTAACTTGGCATGGAGCTAGGTGGGAAAAATGCCTGGGTATTTTGTGGGCGAGGTGGGGAGTGAGGAGGCTCAGAGGCAAAAAATGTTGCTGTAGTGCAGGTGGTGGTTGCGGCTTCACTCTGGGTGTCCTGACAGCTTTGGGCAGAGAGAGCTTTGCCCACGCTGCTCAGGTGGGATCTTAGGGCCCAGGGTCTGCAGCAAGACTCAGATGCTGAGTAACTGGTAGGATGGGTGCCTCCATCTTCAGGCCTAAGAGAGTGCTGAGCCACTCAGTAGGGAAGCTCAAAACCCTCAGATAAAATGGAAGAAGTTATTTAGCTGTCTCAGAAAAACGGCAGTGTTGAGTGATTAAGAACTGTGTGTTTGTGTCTGTGTATGAGAGAGATGTATTAATAATCAAATGATGGAGCATTGTATCAAATACAATGCATAATTCATGAACTTGCAGAAAAGAGTGATTCACCTCTCCTTGAGAAATAATTAAGAAAGATTTCTAGTGATGCTAAGGATTCACTGAAGTCCATCTTTCTGAAAGTGAAGGAAAACCTCTCTGTATCTGCATTTTACTAACACGTTCTAAAATTCTTACTAGAAGGGGTGTCAAGCGTGATATTTCAAATATCAGAAAATATGATCAGAAAATGAGTTCCCACAAAATCTTAAATTACATAAGCTATGAAGGAAAGTCTTACAATAATCCACAAAACCAGCTTTTTTTTTTTTTTTTTTTTTTTTTTTTTTTTTTTTTTTTCCTCCCTCAAGAATACTTTAGATACTATTTTTCAGAAAAAGTTGAAGAGGTTCAGTCTCTCATCAGGAACAGTTGGCCATTGCTGTGTTCCTTGTAGTAAATTGTTTCTTCTCTTTTCCAAAGGACAGGAAATGTGTTTCCTTAGTAGATTATGAAATAATACTGTAAAATTTGCAATTGTAGTTAATGATGACTGAGGTCAGTAGTCTAGTAATGTGAAAAGCTAAATTGGAAAGGTGTTGGAGGAATTCTGTGATGCAATTGCCCCCGGATATTTTCATTTTCTTCTGTACCAGAACAAATTCATCTCAGAAAAGTCTCTCCCAGTTTATATGCAGAATGAAGTACACAATTTGGGACTACTAAGGATGAAATGCAATATTTTTCTTATGAGTAAAAATGTTTCCATCCTAAATTTCAATGTGATCCACTATTTCAGAAAGTGAAACACGAAAATGTGATGTTCTGCTCCCTGCAAAGGCCAAATAAGAAAGAATCAGAAATGAGCTTGAGCCATCCAGTGCTCTGAGAAGAGTTTTCACTGAGTTCCTCTGTACGCCATGCTTATGCCTGGGAATAGTGTGGCACCTTGCATATAGTCAGAACTGTGTTATTTCAGCGGAGCTGGTGCACTGATACAGCTGTTCTCAGCCTGGGCATTACAAGTTGGACTGTTCTGGGACTGCAACAGTCATCAGCTCTAGGGTGAGGTTCTGAGAGGTGCCTCTAAAGGTGACCGAGATAATCGATAAAGTTGCTGAAGTAACTGTATGGGGGATGCTGTCCTTCCATGGGCAGAAAATTGTCTCCCCGATCCTCTAGGTACACACTTAGTGAACAGCAACAGAGTTTGCAGGTAGGTTGCTCTTTTCTCAGCAAGTAACTTTTAGTGTTTTTTAGGGAGAAAAGGTGGTTCAGGGGTCAGGGGGGAACAATTTACCAATGTGAAATTACAATTTCCTTGGGATTTTTTTTCCCCTAATATATATATATTTTTCTAATAAGCTTATTTGTATGGGTTTGTCCTTGCATTATTATTATTTTGCAATAATAGTTGAGATTCAGTTATATCACTCGCACAATTTACGTTATATGATACCAGCTTTAATAACTGTTCATTGATATCACACAGATGAGGTACATAGTTGCATATAGGAATACACACAAAAGAACTGTGTACATGCTGTAGAACAGATGCTTTTCCTTCAAATATAAGGTCAATGAGAGTCATCAAACATACAGTGTTTGCCCTGCTAAACATTGTTTGTAAGGAAAGAAAGGTTGCTAAATATTTCGCACGTGCTCTAACCTAGCTGTATGAATACACTGAGGTCAAGCCTGCTGCCTTAACAAAAGAACATATCTCTTATGAAGAGCAAAGACCAGCTCTAGCATTGTTGTATTTCCTCCAGATAATGGTAATTACTTTACTTTGTCCGCTAAGCATTGCTTTTTCTGAATTTAACTAGATCAAAGCCTTCAGCCAGTAACGATAGCCAGCTTTCCTTTGGATCTCTGCCAGCAACCTATAATTAAAGTGTTTTCTTGAGAGAGGACCACTGTACCTATTGTGTATTGTGTCCTTGGAACTTGACTGTAGTAATTGAAAAAAAAAAAACACCTCCAATTTGTACTCATTTCTGTATCTAGCTACCTCGTGGGACTGTCACAAGTGAAATTTTCTAACTGCATTTCATGGGAATGTGAAAATGGACATAATAAAGTATCTTAAAGTGACTTATACTACTTGGAATGAAGAGGCTAGTTCCAGAATAGAAGTGTTCACACATGAGATTGTTAGGAGTGCCTACTGAGCTTTAAGCACACAGTCAATATTAAATTTATTTTTTAAGTTTTCTGGCATAGATAAGAGCTTAAATTTTATTAGGTAAGGTAATACTGTGGAATAGTAGAATTCTGTAGTGCCTTGAATCAGAACCCTTTAAGTAGTTGCTGTGTGTGCTCAACTCCCTCAAGTAGATGGATTTTTTCTTGTTGTTTTATTTACTAAGAGCTGATTTAGAAGAAAATGGTAAAGCTGAAGAGGTTTATATGGCTAATAGCTATGTAAGGTTTTAAAGACCTCTATCTTCTATCAAAATAAGATGCACCTGAAAGTCAAGAACCAGTCAGCTTGGAAAAGAATATTTGCCCTTAGGTCAAATAGAAACAGAGCAGGTACACAGGCTATGAAAAAAAGGAAAGAATAGTAAGTGTGAATGAGAAAGTTGCCTTTTACATGCATTCCCAGCTACCTTATTTTTGTTATCATTTACACTGTGAAGAAATAATTCTGTCTGTATTCTTTAAGGGCAGAAAGAATGGTGTACACTACCTGTATGAAAGTAATATCTGGGTTATTTATAACAACAATCAAGCTACAAGTCCTAATTAGAAAATTTTCAGCAAGGTCAGTGTGTTCACTAAATTAGGCAGGTCAAAGACTGAAAATATCTGTGGAATATTGCTACACCCAGTAGAGATGTACATAGATTGCTCCAAAAGTAATGCTTTCTATTTGTTTCCATGGAAACTACAAAATACAAAGAACAAAATATAGCTATTTGGTAGAGCAAATTCTCAGCTACAAAACACTGCTTTTGAACATAATCACCACCATTAGCTATGTATTTTTTTCCAGCAGTGAACAAGAGCCTGCATGCTGCGCTCTTGAAAATCTGTACCAGCAGAGGTGACCCACTATCACTGCTGCTGAAATGCACCACTCTTTGGGCTCACGTCCACTGTTTGGTCTCCATGAACATTCAGCAAGTGTCAATGAATGCCACTAGGACCAATTTTTTTCTGTCTGCTGGAATCCAGTTTCACCTATTTCACTTCAGATGCCATTTTGTCCAAGTGTTACACAGCAGCAAAATGTAATGGAATGTTCGGGGAAAGGTTCAACCTCTATTGCCATGCCACCAACATCCACCTCTGATCTTGTGGGCCAACATGATGAAATAGAAGGCATTACTTTCTTGTCAACACACGAAGCCATACTTAATTTCTACTAAACCAGTAGCTGTGAAGTATTTGTGACTTTGTTCTTTTTCAAATAAAACTGGAGAATTTGATAAATTCTGTTTAAAACCCCAATGCTTTTTCTTCCCCTTCTCTTACTTAAAGAAAGAAACTAAAAGCCAATCTGTCAAGTTATGTATGCTTCAGAGCAGTGTTCTGTGTTATCTCAGCTAGACATCTGTCGTAAAACAGGTTAAATACCTTGATCATGGCATCTTTCTGATCATGTTCCTTGCATCAAAGACACTTCAGAGGCGCAAAGGGAGAGAGTGTTTCAGGAACTATAAGGAAACAAATATTTTTTCCTACTGAAAGAGGTGTTCAGAAGCTTTCTACAGATTTTCTGAAGTGAGCAAAAAGTTTGAAAGGAGCATATAAACACATGTGGATCTTTTATTCACATGGAAGCTGCTTTGACAGAGAATTGATTATTCCCATGAGTAAATTAGGATTCCAAGTGTCATTGTGCTGGCAAAGTCTATTTGCATATAGGATCTGCCAACATCCCATTTCTTTCCAGCAACAATGCCAAGTAATCATAAATGATGGCAGAACAATTTCGTTGGAAGAAAAAAAGAAAAAGTGTCAGATAAATAAGCTTAAGAAATATTTAGTAAAAATCTGTTGTATAATCCTCAGTGGGGTGTTGTACATTCCAGATTACGTGGTGATCTAAGGAGTCACTAAGGCCAATAGCCTGGTTCCTTTGCCCAGAGGAAAAATGGTTTCAGAAAATAAGAAACTTCCAAGCCAAACTGGAGAAGAAAGACATTATAGAGTATGTTGAGAGAGAGAGAGAGAGAGAGAGAGAGAGAGAGAAGGCAAAACTTTAGTTGTTTATACAAAACTCAGAGTACATTATGTACTTATTCCTTTTACTTACCAAAACATATGGTAGATAACTTTCCTGGGCAACTAGAGGCCTTGGACATATGTTGCAAAACCATGACAACATATGAGGCCTCTAATACCAGCAAGTTTAGTTTTACAGCAAGGTTTCTCCTAGAGTTTCTTGCTTTTTGTCCATTGCATATTCTGCACAGCCAGCTTTCTCAGGATGCTACAAGCAGATGAGCTCACCGTGTTCACTTCCAATGCTCTGTCCAAATCACACGTCTGGATGCTGCCAAATATAAGCTGGTCTGAAATAGTTCTGCTTCACAGGCAGGACTGGGAGACAGGCTGCCTCTCTAGACTGCGTCAAATATGACTATTCCTGTTCTTACGAAGGTAATTTCCTCTTTGTTCTTACTACTACGGTGGGAGAGAAGATTGAAGGTTTTCTCCCACTGCTGTAGAAGAGTGCAGTGGGGTAAGGGGATGTCTCCTTCCTTTTGAAGACTAAAAAATGGTGTTTATGTGCCTTTCTCCTTGGCTGAGCTGACAAAATGTAAACCAGAGCAAAATATTTTGGAACCCAGCGTGTTTGCTATGGATGCAGTTCCTGTATCTAAAACTGGAGCTAGGAAGAGAGATTCACTAAATATTGGATTACATTTTTCACCCTCCCCCTCCCCCCCCCCCCCCCTTTTTTTTTTTTTTTTTTTTTTTTATTGCCAGTCCTTTATAATTGCATCAATTTCTTTTTTGCTAAGTTATTTGTTATTTTAACCAGCTGCTTATAAATGCCTGCTATAACTATGAATTTTAGATTTCTATAGCATAACTAATTATAGAATTACATCAAAGTATATAAAACTTTCATTGCACTTCTGAGTACTTAAATAGTTTTTACATTGGGTAAAAAAAAATAATAAATAAAATAAAAAATCCAAACAATTTCCTGGCACAGGGATTTTTTTCTTAATCTCTGAAATGTTGTATGAGTTTAAGTAAGCAAGTTTGGAAGCACGAGATTCCCCCTAGAGTTCACTATTTCAAAATTTTTTTGACTATCAGTAATCCAGTAGAAGCTGGAATTGAAATTTGCAATTTCTTTAATAGCAGTGTTTAAATGAGAATGGGAATGAGAGAACCTTTGCAAAATGTGATTTTGATCCCGTTTCAAGGAGAACATCTTGCTTTGCTGCAGATATGTATTAGTACTAATTGATTATTGCTTTAGCAGAAAAGCTATTTAGAATTGTTCCAAGGTACAAAACGGGTGTTACAGCACAAAATGGCATTGAGCTAAACTGTTTTCATTCATCTTGCTGAAATTAGATATGGCCTGAAGGAGTGATACAGCTTCAGTGAATCTTATGCTAATGCTTTCCCAGAAAATGTTTTCTTTTCTCCCTAAATTATTGATTGAGATATTAGAGATCAGAAATAAAACTTTAATTAGTTGTTAGAGGCTTCGCAAAGTATGACCTGCTGGAACGTATGAATGAAGTTGAAAGGGAGCCATCTGACTACAGGAATTGCAGCCAGAAAAACAGGCCAAGTCTATGGGCAGGAAGTTAACATCTGTTGCAGATTTCGAGTTCTTTGGGCAAAGTGATTGTTAGTCAAAAGCTGATGGATGATTTTTAATTGTAGTACAAAATGTCTTGAATCACGTGTGCCATCATTCTGAATTTGTAACTTCATATTGGAATATCCTTTGCTCTGTGAGCTGAAATTCATCAATCTGAAAGTACGTATTGTGCAAAACAGTACCCATTGTTTTCTGCTATCAAGATGCCTATTTTTGGGTGCTTTCTACTTTGTATTCTATGGTTTTATGCCTGAGATAAAGAGAAGAAAGTGGGCTAGAATTTTGAAAGCAATAGAAGGAGCTTATATGCCTGCCTGTCACTTAAAAAAAAATCTGTAATATCCTTAAAATAGATTAAAAAAATCATTTTGTGTTTCATGTAGATTGAAATGACAGCAAGGTGCAATAATTCATGATCTGTCTTCCTGACTGTCTACCTAGAAACGTCTCTCCGCCCTACTCTTTTCAAGTTTCTCATAGTTGTACTTCATGCACCCATCTCAGACTGTAGCATTGTTCTGGTGATTTCATTTCAGGATAAAAGCTTGGATTTAATTGAATATATTATCTGTATAATTGTTTCAGGAAAAGTGACTTTCAGCAGATGGGAAAATAATAGTATTAGCAATTATCATGATTTTATTGTAGAATTTACAAAGTTTAGGAAGGTTTATCAAGTCAGATATGATGTCATGTTCAAAATATCTGCCAGTTCTTTGTTCTGTCATTGGAATTTAATACTGGGATTCAAAGAACCTCAAGTGAAAAATCAAGAGCACAGCTCCCATGTAACAATAACAGTAAATTTTGTGGTGAGGAGGGGTTTATGTGACATTTAACAAAAGGGGATAAGAGCTGCTCTTCTTCAGACAGGTAAAGGGTGACACAAACAGAGCAATGTTCACTAACAATGTTGCAGTCTTATGCTTTTGCCCCCAGTGAGGTTCAGGTTGGTTGATGAAATACAGAGCACTAGCGAATGACAAGGGCAGATGACAGTGGTGAAGAGAAAATAAAGCTTGGCAAAAGCCATGATGAAGGAATCAGGAAGAAGAGGAAACAGGCTAAGGTGGTACCTGAGGGGTTGAAAAAATCAGAATGCTACAGCAGTGGGGCTGGCCGAATAGCAGGTTTTACAGTTCACAGATTTATTTATTTTTCTTTTTAACTTGGCTTACTTTCAAATCGGAACAAATCTTTTTCTTTCTTTCTTTCTTTCTTTCTTTCTTTCTTTCTTTCTTTCTTTCTTTCTTTCTTTCTTTCTTTCTTTCTTTCTTTCTTTCTTTCTTTCTTTCTTTCTTTCTTTCTTTCTTTCTTTCTTTCTTTCTTTCTTTCTTTCTTTCTCTCTCTCTCTCTCTCTCTCTTTCTCTTTCTCTCTCTTTCTCTCTCTCTTTCTTTCTTTCTCTCTTTCTTTCTTTCTCTCTTTCTCTCCTTCTTTCTCTCTTTCTTTCTTTCTTTCTTTCTTTCTTTCTTTCTTTCTTTCTTTCTTTTTCTTTCTTTCTTTCTTTCTTTCTTTCTTTCTTTCTTTCTTTCTTTCTTTCTTTCTTTCTTTCTTTCTTTCTTTCTTTCTCTCTTTCTTTCTCTCTCTCTTTCTTTCTCTCCTTCTTTCTTTCTTTCTTTCTTTCTTTCTTTCTTTCTTTCTTTCTTTCTTTCTTTCTTTCTTTCTTTCTTTCTTTCTTTCTTTCTTTCTTTCTTTCTTTCTTTCTTTCTTTCTTTCTCTCTCTCTCTCTCTCTCTCTCTCTCTCTCTCTGTCTCTGTCTCTGTCTCTGTCTCTCTCTTTCTCTCTTTTTCTTAAAGAAAAATTTCTTCAGAAAAAGAAAAAAAAGAATTCCAGGAAAATGTTTTGGAAACAGTGACATACTGTGTTTCCAAAACCACACGTTTCCCCCTGACCCTGCAGCTGTTAAATGGAGCTGGCGCTCATGGAGGAGCTCTATGGAAAGGCAAGGTTTGCAGCGCAGCTTCATGCTTTCTCCTTATGGGTCAGTCACTATGGACAGGAGGCTGAAAACTGGTTTAAACTGAGCTACCAGATCCTTTGGATTTATGTTAAAAGAGATATAAATTATATGTATTTTTATATACATTAAAATTGCTCTTTTTGTAAATGTTGGCATTAACTCACAAACATATACACCATATAGCTCCATACATTTACATTTATCTATTCTGTACAAGACTGTGTAGATGGTTGTGACTTTGCCTGTAGAAGATTTCTATGTGGTTTTTCACCTCTTCACATCCCTGCATAGCAATTCTAAAGGTAACAACAGCTGAATTGCTTTTGTTATTTTGGTTTTCACAATCCTTATTTAAAGATATCCATAGGTCACCAAACATTTGCAATCCAAAGACTAAGAAAATGCTATTAAATTATTACACTCTGCAATCTCTCATATTTCTTGCTTTTCTTGCTTTTTTTTTTTTTTTTTTTTTTTTTTTTTTTTCCTGAGTTACCTGGGACATGTCAGTGGGGCCCAGAATGATAATGGTTATTATTATTATTATTATTTTGTAACATTCTCTAAGTGCTATTTTGCAAATTTCTGCAAGCATTTTCTTTCCCTGAAAGCTTGTCATCTACGAGTGAGTATATGATCGTACATTTAAGATCCAAATATAGAAACAGTCTTATGCTTTCTTATTTATTTATTTACTTGTGTGCGTGTGTGTGGCAGAGCAACTAATCAACACTATTTTAAGTGGGAGAATTTAAGTGCTTAATACCCACGTTTATCATCTATTTGTACAGTTAAAATACAAAATATAAAATACAATCCAAACAACCTAAAAAATAACCCCTCCCCCCTCCAAAACAAACAAACAACAACAACAAAAAAAAAACAAAGCCAAAAAACAAAATCAATCAATCAAACAACAACAACAAACACACACACAAAAAAAAAACCAACCCCAAACCCACCTAGTTTAAAATGATGAATACATTGCAATCTTCTGGTGGATAACAATGCACCACAGAATCATAGAATCATAGAATCACAAGGTTGGAAAGGTCCTACAAGATCATCTATTCCACCCACCCTCCTATCACCATTACTACCCACCCGAACCATGAAGAACTTGTGTCAGTTATTTGCTTGAATCATTCACTACTTTAACAATGAAAGAAATAGAGGATGAAAAATATGAAAAAAAGAGGGAAAAACAGAAATTAAAGGAACTGTAGAATGCCTGGGTTTGTGGCTAGGTATGCGTAGGACTCTTAGAAATAATGGCAGATGTATCTTTTATTAAAAGTTTTCATGTGATTTTCTGTCTGAAAAAGGAATTGAATGTCTTTTACTTCAGCCTGCAAAACATATTGTTGCAAAGGAAATTTGCAGTTTTAGCTGATCAGCGTTTCAGAAACACTTGTAAGGTACTTTCATCTTGGGTGTGGTTCGCTCACTTTGTTATTTTGAATTCTGAATGGTTATGCTTATGCCACAAATCGATATATTTATGAGAGTTACTTTTTTTACTTTTCTTTTTTCTTTTTTTTCTGCTTCCTGTGAATGATGGTGTTCCTCATTAGTATTATCATTGATAAGATTATGTAACTGAAACGCTACGTATCAGTTTTTCCAGTGATAGCTGCTACATAAGCTGTTGATAATGACTGAAAAAACAATGTCTTTGCTGGCACTTGAGGAACAAATGAAAATGAAAGGTGATTTGCTCCCTTCTCTGAGATTGCCTTAAGCATTTTTGTAATTAAACTACTAAGAAATGAATTCCAAATTAGTGTAATTTGGAATTTACAAAATTTTTGAAGGCACAAGTGGGCTCTCACTTAAGCTTTAATTCAGATATCCATGGATGTCCTTCTGTTCAGAGAACTCAGTTTAAAAATCTTACAGATTTTTAAACATTCTTTTAAATTTCAGAGTTGACCGAGAACAATCTTGCATGTAAGTTTTTACTCTCCCATTCTGAAAGTTCTGTGAACAGATAGTAATTGTAAAAGTGTCTTTTCCAAATTTTCGGAAAAATAATTCATTCTCACAATGTGGATGACTTTGACTTACTGCTTGATATCTGTGCTCTGTTCCTTAGTTACAGGACTGCTCAAGAGAGTCACATGTTCTCTCCTTATATTCCTGTCTAGATGAAAACCTAGTAACACATCTCATGATGAATTTGTTTATATAAAGAAACGGGTACATTTTTCATATGTCTTTGAAAGTATTTAATAAAAAAATCCCCTTTCTGGAGTATTCATACAGAGAATTTGTGGACATTTTTTGAAAGTAAAACCACAAGACATTAAAACGTATTTGAGATGAATTAAGTACAATGCCAACAAGAAGATTCCCTTGTATTTAGCAGCAAGTCATTAGCATACTTACATCAAAATTTTAGAATTTTAAAATCTTTATATCAATTTTAAATGAAGTTTAAGCTAATACCAACTACCAAATGGAGTAGTACTGAGATAATATAAATGAGCAGATGTAAAGCATAAGCACTCATGTATGTGTATACATACAAGACAAATATATATTAATGATTTTAATGTAGAGTAGTTTTCAGGATTTGATTTCACTTTTAACATGCTGTAATACACACTTTAAAACTGTTGAGTCCTCTACAGACTTCTACAATTCACTCTGCTCTGAATTCTGAGACTTTTTACATTTTCAACAGTTGGCCTTTTACTATTTTTGCTTATCTATGAAAGCTGAGAAGTAGAACTGAACAGTTAATCTTGCGTAAATATTTATGGATAATAAAACTGGCACGAAATTTGATACTTTTTTAATTTAAATAAACACATTTGGTGAAACCTTGGTTATATTAATTGTGAATAGCTTGGAAGTGTTCCCATTTTTTAAGGTGTCAGTTTGTGGTTGCATTGTAATATAATCTTTCCCAAACACTGTACAATCTGTTCCAAGGCCATAGACATAAAAGAAAAGAAAAAAAAGAAAAAGGAAAAAATGTGCTTGCAATCAACAACTAATAAAAACATATAAGGGGGAGTATTTTTAGTTTTAAATGCATCCTGTTATATTTGAAAATATTTCATTTAAATATAAAATTTTAGAATCTAAATATGTATTAAGATATCTTGTTACATTAAACAGAAATCATGTCCAAGACCTTCATTTCAACAATTGCCCATTCTGTGGTTTTACTCACTGCTTCTCACATGTCTCTTCATAGTGCTTATGGTAAAAACTTAGATTTTATTAAAATGTGTTCTGGGAATTCTAGCTGGGCTATTTTACCCTCGTATCCCCAGATACTTTGTAGCCATTGAAAGGATACTGACAGCAAAAGCTGAACACTGGAATGGATACTGGCAGCTACAAAAGCTATTGAGAACCAAAAATGGTCAGGGTAGAAGTATTATAATTGAAGATGAAGGGTTTAAAACAAACAAAAAAATTACAGTGGGAAAAAGCAGTGATTTTATATTTTTTCATATTTATAGGAAAAGTGAGTCTGTAGAGTTTAATACACTTAATCATGGACTTGGAGACTGAGAGCTGCAATCAACTCAGGATCATCAGGTAAGAATATGTATTCTATACAATCCCATGTTGTCTTTCTTCATAGCTAATTTTGTTCAGCCAGTTCCCACTTGGGACACACACTTCTTAAGATATAAAGTATTTCTTGCTTAATGGAAGCAGCTAAGTTGCTCTGTGTTGGCTGCACTAGCATTTGAGGAAAGAACAATGGTAAGAGTGACCATAAGATTCGTCAGGGTCTGGGGGGATAGGTGTTCAGATTACTTTGAATCCTTTGTGGCTGTGATAAACTACTAATAGTGTTCAAGATGTTTTTAAAATATCATACACATAAAATAAATGGGTCGTACTGCAGTTATACCCACTGTTGTCATATATGTATTGTATGCGTGCAAGGAAAGCTCTCTAGTAGTGAGAAAAACTTATCTCTCTGTAGTGCAATGAGAAAGCAAAAATCAAATGCACTTGTAATTTACAACTAGGCTAAAAGATGGTAAAAGTAGAGGTGTTTGCTTTGGAAGAAGCTGCTAGACAAAATTGAATGGGGAACACTAAATAATTCTGAAGAATATACTAGAAGAAAGGAGAAACTCATGAAAATCCTAGTACTTGGGACATCATTCAATAAAATAAAGGCTAATTTGTGCATGCTACTGTGTTACACAGTGTTGACTTGAATTGTTCCAGTCACAGGCTGTCATTATGATATTCTTTAAGAGAGATTTCCATAATGTGGTGATCTCATACACAGTCTGTGATTAGACAAAAATCTTCTGTTTACCCAGAGAGATAATTATTCATGCAGTTGATTTGTAGAGGCTTGGCAAGATGTAGAAAACCATTTGTAGGTTCCTTTCCAAAGCTGGTGCTTAATGATAAGTGCACAGATGTCTGTGACAGTATGTGAAGACAACAAGGTAGAAAGTCAAAATCATATAGGCGTTACAAGCTTTATGTGTTGATCCCTGGAGAAATGAAAGAACAAATGAAGGGCAAAGAAGTCAGATGGGATTTAAATATAAGTTGGAGATCATGAAAACATAAGATGTAAGAGAGTGCAAACATATTGAGTCTCATTTTAAACTTTGAACTCTGCCTTTGACTGACTTCATACTTCTCTGCTCTGATGCTGGCAGTAAACTTGCTCTGTCTCAAAACAGAGTCAGTGATGCATTCTGACTTTCAGAATATCTGTGGTGTAACTAAGCATCCAGAATATGTGTAATGGAAGACTGTTCCTGTTTGCAACATCCTGCTTCCTCCTCTGATAGATTTCTGACACTGGGCTGAGAAACACCTGGCTCATTGCAGTTTGCAGAGACTTAGTTGTGGGTCCATATCAGCTAAGGGCTTGAAGAAAGCTTTGAAAGATGAATGAAAAGCAGGAAGGCAGAGCAAACAAGCAGAATGAGTAGAAAACAATGAGATTAGAAGATGGATGTAGAAGTGTTGCTATACTACCATTTTCTGTTAATTTTGTTGAGCTTACCCTCAGTACAGGTATGTGACATGGGACACAGACTTTATATTGCTATGATGTTGTCACTGTATTTCCTAGAGAGATGCCATACTGCCTTGTTAGATTATGACAGATTTAAATAAATGTTTAAATTTGATTCTAATTCCATAGAGAATTTTCTCTCACTTCCTCAAATCTTTAAGGTCTTAATGAATGCTTTGTGGTTGAGTACTGAAATGTTTTTGGCTAGTGATTTTCAAAACCAAATTGGCTTGTCACATAGTGAGTCACTAAATACTGATACCAAATTTGTTTAAAATACCAAAGTGCTAGATGACAAAAGCCAGAACAATTAAGACAAAATATTTACATGTTACTCTGTTACTGTACCATTCCTACCTTGAGAAGTTGGTCTGAGACATCATCATTATTGTCTTTTTATAGTTTTGAGAAATCACAGGCAAATATTTCAGTCTGATAGTAATATAATGACTCCAAAACGTTAGTTTTGGTGTAAGCTAATGTTGCATTTTGGGAGCAGCATGCATTAATTTGTTGTGAGAGCTAGTGGAAATTCTGGGATATTTAATAAAGAAAAGACTCCTAGCTCACCAGCTCAGGTTTCTTAGTTTTAGTTTTTAGGATGTCTTAACTAAATGCTTGCACATTTTCAAATGTTTGATTTTCTTCTAAGTGTAGTGTTAGCAGAATTTCCTGATATTGTCAAATAAGTATGAAAAACACCCTTCCATTTCATGAAGAAGAAGTTGTATTTCAAGTTTTGTACTGTTTGGGCCTCTGATTAGCAGTCCCTCTTTAAATCAACACTGAATTGGTAATCTTAATTAAAAATTATATATTTTTTAATGCTCTTTTGAACGTACATTTCTCTATGCAGCAGTATAACTTAGTAGTGCTAGCTCTAGTGCACCTGGAACAGATATTATCTTAAAACAAATAGTGAGCACAAACCTTCCTTTCCTCTCTCCAATTCTAACTCTTCAGGTAGGTAGCAGCAGATAAATCCAGTTTCTAGGTTACCAGTGAATCAGATGGTAACACAGAAAACGAAGAGGAAGAACATGTTTTCCTTGCACTTATTTAATTATGTTTTATTGCTGCTCATCAGATAAGTTTTGCATAACTTGTGATAAAAGCACATTACTGAAACAAGAGATTACTTTTTAAAATGACAGTAAAATACCTGTATAAGTTTTGAGATGTAAATTCCTAACTGTTAAAGCATGCTGTCATGCAATATAGCAACATTTAATACATGCAACCACATAATTATGCATAATAACTAGTGATCATTGTGTATGCTGATAGCAAGGATAAGGGGAGGCTGTGGCATGTTCAGCTGGTTCTCTGCACCTGCAGAAAGAAGCAAACTCTTGCTGTGGAGGAAACAAGATAATGACAGTGTGATATTAAATGCAAACATTAATTCTTTGGAGTAAAATACAAGAAAGTAGTCTATCAATTATGATGCGTTATTGTGAACTCTGAAATTATGTTGCCTGTCATCTTAAAGAAAATAAAGGACTAGTGGAATGAAATTCTTAATTCACTGTTTACCACATAGCTGTTAAACCTATTATTTCTACTTTGCAGAAGATTTATATTGGTATTTAAGCTTCTGCATGTGAGAAACTCTCTACATACATATTAACTTCTACTTGGGTTCTGAAATAAATAATGAAATCATCAGTTTGTGTGATCTAATTTTTTTAGACTTAAAGGAAAACAAGGCACAGTGAAAGCATAATTGTACCAATACTGGGATTCACAGCAGGTCCTATTAGCTTAGGCGTAGCTGTGCATTAATGCAGCTAAATGGCTTTTGGACATGAGGTGGATTGCATCCAGCCAATTTAGAGTGTGGGTGGGGCTATGGCTTTCTATATCCAACAATACAAGTACACACGAAGCTGTTCGGTTAATTATAAAAAGAAACATAATGTGTTTGGGAAAGATTACTTTCTGCAGAAATATTTGTGTTAGCACTGGGATGGTGGATGTCTGCCATCTGGAGCTGATGAAAGCCGGTAAGAACTGCTCCCAGAGATTAAAAACAATACTTTCCAAGAAGGAAGTACACTCTAATTCTGTGGCTCACAAGAAACCAGCACGTTACCAGTATAGTCTCTGTTACTTTCTGTAATAGAAGTCATTAAAAAGAGAGTAGTTAGGAACTATTCTCTCACTAACAAGATTTTTACATCTTTAAATTATTAATATTATTATGTCATATTCTTTGTATACCAAGTTGTGGACCAGGATCTTAAGCAAGATGATTCAACAGCTGTAATGGTCAGGTTCCTTGTGACATTTCAGAGTCCATTTCTATTTGTTTCCCAAATAGAGTGGATGTTAAGGTATGGCAGATACAAATATGGGATGGAGCAAGCCAGTACTCAGCCCTCATAGTGAGCTTCATCAGCCATGATGGCTAATCTTTCCTTTTTCTGGGACACACATCCTAGGCACATGGTAACAGATGACCTACTCTTCAGTAGTTTGTTTAGCTTCCTTATGTACTGAACTTTTAAAATGGATGATGAAGCCTACACTGTATCAGTGGCAATGGATAGTGTTAGCAAGTTTTTCTATCTTTTTGTCACTGTTGGCATCAGCACTGTCATCTGATTGTTGTGGTAGCTATCTGAATAGTCTTTCATTTTAGCATAGTGCAGATAAGAAGGCAATGAACTTAAAAGTAAAGGTTAAATAAACACTTTGAAAGTAAGGTCAGATGAAATTGGCTACAGACAAATACTGATATTGTGAGGTTAGGTTGGTGCAGAGTTGGTACTGTAGTTACTGTTTAACATTTAATCTGCTGAACTATCAACAAGTGCATCAATAAGATAACTGCTTGTTAGCTGTTCAGCTCTTAGAACATTCCTTTAAATCCAGATTACTCACACAGCAGCCTGTTAAATTATGTGCATTGAAATCAATAACTACGTGCGGAACATCAGCAATGCAATCCTTACATGTTGTCATTTTCTGGATTGCTGTTACTGGTGCAGGAACAAAGTAGAACACTTTTTATTGAAGAGTCAGCCCATCTGCTTCTAATAAAGAATATATTAATGATAATTAAATACAGTAGAATCAAGAGGGAGAACACAACTCATGTTCATATCATACTAGAAGAACATAACTATACAATTAACATTAATATGCAATAATCATTTTCACAAACTGACAATTCCAATCAACCCCGTAGAAGACTACAATTAAAGCATCAGTGTAATTAAGAGCAAAGCTTTCTGATAGCCCACATTACAAACAAATGACTATAAATTTGAATAATGTGCTCGTCACGAAATTGGCCATTAATCAGAACATAATCAGTGTTATAGTCAACCACAAAGAAAAGTGAGTTATCTGACTGAAGAACAAAACACTGTCTTCTAGTTAATCTACAGACAAGGTTATGTGCATGTGTGCATATTTTATCTTGGAGCCCCCTTTTTCCTGAGCCTCTGTGTTCCTTTGTCTATAATTCTGTGAGTTTTGTGTTCAGTGGAGGTAATACATGTCAAAACTGGGTAAATAGAAGTGAGAAACAAGACATGCAGTTACTTTATATTCATCCATATATTTTCCATTTATATATATATATATATAAAGAAGTAAAAATCAAGGCCACTGATATTACCAATTTATTTATCTTTAGAAAAGTATTTTTCACTGCGCAGATTTCTGTTAAACAGAATTATTGGTGACATCAATTTCAAGCTAATTATTGAGGGGAGCTTATAAGCAAGATATATTTCACATGAGCAGAGAGTGATAGGACGAGGGGGAATGGCTTTAAACTAAAAGAAGGAAGTTTTAGGTTAGATGTTAGAATGAAATGAAATGAAGAATAAAGTGACAGGTTTTCACCTCAGAAATAACCGCAGCTGAAACAAAGCAGTAAGGCATGGAAGGAAAAGGGAGAAAGGGTTTTAGAGCAGGTTCAACAAATCTTGAAACTCATTTGGGGATGGTCATTACTATGATTTCTTACTTGTACCAATGCCTCAGAAATCTCCTAAGGAGGTTTAATAGGTGCAATAGGCTTTCAATAGAAATAAACACCAGGTAGTTTCTCTGAGAGCTTTCACTTACTTTTATAAGTAAGTTTGTAAGGCTCACTATTCCAAATGCTACTATATTACAAACACATCATATCATTGAATTGACTCATAAAATGGTTTGGGTTGAGAGGGACCCTTAAGGTCACCTAGCTCCAACCTCTGCCTACAGTAGGGACACCTCCCACTAGACCAGGTTGCTCAAATCCCTATTCAGCCTGGCCTTGAACTATTCCAGTCAGGGGAAATGTGTAATACAAAACATTACTGATATAGTAGTTATCATGATGACAAATTTTGGCTGCTTGTCTGTTATGAACAATGGAATGAGTAAATAAAAATCTAGAAAATAGTTCTCAGCTTCAGAGTGAATTAGTGTTTTGAGCTATTCATCCACTAGTAATATTAATGTTGTTAAAACAATTATAATCTAAATAAATAATTGAGGTGTACTTTATAAAAATATATATATCTCTATTAGATCTACTTTCTACAGTTACATTTACACCTTTCTCTCAAGTCTGAAATTGAAAAATTTTAAGGCTGAGAATACTTGACTTTAGTTTAATGTAATTATTATCTAGATGATGGGACTGTTAGAGGAAAAATGTCCGGAACAGCAAGTTTTAAAAGGAATAATCAGTAGTTCAAAAAGTGGCTGCTGGTCACTAATCATCAGGGTGCCCTGGGACTTATACTGGTCACATGCAACAGTGCTATGAATGATGACACAGAATATACCCACAGCAAATCTATCTCTTAAGAATGGCAGCATCAGACTGGAGAGAACTGAATAAATCTGAGAGCTGAGCTTTGGTAAACTTCAATGTGGAAAAGTGGAAGGTTTTATCTTGTGAACAGAACTACTCTGTGTAGATAGGGCTAAGAGACAGTAAAGGAAGAAAAGTTAGAAATAATTTCTTTTTTGTAATCAATATTCCCTCTTTTACACTCCTGCCTGTCATTTTCTATTCTTGTCTGAAATAAACCCCATCCCTACTCTTATTCCATCTGGACACCTTGTTCTAAATCATGAGCTTTTTGAGGAGATTGTATGTGATGTATATCAAACACAATCTATGTGATTTTTAGCAATCATAAATCACAGAAATGCACACTAAGACATGGATGTAACTCATTGAAAAGTTGCAATATACTCTGATTATCTCTCTCTCTATATATATATTTATATATTTGCTTAGTTTCTAATTGTAGAAAACACTGGCAATTCTCTCCTTATTAGTCAGGGCAATAAAAAGAATCAAAACAAGAACATATGGAATACGGACTTTCAAAAAGAAACAGTTGGCAAAACTGTGCCTCAGATTACTGTCAGAATATCAGCCCTTCAGTAAGCCTGGACTAGAACAGATGGGAAAAATCAAAACTGGTAGTAGTTTTCCACGTTTAACACAGGAGAGAAAGTTAACTGTCTAATTCATCCTTGGCATAATGTAATCTTTTCTTTAATGGTCTTTATGGACATAGTCATTGTGTTCTCTGTCAATCCCTTTGATTTCAGTAGGAATTTTTCTTAGGACTTCAGTGGGAATTTCCAGGCAGTGAAAGCTATGCCCGTGCTTCTGTTTCTCACTGCTTGTGCTTTACTGGAATGTTGATGCACCTCTGTACTGAAGTAACTGTAAGGCACTCAGAACTTTGTAAGTACATCTAGAATATATATCACCTTAAAAAGTAGAAGTAACACTGTTGTTTCTTGCTGAGATATAACTAATATCATATCACAGCAACTACTGGACTAGGTCGTTAGTTATCTGAGAAGGGGAAAATCTGTTCTCCACATACATGTAAATGCTAAAAATAAGGTGACAAGAACAGTGCCATTTGCTGATCTTTTCAGTGACTGCATCGGTTTTTCAGTTGATTAACAGGCATTAGGCTGGTTTGCATTTAACAGTTATTCTGAAAGAAAATACTGTGGCCCTATGAAAATATTATTCTAGCAAACAGTGTGACCTAGATAATTGCAAGTCTTCAGCTATAATCAACTTATTTATTAGATGTGTGACCTCACTCATGTTCTGCATCCAGATTTCAAACATTGAAAACATTGTCTCTCCACATACCGGTATCTGTTGCCATTAAGTAGGCAGTGAAAGATAAGTGAGTGGACAAAGTTATTGCAGTTCATTGCCTATGTAATACTTCACAATGGGATCAGTCCAAACAGGACATTAAATAATGATACATTTTGCAAAATATCACTTTGCAGTTCCCATATTGCATTTAGGGAAGAAATTGGAACTTTGCATCTCAAAAGAAGGTGTAACAGCTCAGGAGATTTGATTGTTTTGCAAGGTTCCATACATCTGTTTCTACAATGATTTCAGAGGAAGCTGCTGATATTTACTACCTCGTAAAATTAGGTGTTGAATAAATTAAAGCTTTTTGGATTAGAGATATTTTTCAGAAAAGGGATGTTATGATGCAATCAGCGTTTTGGTCTGAATAAGAACCCCATCCCTTCTAAGTTCATTTGATAAACCACTTGTGTAGATTTACAAGTTAACCTCCTTTATTCAATTAGTAGTGATCGCTAACATATTGTAACACCCTACTTCTCCTAAATCAGCAAAAATTTATAACATAAAATACATTTATAACATATTGCAACACATATTTAATAACACACTATTTTTCAAATGAACTCATTGTTTTCACAGGCTTATAATATTCCTCAATTCATTATTTTCTAACTAAAAATAAGTGTTTTTGAGATAAGATCTATCTCTTGCTGCTTGTCTACATATACCTTGTTACAAAAGTGCTTTTAAGACCTTTATTGTGGTTGGCAGTAATTTGCCTAAAAATGCCCTTTAAAGTTGTGTCTGCATGAGATGTAAGTCTTGTCTGTGTTATGCAAAGACCACTAAGATAAATGAGAAAAGTGAGCAGCCACACAATTCATTGAAGTCCCTCTCAGAATGGCCTATTAGCTTCTAGGAGCTGATCAAGTATCTGATCATGGCAGTTAGAAGGCAGAAGGTGGGCTAGGAGAGTTTTCTTTTTTCTTATTAGCAGGAGTGTGAGAAGTCTGTATTTCTCACCCTGAATTCATATCCTTGGTTCCAGGCAGAGATGGACCATTGAGGGCTTGTGTTTAAAGGACTAAAGGCAAAGTTGGTTAAGCTAAAGTTTAGTGTAATAGAATTGCAGAAGTATTGATAAAGACATGTTTGATCAGTTGTGTTGGTGAAGGAAGGCTGTCAGTGGATTCCTGCTTTCCTTGAAATGTGTGTGTGATGCTACCAGTGCTCCTATGAAACAATGACAGATAAGTTAGCATTGTTCTTGTCCTTGGCTATCACTTACATGACACGAAGAATGCCTGAAAACCATTATGCCAGAGATAGGTTTTTTTTTTGTTTTTTATTCAGTAGAATTACTGTTTAAACGATGCCTACAATAAATCCTTTTAGAAAGCTTGCTCTGTATTTCTATACTCACAATGCCAATGAAGAGGAGAATTAACTTTTAAATGACCTCCACCACATGCCCTCAAAAACATGTAAAGGAACCAAAATTAATCCATTAACAGATCTCCAATTTTTATTTCAGCTGCTCCCTGCAGTTTAATCAACATGGACCATTTCAAAAGGAGTGGGATATTGTGACTAAACAATCATTTTGTTCTGCAGGTTTTCATGCAGCTTCTCAAAATAGATTAATTTATATGGTAATTATCAATACAATATTTGCAAATGAGAATGAAGATGAAACTACAGAAGCAAAACCTCTCATACGTTACTTTCCCATTTGACTCTTTAAGAATAGCTTTTCCACAGCTTTCTTTGGTTTGTTTTTCCCACATACTTCAAAACAAGAAGACAAAATCAAACAAGGTCACACACTAACTTTGTGAAAGATGTCCTTTACTTACTGGCTTGCTTCAAAGTGGGCTGGAATTTATATAGTTTGAAAGCCAGTCTTCTGTGGTACCTTTACTTGACCTCTATGCCACACTTCCTGAGAATTTTCAAACACTTCAACATGTTTGAGTTTATACCTACTTTTGTAAATGTGACATTTGGAAGGTAAGAATGACATCTTCAACCCTTGCATAATGTAGCACAATACAACATAATTATTTGAATGAACATTGAAAAAAATGAAATCTTCTAGTGGAATAGCTTGAACTATTCCTAGCACTTGAACTGCATTAAAATTACTGTATGAAATTTGACTTTTATGGATGCACACAAATGGCAGAATTCTATTTGTCTGTGTTTTGAATTATCTATTCAAATCTATTTGAATTTGTTTTGCTTTTGAATTTATTATTTTTCTTAATACTGGAGTTTTGTCAAATGTCTAGTTGGAAGCAAATACATGCAGGGTCATATAGCTAAAGCTGCTGAGCTTTATTGGAACTTGGATCACAAACATATATTATCAGGCTAGTTAATTTTAATGCTTCTGATTACAACTGAAAGGATAGTGTGTACTGCTAGTCTTCTTTATTTTAAAGTGGTAGGAAGATTGGATATTCAGAAGCAGTTAGGATAAAAAACTGAAAATACTGAAAATATTATTCAATATTCATTACCTCAGAAGAGATGAGATTTCAACCAGTGCTTTTTCATACTGACACAGAGGCCTTGAGCCTTTCTGCCATGTTGGCAGGTACAATGTTTTTGGACTCGCATCAGGAGGAAGAGCTTTTAGGAGAAAGGAGGTTGGAAAAAGTAGCATACTTTTTTTTCACTCATCCCTTGGCAAAAAAGAATTATCTAATTCAACAGTAAGTTGTCTGAGGAAAAGACCGTTCATTTTTATTTTTATATGTTGAAGAGGGTATATAGAATGCCTTAACAAAGTAAGGTGATTAAAATAAGTTCTTGGTGTTCTTCCTGATGATTGTTCTATTTCTTCCCATAGTAACTCTGAAGACAGTAAAATTTGATTGAATTTCTATTTACTTCACACTGGAAGACCTTACGAAGCAATGCTAACTCTATACACTGTGTAGTTGTAACCATAAAAAAAATTTCATTTGAACTAGTAAATAATGGGACAATTCAGTGCATGACTTATGCATTCCCTCTGCTTATGTTCCCTTCTGAAATGTCTGCAGAATCTTCAGGTGGTTGTGAAGAACAATGTAGTGCAACCTGGAAAACTAAATAGCATATTCTCTTCCTCCTTTACCTTGCTCTGCTGCTGCGCCACATAGCTCTTAACATTTTTCCTATCAGTGATACTCTATAGCCAATTACTACGTACTTAGTAAATATGAGCAGTTGGACTAGGCAAAAATTGCTTTATATACCTCAACAGATCTTTCAGTGTAATTTCTACTAAGCAGATCTTGTTTCAGAAATACCATTCAGCAGGTAAATTTCATAGATTTTATGAGACATCTGTGAATGTGTGAACAAGAATAGTTGTAATGTCGTCTCCCCAAATTAAGGCCATTTAGCAATGTGTAAATTGAAGAAGGATCCTCATAAGTTGATAGCTTTGTGAAATGACTAAGAATATTCTACAACGTGCTGTTTGGTAAGATTCACACTTTATCTGAGCTTGACCTTGGAAACACAGTGATTCAAACTGCTCCAGCATTTCTAAAAGGCATAAACCAAAACTGCAGACCACTAGGAGGCAAAACATGCCTTAATAACTAAGTTTCTAATGCTGTGTTTATTTAATGCTTCATATTTGGTTCTTTGGGGAATATTTCGCTTAGTTTTCTGTTCCATCGCCATGCAGACTATTTTTTTATTTTTATTTTTATTTTTAATTTATTTATTCTGCTGAGAATCTCTCATGGAGTACATGAGCAATCATACAATCATGTAATATTTTGTTTTGGAAGAGACCTTTGCAAGTCTTCTTGTCCAACTGCCCTGTACTGAACAGGGACACCTATGGCTGGATCACGTTGCTCAGATTCCTCTCCAGCCAGAACTTGAATGTCAACAGGAATGGGGCAGCCTCTCTGGGCAACCTGTGCCAGCATCTCACTACCTTCATCAGCTAAAACCTTTTCCTTGTAACCAGTCCAAATCTCCTCTCCGATAGTTTAAATCCATTTCCCTTTGTCCTATCACCTCAGAACCTGATAAAGAGTCTGTCCCCTTCTTTCCTATAGCTCCCCTTCAGATACAGAAAGGCTGCTATCAGATTTCCCTGGAGCCTTTTCTACTCCAGGCTGTACAGCCCCAGCTCCCACAGCCTGTCCTTGAAATAATTTGTTAAATAGTACCAGGAAAACAATTCTTAAAATGTTGTAGCATCCAATTTGTTGTTGCTGACATAGATGTGTGAACAAATGGAATTCTCTGATTTTGTACTTCAAAGTCAGAGCTGAAGTGTGGAAACATATAAATACTTTGCATAGCTACTAATGTGATAGGAATTGTTTTTCCTATTTTTCTTTTGGAGTTTGAAGGTAACAGAAATGCCTTTAAATCATGCTGGCAACTATTTGCACAAGCTGTGATTCATTCAAACAACGGTTCAAACTCCTTTATTTTAACTTAGTTACTTGTAAATCAAACCAAAATGAATGGATCTCTAAGGAAATATAATATTAACAGAAAAAATAGATCTGTGCCAGATGATAACATATGCCATAGAACAGGCAAGTTAATAATTGACATGAGAGCTGTTTCTTTAATAAACTGAATCATATACAGTGTACTGTTATTAAAAGGGAAATGTTCCAGGTGTCAGGCAGTTCTGACAGATGACATTGGTACTATTGATTTTAAAAATTAGATCAGATCTGAATGAGTTCATTTGTGACTTGAAATTCCAGAATTTAATAGCTAGTGACATTTTTTTTTTTTTTTTCCATTGTGTTTTGCAAGTGGTTACAATTTATTGTAACGTCCTTTTCAGGTGTTGTTATGGCTTAATTGCCTGCCAAAGAGCACATTTGAATTCTTTAGGTTGTTTCTGTCATATTAGCTTTTCTCTTTTGCTGTACAGGTATCTAAACCGTTCGTTTTTCAGTACCAATGTTAGCTCAGTAAAGTTCTTTCTACTTTATGTCTTAATGGTACTAGCTCTTGTGTAGCCATAGTCCTTGTAATAAGGACTACTGAAAGTATTATACACTTCAATGATATGGCAAAAAATTAATGTACTGACTACCTAAGAGAAGACCAATGTTTTTGCAACATGCCTCCACTGCAACTGTTTACTCTCTTCAGTACCTCAAGAGGTACCATTCATTTACTTTCCTCAATAATGTCTCTTTTGTGTGTAAATCCAATTTTGGATTGTCATTTTTTTCTGTTCACTAATTTACTCTGAAAATCTCTTAGTTTGTGGCTATTGTTAAAATCATGGCATCTCTAAATGTGATGTAAAATGTGAACATTCTGGTAAGATCAATGGAATTGAAGTCTGTTCATGTAATTACGTAAAAATGGGCAAACATGCATGTTTGTGTTTCTGTGATATCTTTTAGGGAAACAACATCAACAATGGGGATATATAAAGGAGTTGCAGCTTCTCATTATACCAAAGAAATAGCAGATCATGGCCAGGCCAAATGCTTTTGACCCTTTCAGTTTTAGATCATTTCAACCTTTTTATTTTAGTGGAAGAAGAGCTGAAGTAAGTTTTGATTTTCTTGTCTTATCCTTGAATGTAGGACTACTAGCTATTCTTGGGGTTAGGGTTATTAGAGTAGTGGGATTAGGAAAGGTTCTAGCTGACCTCATTTAATAAACTGGTAATTATACGACTGTAGCTTTCAGTCTCTGAATTTGAAGAACTAACAACCCTATGAATCCTTTGTAGGAAATGATTGTTTTCCACCTTAGAGAGAAATAAAAAAATGTCTTAATTTCATCTTTGACTTATTTGACTGATGTGTAAAGCAGTATCTGTAACAGAACACTCTTAGTAGCGTTCTGTCACCTGAAGTAATCCTAACAGATCAACAGTAGCCTTGTAGATCTATAACTTGAATAATAAACTCTGTGTTGATTTGAGTACTTGACAGATACTTAAGACCTATGTGAAATGTTTGCTCTTTGAAACTTTTTCTGCACTTTGAGACTTGAGAAAAAACTTGTAATAGAGCAACATACTGTAGGGATAATTACCTGAAAGTGATTTTCTCATTCTGTTGGTAACAAAAAATAAGTCACCTTACAATCATCTCTATACTGTGACTTCTAAGCATTTGTTAAAGTAACACATGATCTTTCAGTTGCATATAGTATTTCTTTAATCTGTGATTATAATATAAAGTATATTAGTGAAATAATTTTGCTTAAATAGTTATTTCCATCAGATTGCAATATTTAAGACTGTGTGATAATCTATGTAAAATTAATTTGCCTGAAGTAAATGGGCTCCAGTCCTCACTCTGAGGAGACAGGGGGAAGGGCTGCTATACAAATTCACATTTTCAGGAGGAAGAAAGGCAAAATAAATCAGCTTGAATGTGGTTGCCATCACTAGGCATTCTCTGGTTTTGTAGTTTGGGTGCTGCGAGCCGTGCCGGATGGGAGCAGCGGGTGCCTGCGGAAGGATCCGCTGCCTCATCTCGTTTTTCCTTTTTCGTTTTTTTTTTTTTTTTTTTTTTTTTTTTTTTTTTTTTTTTTAATCCTCTCCTTCAGACAGGCGTTCTCCTCCATCAGCCACTTGTAAGCTGTGGATTCATTCTCCTCCTTTCTGCCCTTCACTGCCTTTCATGCACTTGTGGCACTTGCATGGTCTTCCATTGTGAAACAACTCACTTTGCCACTGGAGGTATTTGATCTGAAGTATTCTATGCTTTTTTGCTTTGGCTTTCAGGATAAGAGGAAAAATCCTGCCATATTGAGCTGGTTCAAATGTTGGAGGAAGATGTTAAGAGCAGTTGGGAAATCTCCATCTTTGAACGTAACAAAAATTTGTTTGGACACTGCTCTGGGCAACCTGGTCAAACTGCAAAACTCAACTGAGTTGTGATCCTGCATTGTCAGCTGAGGTCATATCTTGGAATGAGGAACCTGCTGTCTAATTCTGCTGTCATGAATTTGGAGTAGCTGCTTGATATTCATCCACTTGAGACAAAATATTTAACATGAGAAATAGTTGAGGGCAAGTAGCTTCATGAGTAATAGAGTCTGCAATGAAAGTAAGTCATCAGTTAGCTGCCAAGGTGAGACCAGAAGCTGAAACAGTTTGGGGAAAAGATGTACAGCAATCACTTTTCTGATCCCCAGAGCATGGTGTGCAGTGTTAGGTGTGGAAATAAGAAGGAATAATGGGATCAGATAATTAAAAGTCTATTTTAATGCCTATCCAAAAGGGAGTTGATTTTTCAGAAGAATGTAATTCTGGAATGTCTTTGTGTTTTTCTTTAAACGTACTTTATGAACGTATCTCATTTGAGATGTTCATCAATACATGAACGGGTTGTTTTAAACTGATTTTATTCTGAACTTTGGTAGAGCTGAGTTAAGTGCCTGATTTCAATTGATGGGGAGTAAATGAAGTAAACAACTCTGATTTTAATATGAGTTTTTGTAGTTCTGCATTCCTAGTAGGAATTCTTTAATGCATTACCATTCCCCCAAACTTTAACATAAACAGACAAACCACGTAGTAAGGGAAATTTGCCCTTAAAAATAACAAAAAAATCTTTCCTCAGCAGGCTTGCAAAAATGCTATTTAAAACCTCACTACTTCTCTTCTGTTTCAAAGCCTAAAACACTGGGCACAGATCTGTTTGTGATCATTTATGAGCTAATTACTGTACTTTGTTCTAAAATAGCTCCCTGGGACTAAAAATTCTGGTTGCAGCTGTGGAAAGAGAAATTCAGAATATTAATGAATCTAAGATTTTTGTGATCTTGAGTATTTTTCTTCTTCTTTTTTTCTACCTTCTTTCTGTATAAAATGCTTAGTCGTCTTTTCCTACCTTAATGATTTTAGGATTCTATGGAAGTGGTATTTTGTGTTTTTATGTCCATTCATTTGAAAGATATCCAATTAATTTAACACATTTCTTTATACTGCAAAATATTTATTGGACCATCACTGCTACCAAGAATCTCTGGACATTTCATATTTGTACTGTTTTGCTACTTGACCCAGAGCCGAGAAAATGTCCTTGGGAATTTCTCCTTCCAGTGCTAGGCTTCAGACTGGATAACCCTCCACATAGCCCTCCATGCAAAGCGGTGCACTTCCAACAGGCTTGTTATAACTCATCCCCGTGGCTTTTGATTTACGGATGGTTTGTGAATGAACAGGTCAATCCACACACAACTCAACCAACTGCATTTATTGGTTGCTGCTGTCAGGTGTGCTGCAGACTGTGGTAGGAGAAGCACAGAATAACTAAGTTGAAAAAAACCTCTAAGATCACCCAGTCCAACCGTCCCCCTACCACCAATATACCCACTAAGCCATGCCTGTCTGTGCCACATCTATGAGTTTCTTGAACAGCTCCAGGGATGGTGACTCCATCACCTCCCTGGACATCCTGTTCCAGTGCCTCATCTCTCTTTCAGAGAAGTTTCTTCTACTATCCAACGAGAACCTCCCTGGTACAACATCAGGATATTCCCTCTCATCCTATCACTAGTTATGTAGGAGAAGAGACTGACCCTCACCTCACCACAACCTCCTTTCAGGTCATTGTAGGATAAGAAGGAAAAAGAATACTATTTTAAATTCATAACTTACATTGTTGTTGATAGGAGTCTTCAAACATCACTAAACTCAGGCTGACAAAACAGTTCTGCATTTGTTGATAATGGAGAGAGCAGTAAAATATTTCTTGGAGGAAGTAAACATATTTGAAAGGGTATTTTTTTATTTTATTTTTTTTAAATTAGCAATGTTTTCTCGGAAATAAGGTAGGAATATTTTTAGTGGCATTGACTAACACAGGTTTTCTTGTTAACCCTAGCTTTTCCTCTAGGAAGAAGCTCCCATGAGATAGTGTGTTATTTGTGCCCAAACACATACCATTTCTCCAGATGCGTTTGGACTTTTTGTGTTCACAGAGACAAACTGGGCTGAGGCAGGTTTTAATAATGGGATACAATAAAATAGCACAACGACTCCAGGAAAAGTATTATGAGCAGCTGGACCACATGCTTGCAGAAAACTTCCTCATTTTGAAGTGGAAGAATATTCCACACCAGAAGGCACAATGTACATGTGTGCAGTTATAAGAGATGTTGCAGGAAATGTTTAACCACAGTGCTATGATCAAACATGAATTAAGCAAAATGATTTTAAAACTACTTTGGAATGCCATTTTATTCCAGAGTAAAGTACCTTTTGCAGGCATTTAACTTTGCTATGAATACTCCCATGGATTCCAGTATCACTGCTCTCAAAAATTAGACACACATGAGACATGCAAGATTAGCTCTTTTCTCACTGAAATTATTTCAAACGTGTATTGGTGTGAATAGGGATGGGTTTAAGTCTAATTTGTCTAAGAAATATTTCACTGCCAAAGTGACACAAAAAAGTGTATTTCTAAATTCTGAACCTGTAATCTTCAGTCTAAATTTGGGATAAATGTGTGATTCAGAGGCTCTCCAGGCCTGATGTTCTGTGTGTCAGATCAAGACCCTAAAGGTAGGTTTAAGATCAGGCTATAGTTTCATTGTTTGTTATATGAGACCTTTGGGCTTTGGAAGCTACTTACCATTCTCTCCACATAATTGTGTGTATGCATGCATATCTGCATATATGAAAGTATCACTGTATTTTTATATATGTATGCATGGATTAATGCAATTCTCGACTCATGGAACAGGCTTACGAAGAGTAATGCTGGCGCATCACAGGAGATATCCTGTGTTGAGATTTCCATAAGCTTGTGTAGCCAGAGCTTCTCCACTGTAGAACTACTGCTTTGGTCTTAACACGTCTATCTTTAAGAGTCCTGAATCCAGGGGTGAAATCATAATGTTTAGTGAAGAACTTCAAGTTTCTAGAAGATGAAACAGTGAGAGGGTTAGGATTACAATGTTTAAGTATTACACTGACAGAGTCATGCCTAGATCTGCTATTCTGAAATTGAGAAAGGAATGATTCGTGCATTTTGCTGGAAGCAAGTTGTTAGTGAAAGAACAGAAGTAGAACATGTAATGCCAAGAGATGAAGTACTTTTTAGAGGATGAACTGCTGACTATTCTAAACCTAGAAGAGAATACTAAAAATGAATGTTTTAAAGTGTTTTGTGGAAACACACTCAAAGTGTATAAGAAGAAAATAGACTGATAGAAGAAAAAAAGGTCCTGCTTGTTCTGAAATTATTCTTTAACAAGTAAAGTAAAGCAGAAGCTGCATACCAGTGATTAGAAATATAAAGTATCATCTTTCTGTGTAAAGCACTGTCATCAGTCAGTGAAAGTCTGTTGCAAGACTCAGTCACAACTGGTGACTTTTGAGGAACAAAAAAAACCTTTAAATGTCCTGCAGCTGCTGATAAAATCAGGTAAGGCGATAGCTGGAAATTAGTACCTTTTCACTCTCCCTGCAGAAAGAGGGGCAGAATTTCTCACACCTATCTGCTGTCAGTTACATTGATATAACTGTGCAGAGGGAATTCATGCTTAGTTTGCTTAGCAGTTGTTGTTTATTAAGAATGCATAATGGTACCTTGTGACAGTTACAACTCTGCTGTAGTAGGTGCAGCCCTTCCCCAAAAGACAATATTTATGCAGTACTAAATAACTGCAAACAACGAACAAATACTGCATGGCAGGAACCTAAATAACTTTTGTTTTTTTCTTCTTCTCTAGGGTTTCTTATTGATTTGTGCTGATGCCTTACCTAGGATCTGAATTTTGAACTTGATTCATAGAGTCTATTTCCAAGTAACAAATGCTTAAAAGGTGTTGTGCTTTCAATTTAAGAAATCATTCAAAGTATTACTAAGATGTTATTTACAGTGGCTGGCTTATACTTTAGCTTATTGTTGGGGACTGCTTGGAATCACAATAGGAAACGTTTAGTAAAAAGTGATAGTCTAAATGACTTTCTTTTTCTTTTGTTCAACTGAAATTAACAATTGTGCTCCGTAATGTGAATTTAGACCAATCAAATCCTAGAACATATTTTAATGTAGAGAATACCCATTAAAACAAAGAGAATAAACAGCAAAGGTCTGATAGTGACTGTATGTGCAACAAATCTAGCACAGAGGAATGAATGATCACACCCTCACACACAAAGTCTTTCACTCCCACTCGCTTGTTTGCATTATAAATTAATGTGGAAGCCTTTCACTGGTGAAATGGGGGAGTTGGTTGTTTCCAATCACATGCTCAAGCGAAAGCATTGATGTAATTAATTATGCAGTCACTTGTGTCTCAAATGGAAACAGGATTAACTCCCTGTGTGCTGCTTCTTTTCTCTTCAGCTGTAGAATATGGTCAATTAACGTTTGAAGTTTCTAGACAGAGATGAAATAGTAAAATTGCTTAAACTAGGAATGTCAAAGCATAGGACTGTGAAATGGTATCTTTTATTTATTTGTTTTGAAGTATGGATACACAGAGAATGGATTTCTTTGTTGAAGTTGAAACTGTCTGCTGGGTTAGATTGGGGTAAATACAAAGAGTAGCATTTTAGAGTGCTTCGTAAGTATAAAAATATTTATATATATTTGTATAATCATAAACATATTCTTGGAAGCGTCCTTTTAGATTGTTGTATATGGTTTCCTTAGCAATGCATAAACATTACAAATTAAAATCTGTGTTCGCTTTTCTTTCTTTCTTTTTTATTTTATTTTTTTTTTTCAGCCTGACCTCAGCTTTGGAATAATTGGAAATCATCCTTTCACTCTGTGCGTTTTAGTGTATTTAGTAAGGTTTTGTTTATCGCGTAGTTCTAATACATGTTTTCTTACCATGTCCTAATTTATAGTTAACTTATGTAATATATTTTGAAAAGGGATTTATTTATTTATTTCCTGTAGACCATTAAAAATAGTGTGAAGGCTCTCTCAGTTTTATTTAAATCAGACCATTCTGTTTGAGTGGCTGTGGCTAACCAAAGCACATCTATACTACACTGTGCATGTTTCTTCTTGTTGATGTAAACAGACCGGAATCTGATATATTTCCCAGAATATATAAAGTTCTTTAGAAATGTGTTAGAAAAACTAATACTATTAAATACTACTCACTAGGCTTATCATTGGTTACAGTCATATAGCATCTCTATGAGCTTGAGTAAGTGGCTGTAAACTTCTTTCTGTAGGGTTTCAAAGCTGCAGCATTTTCATGCTGCTGTGTTGTGACACAGATTCGCATGTTTAGGACAGTATTGGCTCCAGCATCTCTTCTGTGATATTTGACTTGTTATAAACTGAGAAAAGGAATCCTTCCCTCAGACCTTGCTTAAATCTGAAGCAAGATGTGAATTTGGATGTGCTTTCTCAACAAAATGTTCAGGTCACTGGGCTAGAGGGTATCAACTCTGTATCTCCTTGAGTCATTCCTATCTGGTGTGTTTCTATTTTGCATGGAATACTAATACATTCATTAAAACAGATAGTGTGAGATCTGGTTAACATTTCAGCCTGCTGATCAGAGTACTTGGGTCTGGAAAATGTTAAATTATTTAAGCTAAAGCAACATCCTCAAGAAGAAATACCAAAAAATGCCTCCTAAAGTTGCTTTGTGGCTTGTAAATCTGGAGTTACCCAGGCATCTTTGTGTTTACATTTTGTATGGCAACTATATGTGTTCTTTTCCCCAGAAAACCAAATTTATAGAACTGCAGATTTCCAGAAATTGAATCACGATTACTGAAGATTTTTAATCTTGATCTAAGAGAAGGAAAGGCTTGTGCTGGTTGTGCTTACTCAGTCTCAGTTACACAAATGTACTCTGTTTCTTACAGTGAATGGAATTAGACTAAGAGATACTGATCTAGAATGTGAATTTAAAGTAGATGCTGTGATTTCTCCCTCTGGGCTTGGATGTCTTAATTCAAAATCAAATTGTTTCTTGAGCATCTGTGCCATAGTCTAGGCAGTATGAATACCTCTGCTCTTGCTGTGGTGGTAACCAGCTTCTCTAAAGAAAAACTCTAGCACAGAAAGGAGTCATGTAGTTAGATCCAGAGAAAGGCCACAAAAATGATCCATGAGATGGAACGTTTCTTCTATGAGGGTAGGTAGAGAGCTGTTCTGTCTGGAGAAGAGAAGGCTCCAGGGAGACCTGATTGCTACCATTCAGTATTTGAGGGGGAGGTACAGGAAAGAAGAAGACAGACTCTTTAGAAGGGTCTGTAGTGATATAATGAGGGGAAATGGTTTCAGGCTCAGAGAGTAGATTTAGGTTAGGTATAAGGAAAAAGTCTTTTACAGTTGGGGAAAAATGGGGGTGGTCAGGCACTGGAACAGGTTGCCCAGTGATGTGGTGGATGCCCTGTCCCTAGAGACTTTCAAGGCAAGTCTGGATAAGGCCCTGGGCAACCTGATCTAGATGTGGTGTCTCTGTTCACTGCAGGGGAGCTGAACTAGATGGCCTTCAGAGGTCTTTTCTAACACTAAGAGTTCTATGATTCAAGGTCCTTTAGAATTAAGCAGGATGAATGTTCAGTGGATACACACAGTAGCATGCATATGATGCTTCAAGGCAATTGTCAGGTCATTCAGATTAAACTGTTTTCTTTCAGTCCTGATGAAATAATCTATTTATGCTTAGCAAATAAATAAATAAGAAAAGACAGTACAAAAGAGGGAGATGACCCACCTCTACTTTGCTATCTTGTACTCGACTAGAAGTGGACATGGGATATTTATTCCTTTATTATTTAACCCTGTTATGGTAGAGTCCCCCCAAGTCCCCCCCACTTTTGAATCACCAATTGTGATTAAACAGTTGAGGGAGATCATGAACATAAGACTGAATAGAGCCAGAAGGAAAGAGATTTTTTTCAGCCCCCACAATGAATGTGTCTCTGAATTTCTGCTGCAATACTTGCTGAAAGGCTTTCGTTTTTTACCTGCTTCTCTCATTCAGTGAACTACTATAAACAGTTAAATATCTCCTTCTATGAGAGATACCAAAACGCATTTTGGAGCGAGCAGGGAGACGTGGCTGTATAACTAACACCAGTTTACACATCGACTCCTACTCAAGTATCCAACGGTTCTCAGATGGGTATTGTCTTGGCTTTGCTGAAGTGTTAGTCCTAACTACAAGCATTGGAAAACACTGCTCTCTTGTGGTTGAAGAGAGAAAGTAACAGCTGGAAAAGACAAAAGGGTGCTTCTGTTTTACACTTCGATGCTAGATTTACTACTATCAACTTAAATGCAGTACGAAATGTAGTGTTACTTGTTTGAGAATATTCTCATTATATTTTGAAGTTCCTAATATTTAAATTAAATATTTTTTTCTTTGTTACCACAGCCATTCCTCTTTCTGGCATTTTTTTTTTTTTTTTTGTTTGTTTTTGGTACACTGATAAAATTCTTGAAAGAAAGATGATAACTTCTGATTCAGTCCTTACGTTGTTCATTCTTATCCACAAAAAGCAACACTGATGTGAGATGAATTTGAGTCATCAAGGACTAAATCTTACAAAATTTCTCTCTAACCGTAAGATTAAAATATTGTTCTCAGGCTGCTATTAACATTGAGCCACAAAAGAAATAGGAAAGTGTTGCCAGAAAGGAAGTAGTGTGGCAGAGCATCAGGACTCCCCGCTTCACATTCATCCTTTCAGAAAAGAGCTTGTTTGAAAAATGATGACTTGACAAAATTGGTGTCAGCGTGTAATTCTCCCTGCTGTATGATTGAAGAATGGCTGTGATTCCCCAAATGAAGAGGGAAGGAAGAGCAAATAGGAAGAAACAGGAAAGTGTGTGACTGCATGCAATGTGATGGTCTGGAGAGGATTTTTGGCAACTGAATTTTGCTTGTAGATGGGTTGGTGGTTTCCCACCTTCTTCAGATCCACACTTTGTCATGAGAAGGTGATGCTGAGTCACCTCAAAATTTGAGATTTGTGGCAGCTGGCTGAACTTTCTCAAGAAATGTTTCCTTTTTCAATTTTTTTAATTTTTATTTTATTTCATTTTACTTTTTTATATTTTAAAAGCAACTGGAGTTCTTCAGATATGCTGTACAGCACCCCAGGAGCAGCTGTAAACAATTTCTGTGCATCAGCACTGCTCTGTAGAGCACTGTTTAGATTAGCACGCAGACTTTATCCAAAAGGCATCCGATACTTTCTTTTCTGTTTAGTTCTACAATATCTAAAATATCTCAGACCTAAAACTCCTATTCCATTTCTCTGATATTTGGAAATTGTTAATGTCTGTTGCACACACTGGTCATTCTGGGTGCTGGATGTTCCTTTGTGAATGGCTCAACAGTGGGACTTTATTCAGTTCTGTTCTGCAAAATGACTCTATGACAAGATTTGGCTCATGTTTGTGTTGTGACCTACACAATGTACTGTAACAGATACAAAAGCCCTTTCTTAATAGAAACATTGGCATTTTATTCTTATACATTTTTATTGTACTGTATTAAAATGGAATGTATGTGAAATGGTGCCTAAGTGTGACTTTTCCCCTATACCACAGCCTGACAGATTCTACTGGCCTGTTTAGTCTTTGTAACAGATTGAAATAGTTGGCTAATATGTCTATTTCTCCCTCCCCCCCAATCCCCCCTCCCCCCTTCCCTCTTTTTTTTTTTTTTTTTTTTTTTTTTTTTTTTTTTTTTTTTGGTAAACATTAGTTTGGTAAACATTAATTAATTAATGGTCTTGGAAAAAAAATCATCATCTTTCTTCTAGAACTGAAACACTTGAATATACTGAACTTATGATTAAATATTCCCCAAACTAGTCTCTGTCCAAAGAAGCAAACTTAAACTAGGAGTTTATGAGTGTGGTGTTGCAAAGGAACTGTTATGTCACAGCCTAAACTGATGACTGAGAACCTGATGAAGGGGGCCCAGGAAGCACAGGTGCAAGCAATTCTCCTGTGCTTCCTACATGACAGGAAGGTTGGGTCCACTCCTCCCTGGTCTGGTTTGAGGGCTAGCCTCCAAAGTAAGAATGTCTTTAGGATGAAGGATGCTTCCTGTGGGGGAGTGTTATATAGCCTGAGGTCCTGTCACCAGCCTGGTGAGTCAACTTCTTCCTATATATGGTTGTTGTCATTCCTAATGATGCTTTGCCTTCTATGACAAAGGATTTATCTGAAGGAATTTCACTGTTTCCAGGGTCCAACTGATACTTTGTAAGAATTTAAAAGATCTGTATGGAACATTTACTGTCTGTGTACTGTTTCCATGGTAGCAGTCTTTCAGCTGTTTTGTTGCTGCTTTCCAGACTAGATGCATATAAACCAGATGGCAAGTGGGCTGACATTTCAGTTTGAATTGTGCCAGATGTAATTGACAACCTCATATTAAGCGTGCTAATAATTAATTGGGATGTATATTCCATTTGGATGGCTGAATTTGTTGAGCTTTTATTGTAGATTTCCTGCAAATATCTGTTGAAATCTAATTGGAGAAAGTGCTACCTTCTCTTGAAAAATATTTATGTGAGGGAACATTACTGTAACTTGTGTGATGCTGTTGTTTTTCCTAAGGAGGAATTCTCTTTGACTTGAAAACAGTGGCTAATCAGGCTGTCAGGGTACGGGCTGAACTACAAAATATCTCAGTGTTCAAATTATGATAGCATTGTGGGTTTTTGAAACTGGTCTTGAAACTGTACATCCAGGAGCTTGAAGGATTCTATGGGAGCTGCTCATAGAAATAATCATTTCTCAAAGTTCCTTTTACACTGGCTTTATTTTCATGGAATGGGGCAGAAAGAAACCAACAAGAGATACAATAAATAAATAAATAAAATAGAAAGTGCTCTTGATCTGTTCAGCTAGTGATCTGAAATGCAGGCTGCACATTGTCTGCACATATGGTCAGTAGCATCAATTCAATATGGGAAAGTTAGTACTTATGAATATATAGCCGGTTTACAAAAATGTTGTTTTTTGTTTGTTTGTTTTTTCCTTTCTTTTCCTGCAAAATACACATTTAGCATCCTCTCCTAATGGGAGGCAGAAGAGGATAAGGGAATACTATCAAAGCACTTTTGTCTTTTAAAATGAAATACTGTAAAAGTTTCTCATGAATTGTTGAATAATTATGAAATTTGTTGAAAGTAACTATAATTAGTAATAATGGCATTTTCTTGGTCAGGAAGATACTTTGTGTCCTAACGTGGAGATGCTATAGAATATGCTATTGTTCATAGTTAGCCAAATGCGATCTCCTTGTGTTGTATTTGAATCATATCTGTGTTAAGTTTAAGTGGCTGTTTTGCTTTTTGTTTTTCACTTTGGACAATATGGTTCAACCATTCCAGCTTAGAGTAGGTCAGTATAGTTGACTGGAGAAGAGTTGTTCTCTAAGTAGCATGAAGATATATATTGAAATGACAAACACTCAGTGCAAACTGAAGAACTTAAAAATCATGTGGGTCCCTAAAATTACATTCATGACACCTCTCATTATTTTTAATAAATTATATATATATACACACACACACACATATATATATATAAAGGAGTTCTGCATTCAAAGGAAGATTACTTATAGGTTTCAAATCCCTTTGTTTTCGATTGTTCCCAGATCTCACTGGAAGGTTAGACTTTTGCAGACGTTCATCACAGAATATTGAGTAAAAGCATCGATTTTTCATAAGTCATGTGATGCAATCCAGGTATTTCAATCTCTGAAGGAATTCACAGAGAGTAGGGAGAACCAGAAACAATATGAGATACATTTCAGCTCAAACAAGAACCCAAACAGAGTATGATGTTTATTAGAATAGTTTTAAATTAATCTAAGTTTTTTGCCTAATCTGCCTGCTTCTCAATGGATCTCTGCCAACAGAGCTACAGAAGGATGGTAGCACCTCTCTGACATGACTAGGGCAAGAGCAAAGAGCTCCTTGTCACAACATTGTGTGAACATCAGACCTGTTATTTGTTCAAACATAGCAAAATAGTGAAAGGGTCTGGACTCTCCATGAACACAGACTGCTCTAGGATGTGTATATTGTGATTTTTTTTGTTATACTGTGTGATAACTGAAAGTCTGGCAAGTTCTTCTCATCCACGCTCTGGATGTATCCATCCATGCTGACTCTACAGGTTCTTTTCTTTTTTCTGTGGCTAGAATATAGATAAAACCGTGTGGTTTGGCAGATAGAACCTGTCTGTACTGCTAGTGTTTCACCAAAGCATTACAGTATGTCTACAATGTAGTCCTCATGTGGGATAAAAGAAGAGCTGTGTAATGCTTTTCATCTCAGACTGCATAATAATATGCTTAAGGTTTTATCAGCTCTGTAGCTGCTGTTTGGAAGCAGGTCTTTGCAGAAGTGACAGTGTGACATGGAATTGCTGAATTTGTTTTTTTAGGCAATCAAACTATTGATGTGTTGTTAATGCCAGATTCTTTTAAGTACCTCTTGTAGAGCACCTGCACTTGTAGGTAGCCTTGAAAAACATGACCAGAGCACGTGAGCATCTCAGCCTGCCATAGTTTTTAGCTAACAGACGTGAATCTCTGAGTGGGAGCAGAGACAGCTGATAGGTATTCTGATAGGAAGCAGCAGAAATGCAAATCTGAAGACATGCACTTTTTTTATAAGGTAAAAGAAGCTTGTGCCTCTGTGACTACATCTCTTCAGTTTGCAGATGATTAGTTGTTGAGATCAAAAATAATCAGATCATGAATGTTCTGCAGTGTAATTAGCAATTCACAAGTGAGCAGAACGAGTACTCTATGAAAAAGTATTTACCGTTTTGACTACAGATTTATCACTGGGCATATATTCAGCTTTCATATAACAAGGAATGACTAGAAAAAAAAAATGCATAAAATCTGAGTGAAGCCTCTTGGCAGAAGAATTCTTCTGTCAGCAGCACTGTTTGATATTTTGTGCAACCTTGTCAGACAACATTTACTGCAGAAATCAAGAATTTCAAATTACCAGACATGCTATATTGCCTTCCATTTTGTCTTAACTGTTTTGAATACAATCTCATCCTTCAGATGCTACCTGAACAAAAGTAATAGAATATCAGTAAGTAGTATTGATAAAGTGCCTGAAAACTGCTAACTCTTTTACTTAGCCTTATTCCACTATGTGGAATGAATTTCTTGAAAAGTTTCACATAGTCTCATAGACAAGGTTTAAGCTTTCAGAGGGCTTTTGTTCTTGATGAATTGATATTGTATGTTACACTTGTTCTGAATAAAAACTATTCCATTCACTTACAGATGTAGCAGCCGCATCATTTTGCAGCTTCTGGAAGTGTTAAGATCTGGGGAAACCAAGGTGTTCCAAATCTCATTTCTTTTGAGTTTCAGCACCACTTATCAAGACTGTCATCTTGTGGTTGCTGTTCAGTTTATACTTGAGTAAATGTGAAGAAATATTTACTAGGTTGATTTTTCTATTCTCTATGCAGGTACATAATTTTGGTGTTCTTGACTAAGTTTTGCCACTGACTATTGACTTCTGCAGAGACAAGATATTGAAGTGCAGTTTCAAGTAATCAGCTACACCTCCTAGCAGAAATGAGAATGGTTGCACATATAAGCAGCATGAGCAAGATCAATTTAAAAACAAACACACAAATCCCAAACAGATACGATCTGATCTACCATTTTTATTTAGTGATTTCTTTTTTAATCTCCAGTAAACACATTTTTATATGTTGTAGGGCAAAATATTAGAGAAAAATAAAAATGTGCATATCTTAATTGTGAGATACAAGTACATAAAAGGGAATCTGCAGCCAGAGCATGACAAATAATGACAGTGGAGGTGGTGTCAGATTTGAAAGAATAGTCTGTGGAAAAAGAACAAAAGATGGTGCTGTGGTTAAACATGGCAGGCATCTCAGCAATGCAGAGTTATTTGCTCAATCCTCCACACTGGGATAGGGAACAGAATCAGAGAAAGGTAAAACTCGTGGGTTGAGATAGTGAGAGTTAGAATGGAAAAGAAAAAAATAGAAAATAGAAAAGAATATATGAAACAAACAATGCATAATACAATTTCTTACCGCCTGCTGACCAGTGCCTAGCTAGACCCTGAGCAGTGGCTGCTCTTCCAGACAGCTCTCCAGGCTGCATTTACAAGCATGATGCCATATGGTGTGGGGCATCCCTTTGCCTGCTGGGCAGGGTCAGTTGCCCTGGTTGTGTCTTCTCCTAGCTTGTTGTGGACTGCCAGATCCTCACTGTTAGGACAACGTGAGAAATGCCCTTGGTACCACGTATGTACTGCTCAGCATCAACTAAAACATCAGTATGTTATCAACATTATTCTTGTTATAAGTTCGAATGTAATGCCAGCCACTAGGAAAATATTTCAGCCAAAATGTGGACAGGTGATATGAGAAAAAGCTCAATGTTTGCTCAACTTCTGAATTTTTTCTGCCTTAAAGCAACTGATGTTTTGTCCTTTAATAACCCCAAGACTTTTAGGACATGGACTGATGGGATTCTATTGTCAAACCAATCTACTACTGCTTACTTTTCCCTATTTTTGTATACATCTGGAAAAACTCATCTGAAAATACATGTGTTATTTTTCTTGCTGACTATGTAGTTGTCTGGTATCCTGATGTAGGACTTTAGCAGTCATCTGATGACTATCACAGTTTAGCTTGAAGTATGTTAGAAGGTAGTGATCACAGGGATACGGACTTCATCAAAGAAATATCTTCTAATCAACAGATACATCACTACTTTAAGAGAAGCGTATAATGAAACTTTGGAAAACCAATTCCTTCTCTCATCTACTTTGCTTGATCTCAGTGAAGTGTATTTTTCTTTCTTCTGCTCTTTTCTGCCTGCCAACATGGAAGCTCCTTAGCACATGTAGCTGGTTGAGGAGCAGACACTGTTCTGAGGGTCTAACTGACTCAGGACAGAGTAGATGGGGAAGCTTTTTCCTTGCTGTAGTGGAACTCTTTTGTTCTGTCTTGAACTGATGATTGAGCACCTCGTGAAGGGAGCAGATGGCTGAGGAAGTTGTAAGCCACTCGCTGGGCTCATTTAAGGGCTAGCCTTTGAATGGAGACAGTCAGATTTCAGCATATTTGTTTTCTGCAGTGTGTTGTTTATTATAAATCTGGAATATTTGTAACCTCTGAACAAACATCATTTTGGAAAGGAGCTTGGCTCAGAAACAGTGCCTGAATTTAAATAGCTCAGCCACTTACTACTTGGCATCAGTTAAAGCTGTTTTGTGACCCTGAGGGAGAACTGAGTCTCTCCAGAGATGGACAGTGACTGGATAGGGAAAGCAATATGTTACTTTTAGAGAAAGCTTTAGTTCAGTGTTTCCAAATACTGAGAAGATCTGCATTCATACCAATTGTATCAGATTTCACAAACTGGCATATCTTTGTAAAAATACTTGTGTGTGCCTGATATTGGCATTTCTCTGGCAGCCCTGACTGTGCCTGCCACCTGCCTGGAGATCAGACCCGTTTCCTGTGGCCCAGGATGCCATTTCTGCCCCTGGGACCATCGATACCAGCCACAGCTGAAGCTGAACAATATTTTAGATAATTCCATATGGTGGTGGAAGTTACTTTAACTGTATCATTTTGCAAATGCTTCCTTAATACTTTATCAGTTGTTGTCATGTAGAAGTTGAGTAACTTCACCAGAAATGTGAAAAAATTAAGATCTGTATGGGAAAATGAATGATGATAGAAAAAAATCTATCAATTGCGTTCATCTTAGTAAGTAACCCTGTTTCATACTAAGGGGATCCTCCATGTGCTGATTAAGAATCCATGTAGGATTTGTAGAACACTTCCTCTTTGAACCCCTTGCCTGTGTCTTTTCAGGCAAGGTTAAGCATAGAGGGATTGAATGAGAACCTGGATTGCGTGCAAGAGGGAAGACAAGATAAACATGACAAAGGATCTGATCTTTGAACTGGAGGGGCAGAAAATAAATACTAGCAGAAAACTGCTCTGGGTTAACTGTATGAACCACCCACACAAGAAATCCAAAGATCTGTTGTGTTTCAGGCCATGTTGACTAGCAAATAATTATGCAACAAAGGTTGTCTGAGAGATGTCTCTGCTTGGAGCAACAATGTTGTCTTGAAGAGATTACTGTTCATCTCGTCTTCTATTATCATGGACAAAAGGGGGGGAATAATGTCCCTTGCTTTTGTGATGTCTTTTTTCAGCACCATTTTGTCTCTACTGTTTGTCTGAAGCTTCACAGTTACAGCTGAAGGCTCAGCTTGAATGATGGCAATAGTGTTAGGGCTTAAAATGTAGTATTAGGAATTACGGAGTAATGTAAACTTTATTTTCTTCCTCAGAACCTGACAGTTTGGTAAGCCTCCGCAGTTTGCATCTACGTCTTCTTAAAAGTGAGGGTTAAACTGAGATATGTCACATGCAATGAACGGTCTGTAATGCAGAAGGGGGTATAATAACACTACTACTAGTAGTTGTTAAACCTGCACAGACCAATGTGAGCTTGCTTGTGTGGCTCTGAGCTGACAGTGACTGTCTCTGAGTTCTGCCACAATGTCACTGCTGTTCCACTTGTATGACCTTTGCAGATCTTACCATAGCCACAGTCCTACAGGGTTCCATTGTGGAATACTGGTGTATGCAGATTCCTCCTTGCAAAACTCCTATGGAAGTTCTTTCTGGATGAGGAAAGAACTAAGAGAGCAGGCATTACTCCTTTCAGGGTAAAAATGTCTTTCATTTTCTTTCCCTTTAGTCTCCTCTCAAATCCTTTTTATCTCAGTATATTTATCTGAGCATCTCTACGCTAGCAATATAGTGTCATTTAAAGATATCTTAGCTTTCAGAGAGTAACTTAATTCAGGGAATGGTAGAAGGTGAACATCTTTAGAAGAGCTCTGCAGGGGAGCCTGAGAGAAATGCTCTGCTGATCACTTTCACCATTTCCAGAAACAGTGCTCATCCTTGTTGAAACAACAATTGCCTAGAAGCATGACATTTGTATAAATGCCCCAACTGTGTTTTTAAGTATACTCAGTTATTTACAGTGTTCACAAATTTACTCAGTTTTTCAAAAGTATTAATAATTTTTATACACAGAAGCTGGTGTCTCAACACCCTTCTTGGTTACATGACAAATTCTCTTTTGGAGGTACCTGCCTCTCCTTACTTGTCACAAAGTTGTGAATATTAGCTATGAGCAAATACCTCAAATCTAGGGCAAGAGACGAATCCTGATCGTGACTGGAAGATGAAAAGCAATGAATGTATGTGAGTCAGTAACATTTTCCCTCTCTCTCTCTCTCTCTCTCTCTCTCTCTCTCTCTTTTATTTATTTATTTATTTTTTTTTTTAACATGTAATTTACAAGAATGTATTCACTAGTAGAGTACAGAGCAGTGACTACTGATTATCACAGGTTGATTTCTTTCCCACAGATCACCAAAGTGAAACTGAGTTACTAGAATAGGAAAGTAAATACATTGGTTGCTCAAAAAGAAGTGCCTCCTTTTTTTTCCATAGAGCATCAGATACAAAGGGCACAACAATGCTATTTGAGGGAGCATATTTTCAGCTCACAACACCATTTTTTTTAATATATGGTCATCACTATTACACATTTTCACTGGTGGTGAGCAAGAACCTGACTACCATGTTTCTAAAATAAATAAATTTGCATAGCTTTTTGGAATTTGACTTGTCTTCCACATCACTGTGTTCACATCCAGTGTTTGGGCTCCCTAATCTTTCAACAAGTGACAAGGAATGTTAATGACTGCCATTTTTTTTTTTTTTTTCTGCATGGAGGATTTTGGTGACAAATCTTTGCTTCATCTGCAATTCCATGTCAGATGCCGTTTTGTCAGACTGCCACTCTACTGCCATCTGTCACACAGCAGAAAAACGTAACAAAATACTGGTGGGAAGGTTCAACCTCTCCTGCCTTACTACCAATATCTGTTTCTGCTGTTGTGGGCCAACATAATGTTATAGGAGGTGTTACTTTCAGAGCAGCTCTGGTAACAGCTCTAGTATTGGTAATGGTTTTTGTTTGTTTGTTTTTCATTACTCCTGTGTTTTTTCTCACATCAAATGTAGATGCAGCAATTTTATAAACAATTTGAAATCTTGGATACAAGAATAGGAATACACAGGTGCGAGAATGACTAGGGAAATGGTCCATATAGTTCATTGGTTTTGGCATATTTGGTTTAATGCTGTGTCTGCTTCATAGGTATGAGTAAACAAAATATTTTTTTATAAATTCCCTGGAGATCATTGATTTATAGACATGGTTAGCTCCATAGCTGTGTTACCCTAAATTCCCCTGCCACCCTCCCCCCATATAACCTGTACTCATAATTCAGTTGATTTAGTGATATTAAAAGGAATCAGAGTCTATATTATCTCCTTGTTAAGACTTATAGAGGAAAAGACTGTATCTGATGCCAAACTTCAGTTATAATTGATTGTACTTAAGAAATTAGCAAAGGTACTAGTTAATAACTAAGTCAGAATTTCTGTTTTAGTTGATGAACAAAATCTCTTATCAGATTTGACCGCTCCAAAGAAGTGCTAGTGTATTTGTATTAAGAGTTAATGAAACAGTAGGTGGCGCTCAATAATTTGCAAGATTTTTATTAGCTTTTTAGGCTTTAATACTCTGTGTTACAAAGACAGATTTTGTGGTAGCAAGGTTTTAATTTACGTAATCCAGACCTTCGTGTCTGCTATGCAAGCAACAGGCTGGTTAGGGGTTAGAGGACCATTGAACTCTGAAATTCATCTTTATTCTAAGTGAAAATATTGTAGGATGACATATTTATCAAGTAACTGCTAAATATCCCCCATTATGTTCCTGTTTGATAATCTGATCAGTAACTTTGCTCATTGGCCTTGTTATCAACAACCATTCTCATTTACTGAATTCTTAGGAAAAGAGGTTAAACACTTTGGTTTTGTTACCGAATGGCATCTAATTTTGACTTACTGGATTTTGATGTACAAAACACTCATTTTTAACATCCTCTCTTTTTTATTTTTTTCATGTTGGAAATGTTTTTGCTGGACAGTTTGCAGGCTAGTTATGTGGGCTCTCTCCCCATGAATGGTGGAGATTGGAAATCCAATCCTCACTGTATTTTACAGAGGAAAAGCAGTTCTTATATATAGTCAGTTCTGGTCTTGCAGAAAGAATCCTCTTGGTGACATGGAGAACTAGATACTATTCTGTTCTGTAGCACATAACAAAACCGTTAAAAGTGCTATTCTGTCACAGCCTAAAGCTGAGAATTAGAAGGGAAGATGGATGAATGATTGAGATTCTAGTCTGGAATGTAGAAGACCAAGTAGTGTTCCTTTCTGCCCTGAAATGGCTATGGATAACTCTTAAATCCTGAAAGAATGTAATGCTAACAGCCAGACATTTCAGCCTCAACTGAGTATCTGTGCCTTAATTCCTCTGTTCCTGAGTTCTCCATCTGTAAAATGGAAATAGTAATATTGCTCTACTTGGGAGAATAAATATATATGGGAATGATAAGTATATATTGCTGTACTGTGGGTTAGTACATGGAGCAAAGAATTACCTAAAATAGGTATCTAAATCAGTCTACTTGGAAGAGCGTTGAGGGCATGAAGTTCTATACCATAAAGCAGCAGGATCAGGCATCTACATGCTTATTCAAATCAGTGTGTGTCTAAAAACACAGTCTCTGTAGTCAAACAAGAAGCTGACTTCTACTGTGGTGGAGCAGGGATTTATTTTGAAATAAACTTTCAAATGTCATAGTCGAGTGAAATTGAGTGAGACCAAAATTCTTTTAGTCTTCTGTGAGTAGTCTCTGAACATAAAGAGGAACAGTTTGGAAGAACTTATTATGCCTTCCTATGAACTTTTTTTTTTTTTTTTTTTTTTTTTTTTTTTTTTTTTTTTTTTTTTTCTCCCATGATGAAAAGACCTTACATAATTTAACTAATGATATCACAGAATTTCAGGGGTTGGAAACAACCACAGATGATCGAGTCCAACCTCTCTGCTAAAGCAGATACCCTACAAAAGTTCACATGGGTGAAAGTGCAATCTTCACAATATCATGTCATGATATTACAGACTACTAAAGTAACGAGTCACAAAAGGATTTCTAGTTGAAGCATGTTCTACATAAAATTGCCCCGCTTCCCTTTCTGTTTTTATCTTCTACCCATTCTTCACAGTTTTAGATGGCTAACAAATTCAGAATGATTTAACCCAGTGAATGGCCAGTGCCACCTCTTCCTCCTCTGAGAAACCATGAAACTGACTGTGTCCTGTAATGGAATCACTTTCCTATTTAAATCTTTTGTGAATAGTTTGCTTTCCAGGCTCCCATAAATGGCCAAGATGTCTGTTTTCTTTCTTCCATCAATACATTCATAGCAAAAATATCTGGATTAGCCTCTTGGTTAAGCTTCCAGCTAGCAGCACTGGAAACAGGACTGTCAGACCACTCATAAATTGAAAATGCTCCTGTCTTTATGTTGACATTGGCACTGAATTTGCTCTATTGAAATGATAATTAAAAAAGGACCTAAAAGACACAGGAAGTAAAATAGTATTCGAGCAAAATGAGAAAATCTCATTTCTAAGAAACAGAATGTTTTATATAATGTCTAAAATTGTATTTGAGGGAGGTTGGGAAGTATCTCTATTTTTGGAAAAACTAACTTCTGGATAGTAATGAAACAAAAAAACATCTGGTTGTTGTTGTTTTTGGTGTTTTGTTTGTTTGTTTGTTTGTTTTTTTGTAGTGGCAGCATCAGTATAGTAGTACCATTAGCTGGTATTGCTATTCCCTTGGTGCCATTCACTAAAATAAAGGAAATAGTTTTCTGGCAAATACATGGAAACAAGTTTAAACAGTTTTCCTTGTAGCAGTTAGGGTATGTTCTTTTGCAGAAAATACAAGGCAAGCATGGCTAAAGTCTTTTCAAACTAATTCACAGGAGAATATTAATCTCTGGGAAGCATAATAAACTCAGATTTTACTTTCCCTTTCCTTCTCTATACAGACAATACAAGAAGCCCAGCAGAAAATAGAGAAAACAGAAGCCAGACAGGAAACAATATACAGAATGTGAAGTACAGCAGGCCTTTTTAGCATTAGATAACCATATGTCTCTACAGAAACCATAGAATAACAACCATCCTAATTATAGATCAGTGATGAAAGAAAGCTTAACCTTAACCCCATTAAAGCAGCAGCTGAGGAGATCTCTTCCCAATGGAAGAATGTAGTAGTGTACAAAGGATGCCACAAGAGTCACCTAAAGATTCAGGATAACAATCTCTGTATGATCTTACAACAGTTGTGCTGACTTGATTTGCTTTTAACATGCACTATCTCAGTTGCTATTCTTATCATAGTAATGAAGGTCCTGAATCCTTGCCTCGGAGAACATTTTTCAAGCAGTTGCTTGTCTATTGTTCATGACAATTCTCTTTAATCTGCTGATGTACCTTGTCTTTTTTTTTCCCCGATTACAACATGGGATAGCTAATTGAAATGCTAGATATTCAGAGTTTAACCTGCAAACAGCTTAGTGCATGAGGCAATTCCCTTTCTTGCAGGCTTTTCACTGGGACTAGTCACCATCTCAGGGTCTGCAGTGAATGAGCTCTCCTGATGGTATTCCAGTATGGTAGCTGACTTCCCGTTTACAAGAATGAAGATCATTTGTCTCAGAGGAATTAAGGAAACTTACTGGTGGAAACTGTTATGAGCTCTCTTCTGCTCCTGCAGTTACGAGCTGCCTTCTGCTTCTGGACTTTGATTCTCCACCACTCCAGTTCTTTAGTAACTTTATCTAAGGGACAGTTCTCTACCCTGCGCTATACACTTAAGTTGTACAAGAAGATCCTAACATACAAAGAAAGGCTCTTACACGTTAATGGATTTTTCAATACTTCAGAGAACTACTGGAGTTTTCAGACTTCTGTCAAGAATATGGGGTTAATATTCAGCTTTGGTGCAAGAGTTATCTCAAAACAATGTTACAATCTGTATTTGTCTTTCAGAATGTAATAGAATGAAACTTCTCCAAGGAGCAAGGGAAATTACTGAGAGTAATAGACATGAGATTGCTGTCTCCTAGAATTTGAAATAATAATTTGAAATTTGAATTTGAAATAATAGAAAAGGTGGGGCCTTGCAGAGGGTTCTTGCATGGGGACTTCCTATCCAGTATATTTGCCAATGGAATCCTTGCTTAGGGAGAAGAAAATAAAACTTCTATAGTTTTATAACACTTGCAGTGATATAAAAGAAGATAATGAAGATTAAAGGGTTAATATTTCGTGATCAGTACCACATGACAACATAATACATTTCAGCAGAATTGTACTTGACCTTTAAAGAATTCTGTAAACAGTGCCTGAAAAATGTTAATGGATGTTCAGGGGCAGAAAAAGCAAGGTTCATTAAAGGTTTGTACAAACATTGGATGTAGAAAGAAGTGAGCAACTGCTCGGTTGTGGACGCCATCAGAATCTACATCAGCCTGGATTTCAGGGACCTTGGGTGACAGTGCACTGTGAGTGAATTATCGCAATTTCTTTATTTTTATTCTTTTTCCATTATTTTTTATTAATATCGGAACTAACACCATGAGTTTGAAGAAGACTTTGTTACTGTGAGGACCTCGTGTGCACAACTAGGTCTGATGGCCCTACCACCTTTACATGGTGCCTCTATTTATACTCTGTGCCTGTGGGCCCAGGGGGTTCATTTCATTTCCTCTCTTAGAATGTGGGCTAATGGATTTCAAATCTCTTTTTAGGAGGACTTCACCTATGATATGAAATAAAACTAAATTTTTGCTGTAATGAATATATGTATAGATAGATATGGATATAGATATATATAGAGACCTATGTTACTATCCATACCACTGGATCAAAGTTCATGGCAAAAGCAGCAGTGTGTCCCAGGACAGATGCATAGCAAGGAGAAGGCCATGTGTTTCTGAAACAGTGAGAAAATCAGAAAGTAGCACTGGATTTCTCTGGAGTTGTATCATGTGTTAGAACCATTTTTTTTAAATTAAGGCATATTGGCTTGTTAGGTGTCTTCAACATGAAAATAGATTTTGAGTAGCTTGGCTCTTGCTATTCATTCTGACCACTTTATTACACTTCCTTTGGAAAAAAAACCAAACAAGTTCTGCTGAAATAAAACCGGATTTTTTTTTTTTTAATTTTTTATTTTTTTTCCTTCCAGATATATCCAAGAGGTTTTATTCAGCCTTTTACTAAAAGCTTAAGGCCTCACTGATTTTCATTAGGTTAATGTGGGCTTGCTTCTCAAGTTCATCCAGTTCGCTTTCGACTGCATGCCTTCCTTCCGTTCACAGAATAACATAATTATCAATGTTGGAAAAGACTTGAAAGATCATCCAGTCCAACCATCACCAATACTTCCCAGCTAAATCATATCCCTCAACACAACATCCAAACGTTTCTTGAACACCCACATGGTTGGTGACTCCACCACCTCCCTGGGCAGTGCATTCCAGTGCCTGACTACCCTTTATGAGAAGTAATATTTCCTAATGTCCAACCTGAATCTCCCCTGGCGCAGCTTGAAACCATTGCGTCTAGTTCTATCACTGTCTACACGAGAAAAAAGGCCGACCCCCAGCTCAATACAACCTCCCTTCAGGAAGTTATAGAGAGCAATAAGGTCTCCCCTGAGCCTCCTTTTCTCCAGGCTGAACAATCCCAGTTCCCTCAGCCGCTCCTCATAAGGCCTGTGCTCCAGACCCCTCACCAGCTTTGTAGGCCTCCTCTGAACGCGTTCCAGGGCCTCAGTGTCTTTCTTGCAGTGTGGGGCCCAAAACTGGACACAGTACTCGAGGTTCGGCCTCACCAGTGCTGAGTACAGGGGGACAATTACCTCCCTGTTCCTGCTAGTAACATTGTTTTTGATGCAAGCCAGGATGCTGTTGGTCTTCTTGGCCACCTGGGCACACTGTCGGCTCATATTCAGCCGAGCATCAATCAATACCCCCAGGTCAGTTTCCTCCACACAGTCTTCCAGCCATTACACCTCAAGCCTATAGTGCTGCCTGGGGTTGTTGTGGCTGAAGTGCAGGACTTGGCATTTGGTCTTGTTGAACCTCATCCCACTAGCTTCAGCCCAGATCTCCAGCCTGTCCTGTTGTATCAACAGCACCACTCAGCAAACTTGCTGAGGGTATGCTCAGTCCCACTCTTGAAGTTATTGATAAAGATGCTGAAGGGCATTGATCACAAGATGAATGTAACTTCTTGGAGTATCTGTTCTACGATCCTCCCAGGCACAATGGTGAGTCTTGCTGGACTGTAGTTCCCTGTGTCTTCCTTCCCGCCTTTCTTAAAAATGGGAGTAAAGATGGAGACTACCAGTTCAAGCAATGGCATTATATAAAAATATTTAATAAACAATACAGAAATGCCACAGAATGTCCCTAGGAATTAAGAAGGGACAATACTATTATTTCAAGGATGTATTTATGTACCCTGGTTATGTATCAGAAACAGTTCCTTCTGCATATTTATTTTTCTTCTAATGAAGTAGGAACTACTTCCTTAATGTGTTCCACTGTACTACATGCTTTCTGACTTATGTGTTTTGATTTGCCATTTAAACTTCAGTATATTTCTTCTATTGCATTGCTAATGTTATGAAACACATCATTATATTCATACTGAGTGTTGTAGCTCCACAAGATCCGGTCTCACAGTTCTCATGTCTGAAAATCAGTTATAAGTGCAGTCAACATAAGTAGTATTTCTACTACGTCCTTGCCTTTCCCCTGACAGCCACAAAATACGCTAGTATAATTCTACTTTTACTTTCCATTCTTTTCATCTGTGATAGGAATTTCACATTTAGTTTCTACATTTACTAACTGGACTCTATGAAAAACACTAATTTCTGTAGTTAAATCTATATTGGCATGTCTTTGAGTTGCACGTGCCATAGGTCTTACTCCACTGAAATATTAGCAATATCTGGAAAGAGTGGGCTACCAGAAAAAAATAAATAAATAAGTAAATAAATAAAATGCAGTCTGGCTTGTGAATCCTCTTTTATTAATAGTTTTCACAGATCATTCTAACAACAACCAGAAGAACTGAGGAAATGACTTCTCTGAGTTGGCCTGCATATTTGAAATAGGAAGGAAGGGTTCACTGTTTCTTATCTGTCTTTATTGTATCATTGAATATGAAATTATTAAACTGCTTGAAAGAATTTAAATTTGAAAAATAGTACCTCTGAGGTAGGTTTTTTTGGCAGCGGAGAAGTTCTCTTATTTTGTTGTAGTATATAGCTCAGGTTTCTGTAGGAGGAATTAGCAGAAACACAAACTGAGTAGTAACTTTGATAAAAGGAACAAATAAACGGAGAAAGGGAATAAAAAGAAACATCCCTTCAAACAGGTAGAAGGCTCATGTGGCATTTGAGTTGCCAGCTTCCTTCAACCAAAGATCGTCCTGTATTTCAATTTCCATCCTAAGAAATCTTTTCACAGAGCTGGAAGGCTCATTCTTTTTTCCCTGTGGTTAAGCATCAGGAAGGAGAATGAACATATCAAAATGCTGATAGATCATGGCATCTGTCATATTGGGTCATCTCTTCCCTCTGCTTATGCAGATGGATGACTGCTGTTTCCTTTGCAGTATTAAGCTGCTGGAATGAATGCTGTTGTGGCTGTTAGATAGACTAAAAAGTTTAGCAGACTTCATTTGTAACCATTTCCCAATTTCTTTACTTAGTCCTATTAGTCTAAATCATTCTTAGTCTAAGGATGAAAATGCTGTTGGAGAAATGCAGGATGTAAATCTCAGTGCACGCAGGAGGGTAAGATTTTTTTGAACCGTGGTTCAGGCTTGGTCATACATCTTTTACAGGATGAAGTCCAGAGAAATAAAATATATATATATTTTTAATTTGTATGTAGTATTTGTTGTTAAACTATCTTTCTTACACTGTATGTAAACATTGCTTTATACAGATAATACAAGGTGTCTCAAATGCTATTTTGTGGAAAATGTTGCTGTTGAATTTATTTCAGTATTTCTGATATTCCAGCAGTTATTTTTGCAGGCAAGTCTGTAGAAGACATTTTCTAATTGGATCATACCTTCTCCTGCACAATCCTGGATGCATGATTACTTGCTCTCAATAAACTGAATAAGATGATGGTGCTCAGCTCTACTGAAGGTTATGGCCAGTAACTGGAAAATAGTAATCTAAAGTTGCGCATTGTTAAATCCATCGCTGCTGGTCCATAATTAATAACATTCAGATGACCTCACTCTCTTTCTTTAATGAATGATTTCATAACCCAAGCAGTAATGCTAAGCAAAACTGCTTAGCATTTGAAAGATGTTAATATTCTGAATGTTTTATGGGAGAAGAACATTTGAATAATTTACCATAAGTTTCTTACAAATATTTTGTTGATATTACCAAATCTGGTGTGGCCGATTTGCTTCATCATACTGCCTAAAACTGCAGTTGTATCTCATGAAAAAGAAGGATCATAGCCAGTGTAGCCCATCTCTGGATTTATGTTTAATCAGTTTTACTTGCTGGCAAATACCATGTGGTTGATGTGTCTTCTGGGAAAAGTGTGTAGCTTCTTTTAGAACAAACATAATGATTAAAACAGTAGAAGTTATTTAGTAATTTCTGCTGGCACACAAACAGTATATATCTGCATATGTTTCAGATGTACTATGCATCTGAAAAACAACCAATCAACAAATTACTGGTGAAACCTACAGACTCTCCCACATGTTAAATCTTGTTTCCTATTTCCCATGAAGGCAAAGATAAATTCCAAGTTTTTCAGATCAAATAGGTCTTCACCCTTCAACATGATGCTCTGACATACTGCTCTGGGAGCTTTTGCCTGTCATGAAAAATACTTTATCAGCAGACCTGGCAGATTCAACTGTAGTGTCGTAAGGGAGACATGATAGATCTAAATCCTCTTGTGGGAGATAGAAAGGAAAGTATTCTTACATATTACTGGGTATTTTTATTTTTTATTTTTTATTTTTTTATTTTTTTTTTTAAACAAAAGAAAGAATAAGCAAATATACATTCAGTCAAAGTGGAAGCAATTATACTCTTTGGAGACACAAAACAAAGATATCTCTATAGCTGCTGACTCTGGTAGTAATTTAAAAAAAGATTTTGTAATGGTGCAGACGTGCACTCATTAAAATATACCCTATTGAAAGTTGCTTTAGTTGAAGCCTAGTTGTTTTTTTTGTTTGTTTGTTTGTTTGTTTGTTTGTTTTTTAGAAATATTTTGTCTTAAATTGTATTCAGGTGTTCAAAATTGAGACTGTTGACAAATTATGATTCTGTAAATGGAATTAAGTATTTCAATGTGATCTCTTTATTTTCTAGCACTTTTTTATTATGTGTAGTGATGTTAATAGCTCATGAATGAGTGTGTGAGGGAGTGACTAAAGAGGAGAGGTAGTGCAGAACTGTTTAGTTGCTGAATGTTTTAAGTCCATTTTATTTGTCTGGACATTTTATGTCATTTTCTTTGTATGATAATTCCTTGACAGCATTTCCCCCTAATAGCTGAAAACAAGTTAGCTGTATGAGACTACTCTGTCACAGTGAGATAAGATGCCAGGTCTGAAGGTAAAATTTGAAAGGTTTAGTTTCCAGATTTAGACTAATCAGTTAATCAGAAAGCTAGTTTTCATATGGAGACTCGTTATTTTTTTATGTCTTCTAACATATCTAGGTGTACTGTAGAGATTCCTTCAATAGTGTGTGGAAATCAGTTAATGTTCTTACAATGAGACAACTGCTATCTGAATACAAAAGAATACTGCCTAGAAGACAAGTAAACTAGATAGGAAACTTTCTTCTCAGTGTTCTAGGTGAGACTGCAAATTAAATAAGAAGTGTAATTGCTTGATAATATTCAGATGCTAAATAAGCAGATTTTAAGTCCCTTTGAATTGTGCTCAGAAATTCCCTAAAGCTTCCCAGATCCCAAGTCAAAGATGTCTGGCAGTTATCCTAGCAGTGTGCTTGTGCTGCCAAGAAAATCATCCTAGATGCTAACAAGAACCAGGGGTTGCACTAATCACAAAGCTCTTGCACACAGTGAATCCAGGATCACTGAAGATACTTCCATCTCTTCTGTGGGCTCCTGAGTTTGTAAAATAAAGTACAGAAATAAAAATCCCATTTTCATTAATGAATTGTAGCTGAAATCTGAAAAACCAACTGCTATCACCATAGGAGAAAACCTTTAGATAAAGAATAGTTTAGCTTTGGTAATATCAGCTCCCAGCTTTAAAAAAAAACATCAAATTTACTTCCATCTGACCATCTGAAACATTTCTTTGAGAAGGAATATTTGTTTGGCTTTTGCACTTCAGAAACTATTACAAATTTAGAAACTATTCATGAACAATAAATGTTCTATTCTAGAACAGAAATTTCTTGTCAATCTTAAATAATAATAATCTGGAAAGTAATGGAAATGCCTGCTTAAAGTTGTCATCTCTCCTTGTATCATCACACTTAGTAGAAATATTAGGATTTCAGAAGAATGAGTATTTGTGATGCTAAGTACATCCTGTGAGATATATCATTCAGAAACGTTCCTGAGAGCTAAGAATACTCCACATGAAATTTTATTGAGCATTTGCTTGTTCTTTGACAACTCCATGTACTGATTTATGGCAGTGCTTGAGAGGGTAGATTCTGAAGTACTTGAATTTTAGATTAATCTAAATAATCAGATGTTTAGATTATTAGCCCATACATCTGCAATGGACCCTAGACAAATGGTGATTTTTTTTTTTTTTTCCTGTTTTTCTTTTAGTAACCAATTTAAATAGTATTAAAGAATGAAACAGTAACTTACACAGCATCAAGTATTTACCTTCACTGAGATGCCTGGGATTAGATCAGGAATATTTCTATAATTTGCCCTCTCTGCTGATTTTTCTGTGTACAAAACGTTAGGAAAATATTTCCCCTGAATCTGTTTTGTGTGTGTTATTAAGAGTATCTCTTGAGATATAGAATGAGATTAGATTAGAACATTGTTATCTGGAAGTAATTCAAGTTTTCTGTAGTTGTAGTGATTCTACTTAAAAAAACAATTATTTTTCCGTTATCTTCATTTGCTTTGGAAAAAATGCTTCCTTTCAAACTCAGAATTTCTTTGTTTGCTCTCTGGTTAAAAAAAGAATTTTTTAGAAAATCTGAGGCTTCTTAAATGGACGTGATACTTCTTCTGTTATACTTTGTGCTGTAAATGTTTCCACTACTTTTGTTGTTCAGCCAGAAAGCTGCATTTCTTCATCCATCATGAGGGCAGAGTTGAGGTTAGGTCAAATGATGCGTGCAAAGTGTTTCTCAGCTGTTGTTTAAGCAAGCTTTAGCTATTTCAGCAGCTGATTTAGAGTTCTTTGATCTATCTCATTCACTATAAATATAGTGAAAAATTTAACTGTGATCAAGACTGAAAACAAAATACACTGACCTCGGTTACCTCTGTGCAAAAATAACGGTGCGGGGTAGGAAAGGATGAAGAGTGGGAACAATGAATTAAAGTATAAAGAACCTGATTATTTATATCTGTTTGTTTCAGTGGCTTCCCCTTACTTCAGTAAACTTACTTCTGGTTTACAGTGGCGTGTGAGATAGCAAAAGCAATCTTTATGTAATTGTGGGTAAAACTAGAAGGAGAAATGATTAATATTTTCCACTTCTCCAAGCAAACAAGTAAGTTAAATATATTAGAATAGATTGGATCAAGAAAATGTTCAGACAAAGGCTTTATAATTGTGATTTATTAAAATACATTCTTGCATGAGCACTGAACCCTTTGTCCTCTGCAGGGCTTGTGGCCTTTTGCTGTCAGGTAGAGAAGAAATAGTACAGCACTGTGGAAAGCTTTTAACATGACAATTTTATTTTCTTTCATTTCTTCATGTAGATTTTCAATTCCAAAGATTATTTACTTGCGTTGCTATGTTTCAGCCATAAGACAAAACTTTTATTTGTTGGAAAAGCACTATTTATAACTGTAGAGGAGTGTGGAAACAGGTTGTATAACATGATTTTAGTATAGTTTTAACTTACGGAAGAAAATATGCTTGAAAAACTCAGAAGCATATTTGTAAGTGGTCAGGCTCTGTCATTACAGAAATCGATGCTGTGAAATCAGATATCTTGTAATGCAGTTGACTTTCATGGCATTCATCATCTATCTTAAGAGGAGGGATAAAGCTTCCATTATAATATCCAATTCATTTAGTGCTGTGTAGTCAATGACAGCATTCTTTGTTTACTATTGCCCATATCTCTTTCTAGATGAGGCATATTCCTCTTTTAGTGTTAACACTTTTAGAAAACCGTTTTTCATTCTTGTTCAAGACTTTCTTTTGGAGTCCAGTATCCTCTAGATGAAGTCTTCTGCAGTAACCACATTTATGCCATGCTGAAATTTTATGACACATCAGAATTATGAGCCATGTACTTCAAAATGTGGAGAGTGAATTGAATTTTCATATTTTAAAAGTAAATATTTATCATTAACCAGTATTTATTAATTTTAAGAAAAATATATTAAATCATTGAAGGAAATAAATGGTGTATGGAAGGCTTACAGTACACAAAGAATATACACAATGCATCTTTGTTTGCAGTTATATTCTCAAATGTTGTCAGAACTCCTATTGAGCACAGAAATGTCAGTTATAAGAAAGGAAGTATGAGGTATGTATGATGAAACTGGATTAAAAATAGCACACAGCTTTTAAATTTCATTTTCTTTCTCTACCCTCTTTGACTCCACAGATCCTCAAACAAGTCAGTGTGAACAGCTTTCACTGAAAATTCATGCTAAAATAATAAGATAAACGGACATCTCTCTGTCACTCTAAATTTCTTGTTATTTTATTTGTAGAAACCTCACTTTTAAAAGAAAATCTAGCCATTGAATAAATTGAGGTCTGGAAGAAGTACTTTCATGTTTCAGGAGGAGTGAGTTCTATGTAGAAAACTTTGTGATGTGCATTGAAACAAGCTTATGGAATGAGGCAGAAGTAGATGAGATTTACCTGCTAGGTGTACCTGTGACCCCACACAGAGATAAACTTGGAAAGCTGGAGTAATCATCTGGAAAGATGATTAACAAACAAGGAGTCTGGCAGCAAAAGGGGAAAAAAAATGCATCCAGTGAGCACAGTGAGTCCAGACGAGGTCCCTGATCCGGCAAGTATTATGTGTATTCACTATGCCTTTGGGACTTCTGGGATTTATAGGAAGTACTCTTATAAATAAGGTGAACTGTCTGCAGAGTTGAGGCAAGGGGCCAAAGCATCTGTCCTCAATCTTATAATACAGTGATGCAAAATAAATTACCAGAAAAATAATGGAACCTTTAATTCCAGTTCTCTGAGCCTTTAATTCCTCAGTGTATTATATATAGATTCATTATGGCATATGCACTGAGTCTATTTAAACAGCTAATACAGCATGTAAAACAAACTTTTCTGATGTAGGAAATACTTTGTAAGTGAAAACTAAACTCATTTTCTTTAATAATCTGGTTTATGTCTTCCACATGACTCAAATACTTAAGGCCAAGTGGGATATATTTTTTAGTAATATTATCTGTAGTAGTCATGGCTTCAGCTCATATAAACCTTGAATTTCACTACAAATGAGGAAAAAGATTTTGTTTTTAAGCAGAAATATTCCTTATAAGGTTGAAGAAACGGCATAACAGTTTTAGTATTATATTAATTACTAATCTTGATTTCTCTTGTTGGTCTAGGGGGTGACAATTATGTAGTTTATTGTAGCTCATTACTATTAGGTTTATATCTGGTATCAGATATTAAGCAAATCTACTTGAATATCAAGCCTGGAACAAAATTTAAGGTAGTTTGTAGGTGAAGCATTCATGGATTAAATTCTGATTGTACTCTGTGAGGCTTAAATTTTCTGCTGGCTTCTTTATTTTTGCTACTGTGTTTTAATGTGTATCAAACTGGAGTTATTGCTGGTTTGTTCCTTCACTTCAGGCTTTTGCAATCCTCATAATCTTTTTAAATTTTATGTCTTCATCAGGTGCTGTCTCTTCCCGCTGGCACTTCAGTTATTTAGGGATGCACACTGTGAGCCAGCTCAATAGTTCTCTGCTACAGTCTTATGTTCAGAGTATGTGAGGACATGAACTGTTTATGTTCATTTTTAGCAAACAGTGATCTGCTCTTCTGTTAAGTGGTGAGAAAAATCAATGTTTTTCATTTCTTTTCTTAATTCTAACCCAAACCCTAAAGACTCTGCTTTGTGTTCTGAGTACACATCCTTCAAAATTTAATTTAGAATTTGTCTGTGCATTTGGACCAAAACCTAGCGTAATCTTATCTGAGAACTACATATCTCATTCAGTGGAATACTTAGCCTAGAAACATCTGTTAGACTGCCTGGTCCCACAGTTGAGAAAATGATATTGGTCAGTGTAGAGGAAGAAACAGAAGGTAGTTTGACACAAGGAGTCTGTCCCAGCCAATATAGAATCATAGAATTACCCAGGTTGGAAAATACCTCGAAGATCATCAAGTCCAACCACAGTCTAACCATAGTACCCTATATAATTTACATATTTAACTTGTCATTAGACAATTTAACATGAATTTTACATTAATTAGTTAGAACATATTACTCCTTGATACCTTCACTACCTCAGGTATTCTTTCAAGGTAGGAAATGCCATATTATTTAATTAACATCCTAAGAACAGAAATGCTGATTAAAGATGGTGCTAATGTGTGCTTTGTAGCTGATCTTGGTCAACTCGCTTTCTGTGTGTTTTGCAGGGTGCTTTGAAAGTTTCTTTTCCTGGGCTTGATAATAGAAGCAGAGGAAGGATTTCACTTCAGCTTTCTGCTCAAGCTCACTTAATTTGAACCAGCTCTTGAGTATGTTTTTAACATGGAAGCAAACACTGGGTGTTTTGGTATCATTCACTGGTCAAATTTAAATCTTGGCCTCATTAATGTTAGTCTTCATGCTTATAACTGAAACAAACAAACCAAAAACCGGCTGTGCTTCTTATTTGAATATTTCACAAGTTAGGTGTAGTGTCTGCTTTCTCCCCCTATACCTAAGGCTAAGAGGAAAAAAGGGTTTTGGCAAAAGGTATTGGGCCTTTAATTTCCTGTTATGAAAAAGGATCTCTGTGAGGCATTCCTTTATCAGATTCTGGATGGCCCTGATAGACCATGAAAATTATCTTCCCTTAAACTTCAATACTACTGCCAAGCAGTTTAAGAACACTGTTGATTCAGAGGCTTATTAATTACTAGAATAGTCTTTGTAATTGCCTACTCTAGAAGTTGATGAACAAAGTCATTTCAGAAAGCAATCAATTTGAAATCTAATTTGTTGGCGAAATGAACCATATAAACAAAATGCCACTTGCAGTTTGACTGAAATGAGATGTGCTTAACGAGCCTATCATCATCTGTGATATTCATCATAATGGGTCACAGTTACATAAAATGTTATAAATCTGAACCAATGCACATAAAGCAGAAATATAATATTGTGTGCTGAAAAGAATAAAACATTAAACAGTTGGTTGCCCCGTGGAAGCTTCCTTAAATCTCACGTGTTCTACTTGCTGACTTTTGGACAGAAAAAGCTGAAGCTGAGTAAGTATGAAAATAAATAAATAAATGCATGTGTCTTTTCCACATTGCATTTTATTTTGGCATGCATATTGGAGGTTGGCATCGAGAGAGCACAGATTCTAAATCTCAGCAGAAAAACATGGGCTCTTCTGAAGAAAAATGATAGACAGTTTTCCCTAATTTTTGTTGTGTGAGTCCAGAACCAAGAATTTGAGGGATAAACTTTTAACACTGTGACAAAACCAAGTCTTATACTTGAGGCAAAATTGAAGTATTTGCATGTAACATAATGGAACTTGAACAAGCCTGAAAATACGTGAGAATGTGAATATTTATTCAGAATTAGTAGTAATGAATAAGATTTATAAACAAAATTATGAGTAAAAATAACAAGATAGTTGGATACAAACAAGGTACTCAAGGGTCTAAGGGGCTGACATGCGTGATAATATGAAGTCTAGTTTCTATTTCTTCTGTGCTCAGCTAACCAGACAGCATGTCTCCTCCCTCCTGACACTGTCTTCTTCTGGAATGTCTGAACAAGAAAGCTTTCCTATTTAATTTAATACCAAACGGTTGGATGTCTCCCAGCAATCTCATTTTAGAAAATTGTTTATGAAAATATATCTGGACTTAAATATGAAAATACTGGTAAATAAAGAAAGTGCAAAATACGATGTCAAAATACTATGTGAAAGGAAGCTTCTAAACTAAATGGTCTTGCTGATAAAGGAGAAAAAAATCAATAAGGTGGAAGGAAAAAATAAGCTTCTCTACATAAGTAGCTGCATATATATGCATGTGGTGTATGCTTATATATATATAGTGTGTGCATATACATTTGCATATACATACACATGTCACATGTTCATAGATGTATATATGTATGTACTCCTCTGAAAGAAGTGGGATTATGCAGCTGAAGTTGTTCACTGTTTTGTGGAAAGAAATGTTCTCCTAGCATACAAACTGCAAATAAAACATATACAGCGTTGATGAAATGCATTTTTCTTTTAAATTAAAAATTAATATGTACAAGAAAAGGGAAAAAAAGAAGTTTAAAGAGTTTTTTTTCTTTTTTTTTCTTTTTTTCTTTTTTTCTTTTTTTCCACAATTGGATTGGAAAGCAAAGGTAAACTTCTTAGGTAGGAGATGTGATAGTGATCTCCTTTAGAACAATAGAAATTCATTGGTTTCAGTTCAATTATTCCAAATTGACAAAAGCACAACAGAGAACAGAATCAATCCCCTAATCACTGAAGTGTTACCTAATGTTTTTTAAGATATGGAGAGTCTATTGATTTCTGCTGTTATAGAAGAGTATCTCGGAGAAGCACATGAGGGAGATGGACTAGTAAATGAACAATCTGTTTTACAATGATATCTTTCCACTTCATCCAGAAGAATGTTTTTAAGGAGCCCATAAATATGAAAACATAAAGAAAACTTTATTTTGGCTGGAATTATTCTTTTCACCTGTCTGCACTGACAAGAACAACAAACCAAACATAGTGGATTAGTACAGCAAAGAAACAACTACTCCAGTCACATTATGTCTGATGGAAAGCTATAGGAACTACTCTACCTGCTGGATCTTGAAGCTACGTTATATCCCACTTGTGGCCCCATGGAATGGACAGTGCTTACATCTATCTCCTTAGGAGATGGATTTAATGCATGTACTTGTGAACTTCCTGAGCCCTGGCGGTTGAAACAAATTAAGATATTTTCAATACAGAAAGTCCTCAGGGCTTTGGACAGACTTATGTCATAGAGTTATAGTGGCCTGGGTTGGAAAGTACCATAATGATCACCTAGTTTCAACCCCCCTGCTATGTACAGGGTCACCAACCACTGGACCAGGCTGCCCAGAGTCACATCCAGCCTGGTCTTGAATGCATCCACAGATGGGGCATTCACAACCTCCTTGGTCAACCTGTTCCAGTGTCTCACCACCCTCTGTGGAAAAACTTCCTCCTAACATAAACCTAAACCTCCCCTGTCTCAGTTTAAAACCATTTCCCTTTGTCCTATTGCTATCACTCTTGTAAACAGTCATTCTCCCTCCTACTCATACACACCTTTCAAATATTGGAAGGCCACAATGATGTCACCCTAGAGCCTTTTCTTCTTCAAGGTATACAAGCCCAGTTTCCTCAACCTTTCTTCACAGGAGAAGTGCTCCAGCCCTCTGATCATCTTTGCAGTCCTCCTCTGGACCTGTTCCAAGAGCTCCATGTCTTTGTGCTGGGGACTCCAGGCCTGAATGCAGTGCTCCAGGTGCTCACAAGGTCTGAGTAGAGGGAGACAATCGTGTCTCTCTTCGTGCTGGCAACTCTTTTAATATAGCCCAGAACATAGTTGGTCTTCTGGGCTGCAAGCACGCACTGCTGGCTCATGTCCAGCTTCTTGGCTACCAGGAACCCCAAGTCCTTCTCCACAGAGCTGCTCTCAAGGGGTTCTTCTCCCAGTTTGTATAAATAACTGGGATTGCTCTGACCCAAGTGCAGTGCTTTCCAGTTGGCCTAGTTGAACTACATTAGGTTCTCATAGGCCCACTTTCCAGCTTGTTCAGGATCCTCTGGATGGCTTCCCTCCCTCCAATGTATCAACTGCATTGCTTTGCTTGGTGTCATCTGCAAACTTGCTGAGGGTGCAGTCGATGCCATCATCTGCGCCACTGATGAAGATGCTGAAGAGCATCAGTCCCAAGATCAACCCCTGAGGGACACTGCTTGTGACTGGCCTCCACTGTGATATAGAACCATTGATCACAACCCTTTGGCTGTGTCCGGCCAACCAGTTCTTAATCCACCCAACAGTTCAGTCTTCATACCTCTCCAATTTAGAGAAAAGGATATGGTGAGGGACCATGTCAAAGCCATCTCAGAAGTCCAGGAAGACAGCATGCACTGTTCTTCCTCCATCCACCAATGCCAAGATGGCCACTGATATATAGCAGATGGTACCCTGCTGCTTGTGGCAGGGAGATTGGAACCAGGTGATCTCTAAGGTGTTTCCCATCCCATATTATTCCATGATTAGATTAAGAAATGATTTGAAGTCTGCAGCAGACATTTTTAGGTAACCTGTTAACACTGAATCCCCTGCCTTTTTCTCCCTGAAGACCAAATTAATTTTTTAACACACAAAGAACAAAGCCAGCCTTACCTACATAGGTGGCATTTGTTTGAAGGAAGTCTCATGTTTGTCTTAGATTCTAATGTAACATGAGGAGCACTTTGTAGACTACGTTAACTTTTCATAAGAGAATTGATCTTAGTAAGTGTAATGAAATCAATACGCAGCTGTAATGACTTCTTTTTTTCCCAGCAAACATTTTGTTTTCTAAGCAAAGTAAACAAATTTCTGAAAAGTTATTATGCCTGTTTAGTATTACAATAAGGACTCTGCTAACATGCAGTGCTGTTTGAAATGATCTTATGATCTCTTGGCTGTTTTATCTTCTGGTACAATGTTAAAATCAAGATATTCCTTAAGTATACATAAGGTTTTTACTTCACATCTGTTGAAATAGTCACAGACCAGGCAGATTTTTTTTTTTTTCCCAAAGAAAAAGCCATTATGTATGGAGTAACATACTGTACTCATGCCTTTCTCTAGCTGGGGCCAAATAAGATTCTGACTGTAAAGCTGAATTAATAGTGTCTAGCATGGGTAAATAAAAAATGAATTTAAAGGCAGATTATTTCTTTCAAGCTATGATCTTTTACTATTATATCCCTAAGATCTGTGTATTTTGCATGTACAGCTGCAAATCCTCAAGGAAGATGACAGGCAGCTGAATGCACAGCCAAAGCCCAATCATAAATAAGTAAAGATTTAATAGTCTCAGCAGCATTTTCTTTCCTGTTGTGTTTATTGTATGCTATAAGCAGCACTGCTTAGCTAATTCTGCAAATGCTACATGGAAAAAATGAGAACTCAAGACTACCGCATTTCTGTATTTTATACCAAAATTAAGAATGCTTTATAAGAAGCAATAGGACAGTAAAGCAAAAATGATCGTATTATACTTCTCAAATGACCCTAGTAAGGGAAAAATAAATAAAGGAATTTCCTAAGAGCAGGAACTTAATTACATTTTCTGCTGCACCTATCCTTCTTGAGCAAGTTCTCCAATTTTCATGTAATAAATATGCTGAAATGATTTCTTGCATGGACTGATTTGTAATTACAACAACAATGGGAATAAACAATTCTATTTAATTGATGCTAAGAGCAAGGGCATCAGTAGCAGGTAAAAAAGTGTATCAGAAATACACTGTTACTCTGCTATAGACAATTAATGCTTTTCCTAAAGTACATGAGAGCAATTTATGTGCATCAGTCCATCCTTTCCTAATTTAAGGTTTATGATCCTTGTAATATCAAGATATATGAATTTCAAGGATTATGCACGTCCTTGGATCAGATTTCTCAATAGTTAATGAAGTGTAACAATTAATTATAATAAATAATGCGAGTAGAACTTATGACAAAAAGCTGGATCCGTAACTGAACAAAATTGACAAGGCTCTACTCAACTTATTTAGTATGTAGAAATATATGAAAAAGAGTTATACTACAAAGAATTATAGGTACCTCTGGCAAGAAAATGAGTGAAAGAAACTTCTATTTTCAGTGTCCTTCCTTAGATTTTGACAAGGTTGTACAGAATGTCTGAGATAATTCTCTTCTCCCTCTAACCTTAGCTCTAACACCTCATGCATGAAAACAAGGGATAGCCATTGGTTTTTGCTTGATAGTACTGGCCACAAAGTAAACTTTAGCATTAGCTTTCTGTGTGATTTGCGTGTTATAAGGTTGTTACTGTGGTCACTTAGCTTATAATCAGATCATAATGACTGGGTTTCTCATGTGTATTAATGATGCAAGAACTGTAAGATTATCCATAATGGCGAGAAACCGAACTTTCTGTTATATTTTATTTTCTTTGCCTAATGCTTCTTGATTTCAGAAGACTTAAAGAGTCTTAAAAGGACTTACAGAACTGCATCATCACAATGGCAGTAATAACACAAATTTTAAAGAACAACTACTTAAATTAATTTTTAACAAACTTAAATTAAATAAGCCTGAAAGATACATACCAGAATTCTAGTTATTCTTGTGTGTTACAATACAATAATACCACAATTATCAATGCAAACAGATATATGTTTGATATATCAGTGCTGGAAGAGAGGGTCCCTGGATGAAGTCTTTATTTCAAGAGACAGTTGGTGCCTGAATGGAATAATATTGTTATTTTTAGTTTTCTGGTTGATCACTGAGTTCCTTCTTGCTGCTCAGCCTCTGTAAGGTAATAGCAAATTTTGAGTAAGTATAAATCTGGATAAGAATTGAACATGCATTTTCTGGAGATCATAAACAGTTTCTTAGCTTATTACTAATCCATCCAACCCATTTAGCCTTACAGTCCTTCAGTTTTAGACAGTATCTAGAACAAAAGCACTGTCACAGTTATCAGCAATTTGAATCTTTGAGATGCTACGAATGTTATAAAACACCTGTTAATAAAAATAGTATCCTTGATTGAGATAAATTGTTTATTTTCTGGTAATTCTATACAGCTCTATAAAAGATGAACATTCTCTGATTTATCACTTTAATGAGGGAACCACTGACCACAACTTTGCACTAGTGTTAAGATATGTAGAGGCAAAATCAACTATAGTTGATGCAAAATTGCTGGGTAATTTTTCTCCATTGTGTACTGCACTTTGAAAAGTTCACAGTTGAAAACGTTGTCTAAGTCCAACTCTTAGGGAAGTACTTCTGCTCTCACAGTGTCAGAGGGATTCTGATGCCTCAGTGACATTTCTCTCCTAGTTAATGGAGAAGGCTTATAAGCATGGAGTGTTCTGTACAGAATGCTCTTCTTTCATATTTCTTGTGGAAGTGCTGGTGATGTGTAGGATTTGTGTCTCCCACTTGGAATTGACACATGCTAATTCTAGCTTAGATTTTGTTTTATTCTCAGTAACAACACTGGCTAAATTATTTTCTTTGCTACTCACTGTGTCATTTGTTTAATGGATACTGCACTTCATGTAATACTTCACTATATGCACTGGAATGGTCTGCCCAGGGTGGTGGTGGAGTCACCATTCCTGGCATCGTTCAAGAGGCATCTGGATGAGGAACTACAAGATATAATTTAGTGGCTTGTGGTAGCAATGGCAATGGGAGGATGGTGGGTCTAAATAATCTTGTAAGCCCTTTCCAATATTGTGATTCTATGATTCTGTGCTTCTATGATTCTGTGTTTTGATGCTGTGGGAATTTTGATATCTAGGGATGTGAACCCTTCTGTATAACTGAAGAGCATCACAAACATGCTCATAATCCAGAGACAGACATTATACATCTAGCTTTTATAGCTGGCAGTATCATATGTAAACATAAATGTTTTAAATATAAGGAAAGTAAAATTGGGGAGTTCCTTGTGAAGACATGTATTGGCCTTCTGGGACTAATATTCCAGGCTTTCTCTGCAAAATAGCAATCTATTGATCTAAAGTTCTCTCTCAAAGTCTATTTTATCTCTTGCCAAGGCGAAGCTTCTTTTGTTCTTTATTTATAGGCTCTAGGCAAGGTCACAAGAATATAAACAGGTGTATAAAAAAAAATAGTAAATCAGTGTATTTACTTATTAAAAATATAAGCAACAAATTATTGTGCTTTGAACTCTTGATTTCAAAGTAAGATTTCTGAGTGTCTTATGTAAAAACATTTACATATTTCTTAAATATGATATTTCTTAAAATGCAAACAATGAAACCAACTTTTCAGACTGTGTGTAGATAAAAGAGCAGCCAAAAATGACCTGACCTTAAAGCTGTTTAAATCTTCAGTGTGAGGAAACAAGAATGTTCTAGCTTGCATATACCTGGGGAGGAATAAGCACATGCATCAGTACAGACCCAGAACACCTCTTGTATGGGGAATGGCTGAATAACCAGGGTCTGTTCAGTTTGGGGAAGAGAAAACTGAGAGGGGATCTGATCAATGTTTATAAATATCTAAAGGGAGATAGGAGGAAAACAGAGGAGTCCAGGCTCTTACCATTGATGCCTAGCAATAAGAGAAGGAGTAATGGCCTAAAACATGAACACAGGAAGTTCCGCACTGACATGTGGAAGAAGTTCTTTACACTGAGGGTGACAGAGCACTGGAACAGATTGCCCAGAGAGGTTGTGGAGTCTCCTTCCAAGGAGATATTCAAGACCTATCTGGATATATCTACCTGTGTGACCTATTGTAGGGTACCCAATCTGTGGGTTGGTCTTGATGATCTCTTGAGGTCCCTTCTAACCCGTGTGATTCTGTGATTGGTGAGGGACATCTAAGGAAATATAGTTGTATTGCTTTCATTTGATATCCAGTGTAAACTTAGGCTGATGCTTAAGAGTATTATGCACTCATGCAATATGAAGGATAATTTAATTCCTTTGAGCCCCTTTCAGTATTCTTACTTTATTCTTTACATTGTAGCACACAAATTTTACACTGAGTTTTTAAGTAGCAATATACTTCCTAAGGTAGTATGTAAAGAGGAAGAAATGGTAGCCTGTTGAATATTTGAAATATTTTATACTGTGGGATTTGTTTTGAAAAAGTTTGAAAAGAGCATTCAGCACTGTAAGGGAAGGTTTCATGTTTTGCACACTTTGTATTCACATAGTGTAAACACACATACATCTACATACATGTATATACACATACATGCACATACATGTAAATTTGTTAAAGCCCAGTGAATGACTCAGTAGCAAAACCAGGAAAAAAACTAATGTCTCTTAATTTTAACACCACTTCTCTCTTCACTGAACTACATAAAATGACCTCGAGCTTAGCTTCAATTTTTTTTATATTAAGCAGACAACACTGAACAGGATTATACAATCTAAATTAGATCTGATTCCCTAGTGTGTTCTGCCATTAGATACCATTGCATAAATAGTCAGTTGTATTCTTACCCACAAAGATTATTCAAAATGTACAAGTATTGAATGATCATTAACTTTTCATAATGGACGGAAGGGACAAATCTGATAAAAATTTTAACATAAAAAAGAGAATATTCTTTTTCCTGATTCTCTTAATCATTTCTGTTCCAGGATAAATTTTTGACACAATGTAGTACAAGACAAAATATAGATTCTGTGTTTCATCTCATAGACTCTGTTTGCACTCTGTTTTCTTTCAAAACATGTTCCAAGTTTCTGAAGTGGTTTGGCTGATGTACCTATAATGTTATTGTGAAATCTGTTCTTTACCACACTGTGGCATCTAAAACATGTAAGCGAATACATATAGCAGATATGTAGAAGATGTTAAGAGTTGATTATTCAACAACATGACCTCATAAGACACAATTGGAAAGTAACTTTTTATCTCAGTTTTTCATACATTCAAAATTTATCTTTCTTTTGGTACAAATGCTAATGCTAGTCTTTACTTATCTGACATGGTAAGAATATTTAGGCTCTGAATGTCTCTGTGTATATGTTCTAGCTAACCCTGAGGTTAGGTTGTTTGGAATTTTTAATAATACTTCTGGAAACTCTTTTATAAATATTAGTTTTAGTAAATTGATTTCCCACAGAGCAAGTCTTTTCTGGGTCTGTTTGATTATCAGTCAGTTTTTGCTAACACATAAGCAAGTGAAATGTTACTTTTCCCACATTATTCTTTATTTTGAGTTAAGGTTACACATAGAAATTTCTGCCACTTCATTCACTGCAGATATAGGCTTTTATATCAAATGGTTTGGCTATCCACACGTTAAACTGACGAGAAATCCACTGCCATCTCTAGAAGACTATAGTGTTCTGCAGTCAAAGCTTCAATATTTGTCTTAACATCCAGATGAAATAATCATTTGGCTAAATTCCTTGTCTTTATTAAATAGATTATTTTTTTCTTTTTTTCATAAAGGACTCTGGATATTGTCCTTGTCCTAGAAACACAGTAATTACAGCATGTGTAGAAGAACTAAATTTGCTTATTTGCAGCTAGCATGACTGATGATGGCAGAATAGATATTTGGTAATTACCCAGGGGTTATGGGCAGGATTGTGTAGGCTGTATCTAATCCTATGCTGCTTTGTTATCATTATGCTATTTTCAAAGCATATTTTCTGTACGTATAAATGAGTATGGGCATGCGGACATAAACCTTGTAGATTATTTATATTTAGTGAGGGAAAAAAAGTGTTAAATTTTATTGTTTTTTGCTTCTCAAAACAGTCGTGGAGAAGCAGGCTTTAGTTGTTTTAGTCTTGCATGCTAGCAAGTTATGATGTCCAAATAGCAAGTTATGGTGTCAAAATATACATAAAACTGAGGAGAGGGAAAAATGCAGTGAATCCCTTTCAGTTAGTAGGTATGAAATAGAGGAAAACCTTCTGTGTTCTCTAAATGTGTAGAATAAGCTGGTAAGAAGAATAAAGTTCCCTTTAAACTGCACTTCAAAACTAAACTGAGCTGAAAAGAATCAGAACTGTTAGATTATATTTCATATTTATCAAGTTGTTCTAAGATTACTAATGCATAAATTTAGTTTCTAAAGTGTCCTTGTAAAAGCTGTTTTATATTAACTTCCTGCAGGACAGAATTGCATAAAAAACCATTACCACAAGATGGCAGAATTCCCATTCAAACCTGAGAAGTTTTCATCTGGACTGTACACGTTAAAAAAGCTTGCTATGAGCTTTATTTCCACAGATATTATATGACTCTTCTGATCCAAATTTCCATTTAATTTTGCAAAACACAGGAGTTTATGAGAAGTCTGTATTTGTGCTTCAGCTGCCTTGCACATTTTTGAGCCATTCTTTTTCTAACCCATATTAACCTGTTGGGAATGTTTTTTATTTACTCAAAATAAGTGATATTAGTCACTCCCCTCCTAAGTTAATGAAGAACAGTGTATATAACTTAGATAAATTGTTTGAAATTTACAAAAATATTAAACAAAAGATTTCCTGTGAATGCTGTCCTGCACAGTTTGATGATTATTAATATATTTCCATTCTCAGACTTCTCCAGACCTTTTGTTCTATAAGGTGGAGAATCGAAGATGCCTTTCTGTGACTGCTTACAAAGCATCTTTTTTTTTTTTTTTTTTTTTTTTTTTTTTTTTTTTAAGAGCACATTTAATCAAGATGGAATTTTTAGGAAGGTTTGCTGTTAATTGAATTTGTGAATTTTCATTATAACTCACCATCATAGCTGGTAGAAATATGGACTTCTGGGGAAATCACTTAGAAAGAGATTGCTTAATGATAACAAAATAATCCACATATTTATAATTTTAAATCTAGTTATCTTTAAAGACATTAATTTATGTGTGTGTGTGTATGACTTGATTCATGAGCTTTTATTTTTTTTTAGTGATATAACTTTAAGTTGCTATTGACATCAATAAGAATTTTGTTGAATTTGTGTTAACACTGAGAGTTTCTGAAAAACCTCACGTGCACACTTTGAGAACATGACTTACTTTACTTGTATTTGGCATAAAAAATAACTACAAGTACTTATTTACTGATTATAGATAGAAAAAGATCTTTTAAAAATACATATATGTTTAAATTGAATACAGGGATATATTTCCCTTTGCACGGGGGAAAGGCATTTTCAGTTACACAGAGGTCAATATAGATAAAATGACTGAAAATTCATTGTCTGGAGAGTTCTAGAATAATGAAATTTAAGAATATGCACTATTTTTTTAACACGTAAAATTACTTTGTGTCCATGTATTTTTAGAGACATTTCTGTCACCACTGAATCATAACTGTACAAATATAAAGAAGAATATTAAATTTTTTGAGTGGCATCTCACTTGTCTCTAGTATCACCTATACTGTGCAAAGATACCTCATAACCTAAGAAAATTTCATGGCCAATACCTTAATTTAACATTTTAATGTATCAAGAGTGAATGGTTATTGCATAATCCCACTACATTTTAATGAATTGAAGAGAGATGCATGGCAGGTAGATTAGCATAAATTACACACCGGCACTTCTATAAAGACAAATTCTGCAGTATAAGCAAATCAAAGTAAATGTGGTGTTCTTTGATGTGCTATATTGTAACTCCACTGGGTTAATATTTTTATTGGGTGAAATGTTAGGAAAGAGATGTCTGCTTTTTTTTGGGGGGGGGGGGTTTGTTTTTGCCTTTGTGCTTTTCAAGCCCTTTTATTTTAGTCTTTATGTGTAAAATCCATGCAGCTGAGCAAACTAGAAAAAGAAGCCTATTAGCAACCTGTGTGTTAATACCACCTTCATTATTTTGACCAGTCACTAGAACATAGCATCTGAACGTAGGCTGCTCCAAAAACAATGCCTCTTATTTATTTCCATGGAAACTACAGCAGATAGAACACAATTGCACTGTTTCAGAGAGCACATTATCAGCTACAAAGCACTGTTTTTCAACAGTCATCACCATTATCTCTGCATTTTTGACCAGCAATGAAAAAGAGCCTGCATGCCTCACTTGTAAATATCTGCACCGTCAGAGGTGATCCATTCTTGCTGTTGCTACCACTGAAACACGTTACCCACCATCTCACTGTGCCTGCATCTGCTGTTTGGTCTCCAGAAACATTTAGCAAATGTTGATGAATGTCAGTGCCATTTTTTCCTCATGGAGGAACTCAATGACAAATCTTTGCTTTATATGCTCTTCCATGCCAGATACCATTTTGCCAGACTGCTCTTCTGCTACTGTCTGTCTCATGGCAACAAAATATATATTGGTGGGATGGTTCAGCCTCTACTGCCATTCCACTAACATCCACGTTTGACATTATGGGCTAACATAATAAATTAGGAGGCATTACTTTTGGAGCAGCTCTTGTAGATGAGAAGTATTCTAAGTGCAATTAGTTCAGGTTATAAAGATGGACAATAATACTGGACTGAAAACAAGGATTATCATTTTGTCAAATTAGTTCCTCCTGTGTAAACTGAGTTATTTACACTTATGTGGCAAATCAGTGCCAAGGAGCACAAAACACAACTGAGTTCTCTTGTAGCCTCTGCTGAGTAATGTTTTTCTTTACTCACACTGTAATATCATCATTAGTTTCAGTTATTTGTCAGTGGCAATGTTAGTTCCTCTACAGATGCCAGTGTTTATCACAGTAGTAGCTAAGATACTATGTTTTTTTTTTCACAGTAGGATGAATGCAAAATAAGTTAGTTTTCCCAGACAGGTCTCTTAAAAGAACTCAGTGTCTGCTTGCAGTCTGAACAACATACTCATTGGGTTGTGACTGATGAATTCATCATTTTTCATGGCTTTTAAAAACTGTATGATTGGAATATTTTTGTATGGGAATTTCAGTAACCGATACATGTTGAGTCATTGGTAAATTAGGAACTCATATGTAGCAGGTAAAAAAATTAGTTTAATTGTATATGTTTTACAAATGTGATCTTTTGTGGTCTACTGACTTAAGTTACAGAAATAGGAAACTAAATTCTGAGACAGTCAGATATTAATGTATATTTATGTTCATGTCATGGTACGTATATAGGCTGCCTTAGAATTGTGGTTTTCCTCACAGTACTTCTCAAAATTTCCTGCCAGATTTGAATCAGAAAACAAGAGTGCAATTATCGTTTTTCAATGTGGCCAGATTTTAAATTAGCCTCTGTTTTATTTTTTGTTTTTGTTTTTGTTTTGTTTGCTTGTTTGTTTTGGCTTTTTTGTTTTTTCTCTGTGCATTTGGCACATCTAACCCAAAACATTGTTAGTCAAAAGAAGAACTGATTGAGATGATCATGAAGAACCTAGTTAATTCTTAAGGGAAATAATGATATGGACACAACTGCTTCAAAAAGATTCTAATTCTTGATTTTGGTGTGAGCTATTGTTCTTTGATTAATTTAACATGTGGGAATTAAACTTTGTGTACCTGTGCATGCCATTCTTGTTTTTAACCTTGATACTTTGTTTAATTTGTCTCAGTGTCTTCCTTCCTATAACATTAAATATCTCAGAAATTCTTGGAAGTTTAGTCTTACTCCATTAGAACTCATGAGTTAGAACTTCATGCTTTTATTTCTGAAAGCTGGTCCAGAGAATACCTAGAATTTGAACAAGATAGTTGAGATGAATTATGATTCTTTGCTGCATTTCTGCCAAAGTATGCAAGAGTAAGATTTAACTAATTAATTGGCAATAGGCAAGTAGTTAATTGGCAATAACTAGTTAATAGACTTCTCTGACAACTAATTAATAGAAGACATCTGCACTATCTCCCTCAAACTGCAAGCAGAAGAATGTAAAGGAAGATCAAGGAGAAAAGCTTTAGAGTACAAGAAGAGCCAGTCCAGAACAGACTAATAGCTTTCTTCATGCTATTATTTTATCTGACAATAGACTTTACTAGATGCTTTAGAGGAAAGTACAAGAAACCCTGCAGTGAGCACTTATGAAATACATTGCACATAGAGGAATTTTTTTCTCAATCTCTGTCAGTAATGATTGGTTTATATCCTATAGCATGTTTTCTTGAAGAGTAAGTGTAAAATAAGTTTAGTATTAGTAGAACTCATACTACTGTAAAAGAACATGTTTTTTCTGATATATTTTAGTTTTATAATGTGATAGACACTGGCCAAACGACGTTAAGCAAATTCTTTAGAATATTTTGGCATATGTTATAGAGTCTGGATAATGAAGGAGATCAGGAATAAAAAAAACAAAGATTAAATCTGTGTGATTTACAGAGAATTTACAGAGATATTATCCCTGTTTATAAAATAGAATTATTCCTACTCACTGGAGATTCAGGCTCTACAGAACCTAGAAGAGGGAGCAAGATGTCCTCAGTATTTTATGTTATGTAGAATTATTTCTCTTCTTTATTGTACCTTACATTTCAGTTCTGTTTCTGAAAGGAGGATAAAAGAATGTTCAAGTTAGGTGAGGCAAAGTCTGTAATCATTAAAATGTTTCCACAGGTATATTCAACATTCAGCATTATGTTAGGATTTTTATATGGTCCCGTGTGCAGCCAGGAATTGGTCTTAATGATTCTTATCAGTCCTTTCCACCTCTGGATATTTTGTGTTTCAGGAAAATTTTGCAACATAACAGTAGTTGTACTTGGAAATATCTGTAGACAGCTCATATCTGTGTGAAAACCAGTTATCTAAGTACCCAAAAGCACTTCCTGAGAAACAGATGTACATGTGCACATGATTTGTAAAACAACTGTATCCATACCCATGTTATGGAAGTGACTGAAAAGGAGAGATTTTAAATAAGGGAATAGGCCGCTGCTACCTTGCCTAATTTCCTTGTAGGGGGAATTTGGTAACTGAAGATGTGCTGGCACCAGTACTTGCTGTATGAAGTATGAATATTCTCCTGTTCCCAAGGAAACCACGACTTTGTTTTCAGATTGAACAGAGACTGACATGGAATGACACTCAGATGATCACCTTAAGGATAAGTAGGGAATGCTCTCTAGAAGGATAATATCTTGCCAAGATTGAGGCATTCTTCCTAGAATATCCAGCCGAGATATGCTAATAGTATTTTTTTAATGAATTTTGAATTTTTGAATTATTTGAATTCTTTATTGACACCTTTAGCTTTCTGAATTGGTTTACTGCTTCATGATATGTGGCTCTTTGGAAGTATGGTTCATTGTTAGGAAAATGCAGCTGAACAAGGTTTTGCAAGATCAAAACAAAAGGTATTATGTGTGATCAGCTGATCCCTAATCTTGTATAAAACATTGACTTCCAGCTGGATTGATTATGAGGTCCGTACCTGAAAGTCTGAAAGTTAGTACTTCAATTTTTCTATAATTGTAAGATAAATGTACATAATTTATAGTAAAAAATATCATTATTTAAAATCCTTTTTTTTTTTTTTTTTTTTTTTTTTTTTTTTTTTTTTCCATGCACACAGCAAGTTCAAATGCAATTCAAAGTCAGTACAAGAGTAATACTTACTTGTACTTAAAAATGTGGAAGAAATGGTAGTATATTAAACAATAAAATTAGTAAATGTGAGTAATGATAAAACAATCTGCATAAGAAACTGGAGATATAATTCAGTGTTTATTCAGAACAGTATAGAGTTGAAATAACATTCTAATATACTTAATTTTTTGGTGCTTATCATCTTTGTATTCTATTGAGGGGAAAGGAAAATATAGGGTACCTAAAATAAATTAACATGAATTCATTGGAGGCATGTCAGTTACTATCTGCTGAATTTCTGTTCCTAGTTCTATTATAATAACACAATGCTAGATTAAATGAGTTTTTTGCCTCTATCCTGCTAATGGCCATCAATATATCTTGACCAGACTATTTACAGTAACTGCATCTGTCTGTTTAGGGAAAGTCATCAGAAATAGTGACTGGAGAGAAATTCATGACTATGTATGCTTTGCTGCCAGCAGACCTTTCATGTTAATCAAAAAAGTCTTTTAATGTCATATTCTGCTGTAGACAAATTTCATTTGTAAGTGGACTTTCAGTTCTAGCAGGTCAATGTTAGTCCACTAAGTAGCAGAGTTTTTTCTTTCTGGATTTTATTGCCATAGTGGGAGCTACTCTGAACCACCTTCTGATATAAACAGATTTTGTAAGCTGATAACTCTTTCCATTGGACTATGTCCTTGGCAGTCTGTCAGTACAGGTTGTGGCTGTTCTAGTAAATTTTGTTTAAAATATAGAATGCATCCCTTTGTTTAGTTTTTACCAATATAAGTAGAAACTGATAGCAAAGATTGCAGTGATTGTCATTTATGCACATGTAACTTAATAGTTGCTTTAGAAGGGCATGGACTATGTTGTTTGTTCATATTGCCCCCACTTAGCAGCAGAATCTCTAAGATATCTCTCTGCCCCTGAATTTACTGAATTTACTCCCTTTGCTTGAGTATCAAAAAATCAAGAATTAACTTAGATAACATTTCATTTCTAGAACGGATTGAAGCAGTTGAACCAAGAAAAGCAAGTCAAGAGTGTAAATAAATACAAACAAGCATTGAAGAAAGTCTTAGCAATATAAAGCAACTGAAAAATGTACAAAAAATGATTTTCAGTTCAGCATAGTTAAAAGAGCAGAACTTCAATGCATTCTTTTGTGTATACTGAGAAGTATACACAATATAAGTAATAATGATGATAATGTGTAAGTATGTAAGTAAGTAAAGTCTGCAGTGTCACTGAGTGCAGTAGGACAGACTGATTTCTTGAAATCACTTGCTTAAGAACAAACCAGGTAAGTCATCTGAGGTCTCTTTCCAGTCAGTTCCAGAGGTGCTTAGGATTGCAGTATCTCTCAGATGTCCCACATTGTTGGACTTGTATTGATTTAGGAACTCTGCTGTAATATCCTTCTGGGAAGAAAAAGTCTCAAAGCATGTGGGTGAGAATACCTGTAGGAATCCTGTGATCTGATGTAGAGGGTTGATTGTTAGTATGTATTGTGTTACTGTGTATTACAGGTATTAACAGGGAGTTGCATCTTCTGTGCATGCAAATATTTTAGTTATATAATGTGAAATACTCCTGATTTCTATCAACAGAATATGGTCCTATTCTGGTGTAAGATAGCTTTGGTATAACATCTGAGAAACCTTTAGGAATGCTTTTTTTTTTTTTTTTTTTTTTTTCTTTTTTTTTTTTTCTAATAAAGTTTATTGCAAAATTAATGCTGGGAAAGTGTTCTGAAATTCTTCTAACAAGTTGTGCTTTCTGAAATGTATGCAGATTAACTGCAAATGCAATTAACTGGAATCTCTCTAGGGAAAACTGAGTAAGCATAACAGTACTAAGTGTCACTAACTACTTTTTTGAAGGCCCGTCTTAGAGTTTTAGACCTTTATTTTATGAAAAAATGCAAAAATAGAAATTCATTGAGCTCAAGAGAGAAATACTTAAAGTTCTAGCAAGGATCAACTCTTACTGAAATCCAACTCAGAAAATATGTGGGTACAGTAATCCTGAAGGTTCCTTAGGAGTTTTGAGTTTTACCCCACTGAAGCAGCTGTCTTTATTTGAATTTGAGTTTATCAGCTTGAATTCTCAGACTAATCTAACTGCTTTACTATAAAACAAAGAGACAATATCTTGAGATGTATCTGTAAGCTGGATAGAGAAAAATGCAGGTTTTAGACTAAAAGGGCAATAATCTCTATTTGCTACCAATCATTAGATAAAGCTGTCTGGAGACAGCCACAGGTGATAAAGTTGTTCCCTGCAAATTAGGATGGACACTTAATTTGAATAGCAGTCAATTTCACCAGTCATCCATAGGGGAAAGTCCGTTCATTGGTCTTATCTTGGGTTTACTTCACATAATGTTGATGCTTATGTTGATACTTCTTATCATTATTATCTCAGAGATCAGAGACAAACTGCCTGTGAAACAAATTCATGAGTAAATATCAGAACATGCACAAGGATTCAAGTAGATAGGTATTCTGGCAATGATCAGTGGCTAAATCTTTGGGACAGAGCAGCAGAACTGACAAAAATATGCGATATTGCTTCTAGCTTCTGCTAAATTCTGTCTCATGGACTTTTTGTGTGGGAAACAGTTTCTTTTCAGTGTGTTATAATGGCCTTTGATACATTTGTTTTTCCATAAGTTTTCTAACTGCTTGTTAAGCCCACCTAAGCTTTTGACATCTCTAACATCCTGCACATATGAGTTCTACAGTTTAATTATGTGCTTTATGAAAAGTGCTTCCTTTAGTTTGATTTAACCCTGACACTTGAGAACTAAAACTCACAAGTTTCTTTATTTTGAGAAAAAGAAAACATTCTCGGTGTACTTTTTTTCATTTAATTCTGTGGCATATAGGGCTTCATCATATTAACCTAATGAGTGCTTCTTTCCTACCTCGTCTTTTTCATCTCTCTCCATCAAACAACATTTTATCCTCCAGTATTTGATTTTTTGGTATCTTCTCTAGTTCCCCAGTATCCATTTTCATAGTTGTGCATTAAATAATCAGTATCCTTTATTCCACATTACTTTTCCAACAGTATCTACCATTCCACTGTTCTCTTGACTTATGAGTACTGAGCTGAAGTTTGCATGGACTTGTTCATAAAAGATTGTTTTGAGTGGACATAGCTAATTTAGACTAATAGTAATGCATGTTGTATTATGGATGTTGATATTTATTTGATAATTCTTGTCTAGACACTCGTTATTATGACAGCTTTCTGTAGCTTCTTGCAGCCTGCTTTTTTTTTTTTTTTTTTTTTTTTTTTTTTTTTTTTTCACAGCACTGAATAATTTAGCAATGTCAGTAATATTTGTGATCACTGTTAGTGTCCCCATGCATGTAATTTCTGAATATCAGTTACTTGCATCCTTGCTAGGTTTCACTGGATAACTCCTTTCAATGAAGAAAAAAGTTGTTATTGTTTTTTGTTTCCTATCCCTTAACATATCAAGAATCTTAGGGAATTTTCCCGTCATCTCAAGAAACTTATTGTCTGTAAGAGCTCTCAATGACAAACATTGTTAAAAGTTCCTGAAAATTCATACCTGTTATGTCAGCCACATCTCCCATGCTGCTATGCTCTTGAATTTTTCAAAGAACTCCAGTTTGTGAGGTGCAATTATCTACTACAGGAATTGAGTCAAATTTTCTTATTATACCATATTTATCTACAGGTCTATCATTTTAAACAATTTAGTCTCCATCCTTATTCTCTCTCATAATGTCAGATTTTCTCATGCATGTTTTCTTCCATTTCAGTTTACACATGTCAAAGCTTACTTTTCTTACAATTGATGCTCCCCACACTTAAACCATTTTCCAGAGTACTAATCATTTGGCAATTATATATTTGACTTTTCTTTTTGGCTCACAGGTGAATATTATGGAACTGTGGTGATTTGCTACTATGCATTCTATTGATTTGTTCTAAGAAATTTCTGAGTCCAATTGCAGACAATTCCTACAATTTTCCCTCTATAAAAAAAGTTCCTCTCTGGAAACCAGTCGAATCTCATCTTTACAGAACACTGATAAGAAGAATGAATTTAACTCTTCAGCTCTGGCTTTATCTTCTTTTTCAATTCCTCAGCCTTTTTAGTTTATAGAAATTGCCTTTATACTAGCATCAAGATAATAAACCTTTTTTTTTTAAAAAAAAAAAATATATATATATATATATATATTTAAATTTCTTCTATTATTTGTACAAGATTTCAAATTATTTTATTTTCTCATGGCAAAAAGTCAGGGAAAACAATATTTAACATGGTAGCAAAGTGTATTACATGTATACGTCTCTCTAGTAAGAACTCACTCTGGCCTTCTGATACTTAAGGGAAGCTTATAAGTTGGAGCCTTCTGATACTTAGGGGAAGCTTATAAGTTGGAGAGAATGTCTATCTACTATTATTGTTATAATTAATGCTATTATTACATTTATTATAAAAACACAGAGTTTAAAGAAATGCTTACTGTAAGCTGATAGAAATCAAAACAACATAAGAAACGCACCTCTCTAACTTGGAAAAGGATGATGACATGATGTTGGAAAATCTATGACAACTTAGTCAAAAAATATAATTCCACGAGTGTAGACTTAATTGAGAAATGTTTGCGAATACAAACTGATTCCTTGACCTGGAAAATCCTTTTTATTTAGTCTTTACTTACCTCTGACTTGCGGAATCAAACTCCATAACCACGAAGTAGTTATAAAGCAGGTATGTTTAATGAGTGATGTGCATACACCCTGGTGCAAGGGGGATAGCTCCACCTCACTTGCACACCATTAGGAGAAAGTGTGCAACAGATATAGGCTGAACTAATACATAATTAATAGTTTGCAGGAATTTGGATACATATTCATTACATTCCTGAGACCCCATTAGCATGCAGTCCCTCCCCCATTGCATGTGTGTAGTGAGTTGTGGGGGTGGTCATGGGATGAAGGATCATCATCTTCCTTGCGAAGGCTCATCTTCTTCCTCGCTATAAACTTTCGACCCTGCGGGAGGGGCGCCCCCCAAACTGGTTCCAGCTTTCTCTGTGGACATCTAATCACCATACTGTTCTCAGGCTGTTCCACCCTTATCTTCATGGCCTTCATCCCCTTGTTTTCTCAGACTTTGTGTCTGCAATTCCCCCTCTCTCTGCCCCCCCTTAACATAAACTATCTATCTGTAACCACCCTATGCCTTAGTGAGGCCCCTTTTCCCTTTCTGTAGCAAAGTGTTCCCTTTTCATCTACTATGGGGACCTTTTTCACTATTCACCTCTAGTTAAATGTTACAGTATTTTTCTGATCTGCTGCTACTGCTGAGAGATATTATTTAGGGCTATTTTCTACAACCGTATACTGAGATCTACTCTCAGTACTCAGTACTCTCATACTGATGTGCTCCTGTGTGGCTAACAGGGAGAACTGTTCAACTATGCTTCACTTTCTGGCTTTCTTGCTCGTGTCTTAATCTGAGACAGATCTGGGCTGTACAACTTGGCTGAGAGTTTAGGAGCTATCTTGGACCCCATAGATTTGGTATGCCCTTACTTGCAACTTGTTTAACCTTGATTTTCAATTGTATTCTAAAAAGCAGCTTTAAATTATGTTTTTATTCAAGCATGGATTGAATTTGCTTCAGGCTAAAGTAGTTTAATCTTCCAGTTAGGTACAGGCAAATAATGTTGACACAGTTTAAAAATTGTTTTAAATCTAAATTGGAACCTTCTCCTGGGCTTAAAATTAAATACAGCTCAAGTGTAGTTTGCTTTCATTCACGATGGCTAGTTAAACACTGTTATGTGCATTTTATTCCGAAGACACCTCTTGTAACATGTTTATATATCTGACCTACCGTATAGGTCAGAAAGCAACTGCTGTTGGCAGTTATTTCATTTCTAATGTTCTATAACACAGCAGAAGCAATTCAGTGAATCACAGAATTAGCTTCAGGGAGCCCATAGGCCATAGAACTAATTTCAGCCTGCAAGTAAATAAAAGATGTGAAAATACAGTTCCCACTTTCTCTGTGGAATCAGAATGACAAGGTCAATAGACATGGTTTACTGAACTGTACACATTTACAATATTGGTACTTGTACCACACAATGTATAAATATACAGATACTTCCCACTCTGTTAGGCTAATGAGAATTTTGTTCTTTACAAAACAGTGATACAATACTTCAGAGAAAATCAATATCATTTAGTTTTATTTTAATATGAAAAAAAATAATAATGATTTAAATAGATTTTGGAATACATTCTAGTAATGGCCATAGAGACAACTTTTCATTTTCTGATTCAGCCTGGGAAAATACCTGGAATTTTGGTAAAGCTGCTAGTATGAAAATAAGAAATGACATATGCCATCCATTTTTCCCGTTTTTATTGTATTTCACTGTTAAAAGTGTTTCACAACATTGGGAATGAAGTAAAAATAGAAGACTGAGAAATTCAGTGAACAGTTTGTGAACTCAGTTTGTGTAGTTCTGGTGTCAGGTGTTGAATTACAAGGGTTAGCTGGAACATGTAGAAATATTTTCTTTGGTTGCCATTTTCCACATATATGCAATTAAAATATTTTTATTATTTTCTTTCAGTCCAAGAATATTAGTATTCTGAGGATATCATTCTTAACAGTTTAACTAATATAATGTGTCTGGAGCCAGTAGCTTTATTTTCATACTCATTTTCTAGAACAGTGATTAATTTGAAAATGTGCTATCATGTACTTATGTATTGTACAGTCATAGCTGAATCCAAGAGTCTTGTACTCTGAAAGTGTACGGTGCTCTATGAAGTTCAGTACTTAGATTAATTGAGATTAAGGTATATTAGAATAGTCATTTTATATAATAAATTCTTTTACTCACTTTTTTTTTTTTCTCACTTCTCTATACATTAACTGTATTAATGATACTCCTTTCTCATGGGATTGAGTGAGAGTACATTAACACCGGTTTGGAAAGTGTTAGGTTTCAAAGTACTGAGATTTTGACTTGAAAGCCCCTGAGAAAATGAGAGATTTGGTCCACACAGAGAGTTTGAATACTGTAAAGTAGATAAGGCCTAGAAAAACATATTGAAAAGCGAAGAGAAAGTACTAAAGAACTGTGTGCCAAACAAACATCATCTCATTTGTTTAGACCTTCACATACAATGTACTGTATGTGATTCAGATCTGCACACTATAAAATGAATTTGCAGCTTGCATATAGAGATTTTTTGCAGATAAGAAAACAGAGAAATAGAAACTTTAAGTGAATTATTACAGTTAAAAAGCAGAAACCACCCAGAATATTATCAACATCAAATTATGATTAAAATTGAAGTCTTTGAATTCATAGGTTTTTTGGTTTTATGACAATGACTATTTTCTCTCTCTTTATTTATTTATTTATTTTTTCTTTTGTATCTGTGTGTAAGATCATCAGAAATAATAAAGGAAATGTATTCTTTTGACTTTCCCTTCTAAAGCTGTTAGGCAGTTACTTGAGTTTAAGCACAAATGATCTGAAAGCCTTCAGAAGAACCACGAATGTGTTTCAACTCAGACATTTTAATTTTGCCTTGTAGATGACAGTCATTAAAATGTAAATTCTCAAATGAAGAATGACACAAATTTGTAGGACATTCTGCAAAGTTGTGTGAATTTCCTTGTATGGCTTTGTATTCACAAAGAAAAATTGCTGTTTTTGTATGAGCTTCTCCATGCTGGCAGTCAAAGGTAGTTCTCAAATAGAAAGAATTTGCTCAGAAAATGCAATAGACTTTCTCTCAGTTTCCATTGCAGCCCAGGAAGAAGTCACCTGGAATTCACACAAATACACACAAATACACACACACACACACACACACATATTTACACATGCACTATATGCAAGACATTGGAGTAATTATTTAATTAATTAATATAAGGTGTATAATGTAAGCTGATGTTTATCTTCCATTTTTATTATCAGTTCCCTGGAACATTTCACTCACAAATAGGATAGCATCCAATCCAGTTATAGTGCATGTGTTTCAGCAGTATTTAATTTCATCACTGATTTAACACTCTGCACGGTGACAGATGCTTTGTTATTCTTAGTAATAGTTTACAATTATTTGAGAAATAATAGTATGATGGATTTGTAGGAAGAGACACCAGAGGACAACTGTATAACTAATTAGTTCAATTACCATTTCATTCATTCATTAAAACATAACCCCTACATTTGAAAACACACGTGAAATCAAGTCTGGTAGAATGAACATTAATTTTAAATTGTTACTTATCTAGTGTAGACATTACTTGGAAAAGACACACTCCATTATTATCACTCAGAGTCAAAGATAATACTTCATTTATTAACATTTCATGACAAGGGAATGATGGCACAAATACAGTTACTAGAGTTATATAATGGATTCTAAATACAATATAATGAACAAATTTGTAGGTGGAGATGCATCCAATGTTTTGCAGAGCTACCTTTTGATAGTGGAATTTTTAAAAAATGTCACTATTTGAAGAGGATGTCCTCTGCCCTTAAGCTTAAATGGAGTGTAGATGTCAACTCACATTCTGCCTTCTCTGTGACTCCAGATATTGAATAACAGTGTTGTGGCTATGCTTTCAATCTCTGTTTTTATAAGTGTCAACTTTTGTTCCAAATGTACCAGTTCTTATTTTTTTGCTTTCCCATTCACCCATGACAGTTCACGAGTCAGTTTTAGAAACAACAGTTTTAAGAATTCATGCCTTGGTGATATGAACACCTGAGCTCCCTTGTGTGCTTCAGTGCAGGAGCTAATGAGTGAAGACAGGTGATTTGTAGTGTAGATAATACACAGTTGGGTACCCCAGACGTGTGTCTATTCCTTTGTCAATGATGATAACAAAAAGCAGGCATGCTGAGTAGTCAACCAGTGATATAAAATAAAATATTTGTCAAATGGATAGGTTTACTGGAAAAAAAATAATATTTTTGCTCCTCTGATATATTAGTAAAATGAACAGATACTAAAAATCACTGCTAACTAGCACATTTCTTATCAAATTTAATAATAAATTCTTTTTTTTTTTTCTTTTCTTTTTTTTTTTTTTTTCAGTTGCAAGTTGAAGGGCTAATCTCTCTCTCACTCTGTTATGTTTAGTGATTATGATGACCCTTTGGAAATACCTGTGGATCTAAATTCACTGTAGTTATTTTTCTGGCTTGAATGTGAGACTTAAGCCCTGAATTTTGGAGATTAGTAGACTTACATGGAGTGATTTAAAACATAGAGAGTGTACTGACAGGGAATACTTTGATTTGATGACCATTTGGCAGTCAAAGCACAAGAAAAGCACAATTAATTTGTAAACATTTTCATCAGAAGTATATTGTATTAAAATGATTAATAGATAATTTTAAATCATTTCCGTTTTAAAGTTTGAGAAATAATACATAACAGAAAGCCAGTGTCTTCTAAACTTTTGCAGAAAAAAGGAACAAAGGGAAATTCATGACTGTAAAAATACTACTGTAAGCAGAGCAAGAGCACGTGAATGTCTGTAACACTGGTGCTATTATGTAGTCCAGGTGCAACCGTGCTCAAAGATCAGTTCTAAAGGTATAAAACATATCCTGGTCCAAATCTTGATATTCAGAAAGGAAATTTAGAAAATATGCTTTCAGATTGAGTATTTTTGGCATTCTTTCCATCTCCATTCTGTTATTTTCCTTGTGTTGAATTAGAACACAAGTCTTGGAAAACCAGAAATATCACTGTGTGAGATTAAAAATTGAAATGGACAGTGGTTTTTGCAAGATAAAAATCAGCAGTGAATTGCCTAACTATGGAGCAAGCAACAGCAAGCAACTAATCCACCAGTATTTTTCTTATTTTAATGTTTGGGATAGTATTTACCTTCTAGTTGTACATAGAAGATTTGTTAAATGCAGTATACAATGCGTTTCTCACATGGCATTTGCAGTCTTACATACTAATTGTGATTGCTATGTGATGAGAGTGGATGGCTTGTTAGGCTCTCTTGAGTGTAGAGGAAAGAAAACAATCTGTGCTATGATAAATAATGTAGAAGGCTGATAGCCCAGGCTCTCTAGGTAGGAATAATTTTCCACTCAATACACAGTTGGGACCCATATGCAGAGAAGGGACACTTGGGGGAAAAAGACTGATAATTCTATTGCAAATTTCAGTGCATCCATCACCACTGTTTCATTTACACTGCTTGTTTGTGATTCAGGAAAAGCATACTATAGGAAGTGGAAAAGGAAAGACTTTATTATGAATGTTCCAAAAGCCAGACTCTGCATTGCTTTGAAATGCTAACTACCTTTAGATAAAACAACAGTAGACCAGTTCAGAAAACATTTGTGATGTTTATGTATGCCTTTAGTAGATGATTGGGTTATCCATAGCTATGCTACTTAATTGTTAATGACAGGTTGTTTAAAAACATATTAGAAATGGCTCCAACCTGAAGAATGATTATATTTATAGGACAAAGAAGCACTGAACACAAAACATTCCCACTGGATGAAGTTCCTTCTCTTTTGGTGGTGACGCTATTGTACTTTCCTAAGCCTCTGCTGTGATGTCAAGAACATACTATGTTTGTAAAAGATAGAGCAAGTTTTGAGAAGTGTCAATTATGCAGTTTCTGAGCATTGGGCCTTTCTTGCTTAATATTTTCACTTGTATTTGTTGGTATCTCTGCTAGTCCTTAGGTTCCTGGACAGCTTGGGGAAATGTGTGAAAGAAATGAAGAGCTAGTTTTTCCCATCCAGACTACTGTCTGTAGCATCTGTAAATGGTTGCATGAGCATTCTGAAAAACATGTGGAAAGGATTAATTTCTTACTTCCGTTAGTACATGTGTTTGTTCAAGAAGTCATTAGCATTTAGTATGGATGAACATTCAGGCACACTACCAATAGCTTGCAAGCTATTGTCTACAGTGCTCATTCTCCAAGGGGCATTACAACAGGAATCTATGAAACTATTGCACAGGAGTTTGCTTCGGACACAAGTTAATTTCAGACTGCACAGTTTTATAGTATTTTACTCATAACAAGACAGATTTCACTCACTATGAAAAAGAAGTTTAAGAAAAATACGAAGAGGAAAATGTGCAGAAGAAACAAAATAAATACATGTAGGATCCAAGATCCAGCAAAAAATATATTGTTTTTGTTAAAAAACAAAACAAAACAACAGCAATAACAACAAAAACCCAACATATTTTAAAATAGCCTGAATAGTGATATAGTGATCCTACCACAGATATTCAAATCGATGCATCATAGCATTTAAAGAAACTCACACTCTGTGTAAAATCCCTGTTTGTATATTTTGCCTTAAGACTTAGGAATTACTTATGAATTCCCATCAGATACACACAAGCTTAATCTGGAAAACTGCATCTGTATTCCTCTCTTCCCACCTGTAGCTATTTGACTAAGTTTTTCTATGGAAAAAAAAAAAAAAAAAAAAAAAAAAAAAAAAAAAAGAAAAGAAAAAAGAAAAAAAGAAAAAAACAAAACCTAAAGCTAAATTTTTGCAATTAGGTTCAGTCTTAAAATTCTAAAAGATTTTTCTTTTAGGAAACCTAACTCATACCAATGCTGCTCCACTATCAAGAGGAAAATCTCTTGAGCTACTGTCTAGTTAAGGCTCTACTAGATTTATTCTGTTCCTTGCAGTCCTTTGTATTGCATATTCCTCTTGAGATAACATAAAATTGCAAAGCTGATTGTCTAAGATAAATGACTTCCAAATTCATATTCTTCTGTGTGGCAACACTGTGACACAAATGATGTTGCTGAAGTGCTCATCAGAGATTACAGTCCTTTAAACAGCAGTGTTACACTGTTTAGTTAAAATGTGAAGTAATGCTTAGGGATTATTGTAGGCAATTTAATCCAGAAAGATATCATGAAGAAACATTTAAAAATATTAGATTCCAGAATACTGTAGAGTGGAGTGTTTATTCAGTGTATACAGTTTTCTAGTTGTCAGTCTGGCACATTGCTGATTATTGCAATATCTCTTTTGAACTGTTAAGTTTTGATTTTAAAATCTGAAGACTTAAAAAGGTTATATTTCTAAAGCATGCATACATAAGGTATATTCATTTTTCTCTTTTATTACTTATTAACCTTAGAGAGCCATGATTCTGTTGGTCACAGCACTGCAGATTCAGAGCATGTGATCAGAAATTTGTGAAATAAACATAGGTAGGAGGCCAAACAGTACTTTGAGTCACAGCTGTATGTCTGAGATGCACAAATGCACACACTATATGTGAAAAGAGTGTGTGAAAATATGTTTGAAGAAGAAAATGTAACTTTGAACTCCTTGTTCTCAATGTCTGTAGTTCCATTCTGTTCTCAGTGAGGTTGCAGATGTTGAGGTGCTTAGTCAAGCCTGGAAACACTAGGCATACATAGAGTAGCTCTTATAACCACTTCAGTGTGAGAAGTTTGCTCCAAAAAAATCTGTATTTTTTATACCAGTTTCCTGAATACTGACAATTGTGTTGACAGTAAAAACAACCTACATAAGTATGTGGCTACTGGCAAGGGACAGTTGTAGGTCAGTGTTGAGGGGAAGGTCCTTTACAGTAGTTATTGTGCTATTGGAACAAATAACAGGCAGAGCGCCTTTGAAAGTGGTCCTTTTGTATTACATTTGTTTGTCTGTTGTTACAGGACTTTGTAGAACTGGTGTTGCGCCTTTGATATCATTTTAGGTCTTTTTTTCTTCAGCCCATAACCTACCTTTTTGTGCTCTATTTGGCAAAAGGGTTTATTTACTTCACCTTTCACATCTAGACAATTGTGTATTCACTGTGAATGTTCAGTAATATGAACCATAGTTTTCTGGGAACTGCCACTGCTCTTGAATGAACTAGAAAGGCTAATAAGAGAAACCATCATCACTTTTTTGATTCAGTAACATCTTTATTTTACTGATCTAGAAAACCATAGGTTTTTGTTTGTTTGTTTGTTTGTTTGTTTGTTTGTTTGTTTTTTTTGAAAAAAAAAAAATAAAAGGTAAAATTTGAATTTTCCAGACCTCTTCTTGGTAAGGTGGCTGCCTCACCAGTAGCACAGCTGAGTTCCCGAAGTAGTCACTCTGTATTGGTAACTTTCATCAATACTTTCTTTTTTATCTTTGTTTGAAAAAAAAAAAAAAAACAACACACTTTTTTTGTCCTGTGTTGAGCTCCAGGATGAAAGATAATGGGCAGCAACTGTGACATAAGTGGTTCTGTCTGAACATCATACAACTTCTGTACAGGTGAAGAAGCACTGGAATAGAGGCTCACCTGCAGCCCTCCTGCTTCCAAAAACTTGCTGATTTAAACCAATATAACCATACATACTAATTATACAAGAATTTCTTAAAGCATATTTCTTCAGTGGATCAAGAAATTGTGCAACATTTTGCTTTTCTGTATCAGCTAATACGAGTTCTTCTAATTAAAAGCACAAATGAGAAATTCTAACTTTAAAATACTCCTTCCATAATTCAGGTTTATATTCTCTTGGTGATTTCTGAATGAACAGTTAGCAGCTTGAATTTTCTTTATTATTTCACCAGTGTGAAATGCCACTGTTCTCTCAGTCATGCTATATTGACTTCATAAACCCCATTAGGAAATTTTAGCTCATCAGCCTGGCCTCTGTTCCTCATGGATTTCTCACCAGTACTTTCTACATCCTTCTTCAAATGTGTACAGCAAAATTCCTCTGCTAAATTGTATTAGAGGTAAAACTTTTCATGTTTCTACTTGGTGTTCTTCAGCTCACATTAGCTTCTATTGCTGCAGATTGCTCTGAAAACTCTGATGATGTAATTATCTACAGTGACTCATGTATCTCCATTGAAACACTGATTTCCAAGATAAGTTTAACCATTCTGGAGTTATAGTTTACAGTGTTGTTTTCCAGATGGAGAACCTTGATTTTGGCTGCTTTAAGATTTCTTTAAGCATGTAATTCAGCTTGTTACTTATGTCCCATTTCTCAATCAGATTTCTGCCATATGTACAGCCTCCTTTGGCCTCCCTTACTTTAGACTCGAAACTGATGAATATTTTCATCAATTTACACTAATTAGTATTTCATTTTTTACAGTTTAAATAATCAGAGTTAGAATCTCTTGTTAGTCTTTCATTAGGGTTAAATAGAGTTGTTCAATTTCTATGGAGACTGACACAGAGATATTAACAGTTTTTCACTGGACATATTCTTGTATCAAAGACAGATCCTGTGTATGAATAACTAGCTGGAAAAGAAATACATTGATTTTTGTGAAGTTTCATCATTAGAAGGAATTCAATATGTACAGTATATTTGATGTGTTTATATGTGTTATCACTGACGAAACTATTCCAAATTAGATTGGATAGGAATGCTGTCATGTAAAGAAGAATATGAGGAAGCAACAGAAAATTTCCCATGCTTGGCAGTGGGAGTGATCAGGAATGATTACAATTACTCTTATTGCTCTGCAAGAGGCTATTGTACAAAAAACAAACAAACAGAAAAATGGAGGGGAGGGAAAATCTTTATATGTGAATAAAAAGAAATAAGACTGGGGAGTGGGATGATAGAGAAGAAAATGTATCAAAGAATATGACTGGTGAAGGTAAATTATATAGAAGACATTCCAAAATGCATAGTCAGCCAAATCAAAGATATCATTACCTGAAAAAGTACATGGGACAAAAAAATTACCTCTAGAAACAAGTTTCTTAGGTTTTAAAATGGTCAGTTTTGTGATGTGCATTATAAGCTTTGTAATTTAGAGTAGAACATTTTCTATAATTCCACTCTCCACAAAGTGTTGTCAGGTAGGAAGCTCAAGGCCCTAAATCAGTCGGCCCTTCATTTAAAAAAACACTGAAAATGCATGTGATGCTGTTGATGCCTTGATGTGTATGTAAACATGTATGCACACATATGTGTTACAAGTGTCTATGGTTTACAGTCATTCACCTAGAAGTAGAGATCTTGAAGGATGTTCTGGGTCGTGTGAGGGTTTTACTGTCAGTGTTTCCTTTCAAAACAGACTAATAATCAAAATACAATATTGTCAAAAGGAAATCAACTTTCAGTACATGAGTTGTAACCCAATATCTAACTCAATATCCTGTCTCCATCTTGACCCATAATGGTTAGCAATATGGAGTGCCCCCCCGCCCCCCAGTAGTATGCATCTAACTTCTGGAATATTGTATTTCAAAGTTATATTTAATAACCTCCACAAAATGTGAAATAACACATGAATTTACCTAACCCTGTTTTGAACCATTTTTCTCTTTTGGCTTCTACAATATTTTGTGATAACAAATTCCACAACTGAACTATATGAATTATGATTTGATTTATACAAGTGCAGTATTCTCTTTGAAGTTCTCTCTATTTTTTTTTTTTTTTTAATGCAAGAAATACAGAGTCAATATTATTACTTATTCTGTACTATATCATTTATAATAGTTAATCTTTGTCAATGTACTTTGGTCCTGCCTTTATCTCTCTTCTATATAAACCAGTTCAGATACTCAGTCCTCTGTACAGAATGTAGAAAAAGAAAAAAAAAGAAAAAAGAATATGTGAACACCCAGGTATTTTGTTAGGTGTCTGCGGAGCTTTCAGGCAGGTGTCTATTGACTTCTGAGTTCTCCTAAAAATGTCGATCATGAAGAGAGGACTTGGATAATTTTCTAGAACTTAGTTAAATAAAATCCACATAAATTCAGAATTGACATAGACCTCCTATGTGTAAAAATACAAAGCAAATAGAAGGAGCAAATACTTTATATCTGATGTTAGTCCTAGTATCATGTACCTGTTATTTTCTGTAAGAGAAGAGAAACTCCATCTTTTCTTGAGCATTGTCAGCTTATCTTTTACAGTGGTAAAAGAGGGTTGTTTTTTTTTTGTTTTTTTTTTTTTTTTTCTTTTTGGCTAAAAAGTGGTTTAGTTGAAAGCTAAAATGGTTATTTACTCTTCTAAGTGACACTGAGGTTTTTTCTTGGCAGTTTTCTACATGATGTCAAATCCTTTTTTTTTTTTTTTTTTTTTTTTTACCCATCTATTTTTTATCTTTTGCTAATGTTACAAATCTCATTATGTTCTTACAACCTTCCTTCCTACCTTCCTTCCTTCCTTCTACAGTACTCCTTTTGTTAGGTTACATATAATGGGCCAGAATGATCCATGGCACAAAGCCACAGTATTAAATTGAGAATTAATATAGAGCAATATTCTTAAACCTACAGTCATTTTAACACCGAAAATGAGGTATAGAAGCATATTTCTAAGACCTTTGCAAATGAAAGAGACAGGACTGCTGTTTAAGGGAGTTTCCGCTGAGTACAGAGACAGACTGAATGCAATCAATCAAAAAAGATTTGTTCAAGAGTCATAAATTAGGCACTACCTTAGATTCCTTCAGTCTCCTTTTCTTATATATCATCTTGTGTTCCGACATTCAGTCTGAAGTATTTCCTCCATCCAGTAAAGAAAGATTTTCCAAACTCAAGAGTCCAATTAGGAAAAATGTTCCCCTGCCTTTCAGCATTGCATTATCTGAACCAGTTCCCTCCAGAGCACCCTCCACAATGGAGGCATTTATAACCAAAAGTATCTCAGTAGGAAAGGGTACTCACTTATTGTACGAAAAATTGAAATCTACAGACTGAAAACAGGCACAGCTTGAGTGCTGCAGTATACCTGCTTTGTGTCTGTTTCATGACTGATGCAGTATTCAACAACAGTGAGGAAACTACAGGGTAAAGATGGGCTGAAAAGTTTGATAAAAAAGTGAGAAAAGTAGTTCCAGACCAGCTGCTGCTATGAGTGGGGTCTGTAGTTACAAGTGCTCATTCCGGTCTTCAGCTAGGAATTACTTCAGCAGCTTTTGTTTTAAGGATTCCCTTGTCTTTTGAAACTGCCTCCTTAACTAGCACTTCCAGTTTTTGCAGCAGCACCTGTTATGTGAATTAGCCACGGTAAAAGCATCTCCTGTTCTTTAGATGGGAGAATTTAAAATATAAAACTTTTTCTTCATTTCCTTCGTTGTCAAGTTTTTGTCAACAATCACAAGAGGCAGAAACATTCTCAATTACTAGTTCATCATTTGATGGTGAACAGATCTCAGCTGTGCTGGCCCAAATATCTGTTCTCCCACACTGTCAGCATGCGGAGAGCCGCTTCCACTTTTAAAGCCTTTCTCTCCTCCTTTCATTTTCTCTCTCTCCCTCTGTGCCTCTCTCTCTAATTTTCCCCCAGGAAAAGTTGAAGCCAATGCAATTGCCCAGTTCTGCTCTCAGCAGAGGCACAGAAGTGGTTCTGATGGAAAAGCTGAAAGGTTAATGCAGTGCACAGACAGGAGTGGGCGACATCAGAGGCCGATACTGCTACTGTAACCACTGCCTGAGACATCAAGAAGTGAGGCTTCCTAAATGCCATCAAAAACAGATCCCATATATTTTAATTATATTACATATAATTTAATTGATAGAGGTTGTGAGCATATGCAGGAAAAACATCATTATACATTTATACCATCTTCTGAGGCAGATTTCTAACCTAGATAGACATATTCTATAGGCATTATACAGTGCCTTATGTGCCCATTTTTAAACCTGATATTTCTGTCTAATCATCAGTTTAGGTAATGAAGCAAGATCTGACTGTTATTTCCTTTCACTTTATCTCTGTGCTATTGGTATTCTCTACCTTTCCCATCGTTGTAAGTTCATTTGTTTTCATTGTGACAGCTGATGTCAAGCTGATCTGTATTTATCATCTCACCTTCAATATTTGCTAGGATGTGCCACAATTAGAATGGCTGACATTTTGCTCTAGGCAGAACCAAGATTATATTGTCTGCCTTCACTGTGGGTTACTTGTCTTGCTACCCTTTACAAACACACAGTCATTTAGATTCATGGCTAGGCAATTCTGTATTCTATGTTGACTCAGTTGGGGTAGTGGGTTTGCTTCCTGCTCCTCTGTATCACAAAGAAGGAATATGGCTGGGACAGTAGAGAGGCAGCAGTAGAGGAAATGAGTAAGGACATGGTGAGTGATGTCTAAACAAAACTAAGACAGTTTTGGACTGGACGAATTGTTGTAGTATGTAGTTTTTTGAATTGATGAGAGCTTGATGGTTGCAGTGATTTCTGAGCAATACAACTCTGGTGCAGGCAGATTACATAGATGTAAGTGTGCTAACATCTGTCCTTCTTTTTGAAGGGCTAGAGTTAATTTTCTTGGTAGTGGATGGTATGATGCTTTGTTTTGGATTTAGAAGAAAAATAATGTTAGTGCCCTGATGTTTTTGTCAGTTGCTGCTGAGGAATGCTCACACAGAACCAAGGACTTATCTCCCTGCTGGCGAGGGGATGAAGGTACTCAAGGAGCTGGGAGCCAGGGCAGCCATAGTAATGGTCCTTACCATTTGGTGTTATTCTTATCCTTAAAACTGGGGGAAGTTCACTAGAGGGCACTGTTGCTCAGAGACTGGATGAGCATTTTTGGACTGGTTGGTAGTGAACTACTGCTTTGGGCATAACATTATTATTATTATTATTATTATTTTCCTTCTTCCCTTTGCTTTCCTGCTTAACCATCTTTTATTTCAACACAGGTATTTCATTTTACTTTTTTTTTTTTTTTTCTTTTTCTTCCCCCACTTCCTCCTCCCATATTCTCTCCCTGATTCCAATATCAGGTATTGAGTGAGCGAACAGCTTCTGATGCTGAGCTTCTTGCTGGGTTAAGCTACATCAGAGAAGAGAAAAAAATACTATACCTGAGAGAGTATTTCAGCAAACTGTAGTTCAACAAAGAAACAGAATTGCCCAGAAGATAAAATATGTCAAAGTTCAGGTCTATTTTCTGTTCAAAGAAGTTATTTCCAAATTATAGCTTCAGTAATGTTGGAATTTTATTATTTTGAAGACTAATTTAGAAGAAATGTTACTTATTTGTTTTCTGAAGACTAAGTATTTAACCCAAATCTTATTCTTATATCCTGCAGGTGGCATGTATAAGGATCTGAACTAAAATTTCACCTGAAATTTCAGTGCTGGTTCTTCCCTGGTTTAAACACATTCTCATCATATTTGTGACATTGCTACATTTACTGTCCAGTCCCATTGTGCCACATGAAATTTCATGCCATGAGGCATGATAGGTAGAGTTATACCATGTCACAGATTGATGGAAGCTGACAAAATGCAGCGCATTAAGAAAAATTCTTGACACGTTTGTGTATTTGTGAGCAAAGTAAAAGCCAGGTTGCAGCCTAGAAACCAAAGTTTCTTGAAATTTCTCATATATAGAAAGCTGATGTCTCTTCATATCTCATTTCTCTAAAGTATATATAGAAGAATCTTGGCTTTGTTTGAAGTTATATGCTTATTATCTATTGATGATTTAATGGTGGAGTCGCCATCCCTGGCAGTGTTCAAGAGGCATCTGGATAGGGAGCTAGGAAATATGATTTAGTGGTTTTTCTGTAGGTATGGTGAAGGGAGGACGGCTGGACTTGATGATCTTGTAGGTCCTTTCCAACCTTGTGATTCCATGATTCTATGAGGTGGCAGTGGAGTTGATGGCCTAGTGGTTGCTAACAAAGTGGCTCTTGGCAAAGTTTTCTGCTCTGCAAGTTAGAGAATGGGGTTTACAACTTCAGATATCAAAAACTGGTTGCCATAATATACATGTGATCTCTCCAGCTTTCAGAATGTGGTGCTGTCTTAACCCCTGGACATCCTGTTCTTTGCAGTCATTGTTTGTATTGATTTAGCTTGGCTAAGTATTCAGTTACAGTTTCTTCCTCAGTAGTTTCTTCAGAGCACCAAGATGATCTATTTCAGGGAAAGTTGCGTTACCTGCATGATGAGTATATTTAAGTACTCTGTGTATATACTGTGTAGAGAAGAGAAAAACCACACATGAAAACATTTCTATGAACATAGACAACATCTATTAGAAAACAGAAGTGTCTCAAACTCTGAGTTCAACAACAAAATTTTATGTCCAAAATTTTATCTTTAGTTTGCTTTGAAAGAGGGAAATGCAGAAGCAAAGTAAAATAGATGTATACTATTGCTAAAGTCAAGTGGTGGAAGTCAGGTAAATTGTTAGATATACCAATGCTTGTTCTCATTAGTGCACTAACATTCAGTACTTTACACATATTTCAGATATTATTTATTTATTTATTTAGTCTATCGAAAGCAAGCAAAAGTTTATAGTGAAAATTAAGTCTTCTATTAGAATAGTTGTCATAATTGTGCACAAAACTACTTAAGTCTGCAGTAGAAGCAGTAGATTTCAGACAGTAAATGTTGAAAACAATTGCTCCAAATTTAACCTAATTACGATAATTTGTCCTACTGTTTGTGTTTAGTGCTTCAGCTGCTATGTATAAATAGGTTAAGTGGCAAGCAAGCATAGGTGAACTTAAAGGTGAGATGGTGGGAAGCAAAACAAAATAAGAGTAATACATCCTTCAAGTACCCCACAAAGAGGTTAGATATACTAGAGTAGCTGGAGAGAGTTTTTTAATAGCATTCTCACGTTCTGCATTTTGCACCATATACTCAGTCATGACTTCAACATCTCATATCTATTGACTGTAGAGGGGCAGGCAGATTTCAGTGGGTTCAAAGTTATAGCAAATGTAAGTACAAAGATTTTCACACTTGAACCCTTAGCAATAAAGGGAAACATCATACACAAAATCTTCCCAAGTTGTTTTATATAATATAAGAATTAAATCATCAGTTTTTCTTTTCCAGTGGACATTGTTTGTAGACTTAAAATTAGTCGTCTATGACAGGTACTTTTTTGCTTGTCTTTGTGGTGGGCTGTGATGATTAATTACTGTCTGCTTCAGTTATCAACAGCAACAACAACAAAAATGATTTGCTTTGCTGATCTTTTACTCAGTGGATCTTTTGGTATATGTTCAAGGTAGACATTATAGCTAGATACCCTCAAAATATTATGTGGTTCACCAAGACTGAATATACATGTTAGATGCTAATCTCTGTCTGTTAAAATGAATAATCTTGTTCTAAATTCACGCTAGTCCAAACCAGTGATAAAACAGTTGAGTCACTCCTTCTCATTGTCTGTCTTTGTTTTGCTTTTTATTGTTTTGCAATTACTTGCAGGAGCTAACAATTCCTGGATATATAGCTTTGCAAAAAAATCTTCTAAGATGGCTAAAGGTTAACAACCAGCACCCACTGACATTTTAGTCTTGGTTTGTATAATATTCTATATGTATTTGTTCAATATTCACTCAGTACTTTGACAATAAAAAAAAAGAATAATAGAAATAATACCACTGGGGGCACTTAATGTCATAAGTCTCCTCAACTTGCCTTTTTGGATGTGAAATTTGACACACAATGTAGATGAGAGAACTTGAAGAGGTCCATAAGAGCCATAAACACTATAAAATTTTTCCTTTCAGAGCTTCAATGTGATGAGCAACATGCATAATGTTTGTATTGTCTGATGGCATGTTCAGATTCCAGGCTTACTAGGAGTTTAGAGCAGGGAATATACAAGAAGAAATGCTTTTACTTCAGAGCAGCCTGGTGCTTCAAAGGAACCAAAATATTTTGCCATAACTTTGGAATAGATGCTCCTGTTTTTGAGAATATTTTAGGTGTATGTTATATTGATGGTACATCCTAGTACAAGAAAGATGCAGTTAAGTATTTGGAGAAGATGTACATGTAGAAACCTAATAAAAATAATAAAGCATCCTTTTTTAGTGGCACACAAATTGCAGTATTCTACAACACTGTTTTTAGAGTATGGTAAATATCTAGGAAGTGAGTTGGAAGCAATTCCCCAGAGAAGTAAAATCTCAGTCCCATTGTATTCTTCAGGCTCAAAGCCCTTGCAGACTTGATCTGGTGTTTTTGATAGCTTTGCTCTGAGCAAGAGTGCCTCCATGAGTCACTTCCAACAAATATTTCTATGCTACTAAGAAGAGGAAATACATCATATTAAAAATCATTACATGATTTGATGAAATACAAATAACTGTAATAAGTGGCTGAGCTTTAATGTAGTAATGACTAGTTTCCTGTCTTTACAATATTCTGTGTAATAATTTCATGACATAAAACCAAAACTTTAATTTTATTTAAGGTTAAGTTCTACAGCTTGGAAGAAGTAAATGTGTTAGATTTAGTGACTGAAAGATTCTGACGCTTCAAGGAGCAACTGTCATCACTTAGTTCAACCTCCTGATTGAAGGACTTTTTCCAGTTGTTAACTTGTGTGAACTAGACACACCATTTAGGAAAAAAGCTTTCAAACATAAAAAGGCATTTGCAGAGAACATGTAAGACTGGTAATTGCAGCAATGGACATCTCTCTTCAGTCTTTTCATTTTCTCATTCCTTAAGTTTTTGCAGACATTATCGTAAGTAATGTTAAATTTATTTTTATGGTTCGTTGATAAAAATATCAATTAACATAAGACTGAAATCCTCCCCCAAACCATACATTCCTTTATGGGAACATAATCATGTTACTCTGCGTAGTCCTATACATCAGTCTTTTTGAATCTCCTTTGTGTTTGCTAGCTTTTTAAATTAGTTCTTTACATAGGTAAGTGTTTTGCTGAGAATGTCACATACCATTTTAAAAAACATATCTTCCCATGTCAGTTTTATATATAAATATATATATATATATATATTTTCTCTTTGATGAGATTTCCCACAAATTTTATCTACAGTGATTTCATTTTGATCATCTCAAAAAAGATGAGACATTAGCTCAGGGTCAGCCATTAACTCATCATGCCTGAGCTGATGAACACAGTTAAATCTGATGTCCTTTCAACACACAGTAAGTCTCAGATTGATTTTGTCTGAACCTTTTCTTAATATATCTTGTGTCATCTGAAATATTGCATTCAAATTTTCTTTCTAGTTATAAAAAAAGACTGAAAAAAATTGGAATATAGCTGTAAAAGTTATGTAGAAGTTTGAAGGGAACATAAGGAAATAAAGGCACATTTTACATGCTGAAGTCAACTATGATCAAAATTAGTGAAGAACCAGTTTAACTATCTGTTCTAAGATAATTGTGCAAATCAGATTCTTCTGTCTTCCTCTAATTAATATTTAATATTCTCTTAAAGCACTTCTGCTAGTTTTGTTTGCAACATAAAATCTACGTGTCACCAGCTTTTTTTCTTAACCATAGTGGAAAGTGTCAGTTCTCTATCATATGATTTCCTGTAGGATAATGAACGAATGCGATCTGAATTTTCAAAAAGTGGTCTTGATTTCTGGTTCACAGTGTCTTTGAGTAGTGGATCTACTCCTGAAAGATATCTCAAGATATTTTCTGGTAGAGATTTAAAAAGAGTATTTAAATATAATTTGAATAATATCTAAAATAAATCTTGGAATATTTTTGCATCTTTCCAATTATATTTGCATAGTTTTCCATTATTTTTCTCCTAGGAATCTAAGTATGGATACCAGCCTCCACTGTACTGAGTAAAGCACAAAAGTGGGATCATTCTGCATTTGTGTTACACTGCTGAGAAGAGAGGTTGCAATCTTACTTGCTATTAACTCTTAAAAAATGTCCAACAGTTCATTTTCTAACATTTTTTATTTTTAATTTGAGACCTCTAATGCAGTCCTTTAGAAAAGACTGACGTGCTTATTCTTTTTTTGCTGTGTTGTATAATACCAGGTCATTAATCATTAGTAGAAAGAGTAAAGGTCCCAATTTAGTGCCCTGGGGAGATATCTCCATTAATCGCTTGCCAATTCGAGGGGACACAATTGACTTTAACCTGCTGGCTACGGTCCACAGGAAAAGCTCTGACCCATTTAATCAGCCTGGAATGTGTTCCATAACCTTTCAAGCTGGATCATCGAATGTCAAGTTCTGTCGAAGGCTTTATTTAGTCAACCATGACTGGTAACCTCCTTATCTTTTTGTGTCAGAGGTACAATAGTTTTATCAACGTGTTGTGGCTATTTTTTTTTTTTTTTTTTTATTTTTTTTTAAAGCTGAAAAACTGTGTTCTGCCCAAATGGTTTTGAAAGATTTACTGTAACTGCACTGGTATCATATTTTATGCACAAGTTTAATGAAAAAGTGAAATTTCTAAGTGCTCTTTTTTTTTTTTTTTTTTTGTTTTTGTTTGTTTGTTTTTTGTTTTGTTGTTGTTTTTTTTTTCTCCGTACTTTTAACTGCACTTTGAGTAGTAAGCATGTTTAGTGTGCTTCAATCCATAGTGAATTTCTTCAGAGATTTGAGAAAAAATAACAGAAGACCCTCCAGTTTCTGATACATAGTACGTATTTTCTTTATTTAGCACAGCTTATGTTTGCCTGCTGCCATCATTACTGCATCACTGTTCAGGAATAAATTAATTCAGAACTTCTCTTGAATGTGAATGACCCACTGAATCAAGATGATATTGTTGTTAAGTGGATTTAAATTCCTTTATGTCTGTGCATTTACTTCATCTGCCAGATCAGTTTAACTAAACCATTCTGTGATGAATTATAAAAATATCCAGTGATATCTGCAGTTCTGCAAATAATAAATCAGAGTTCCTTCTGAGGGAAGTACTGACTATGTGTCTACTTATTCAGAAGTAGCAAACCAAATGCAACTGCAGAATAGCAGTAGTCCCAACAATAAAACTTCTGTGTTTATTTTCTGTCTGATGAAGCAGCTATCTGACACCTACAGATGTCTCATAAAATGGAGGCAGATTGATGAGCTTACCTTATTGACTGTTTCTTGATTCTGTGAGAACTCTGTTGCTTACAGCAGTGTTGGCAGTTTTCTTTCTCTCTTTTGCTTATTCTCTCATTCTCCATTTTTGCTGAGAAGGAATTCTTTACTTTTTCAACCCTTTTATTTTACAGAATGATCTTTAAAATGTGTGATAATAGCATCAAATGAAAATAATATTGAAAATAATGATGATAATAACACTGAAATAATTTCTGCCTAGGTATAGGTGCCTTCAACTGTCTGACAAAGTCATTGCAAGGAATAAACTGTACATTTTGTTAGAGATATTTAATTTCATTTCCTAAGTTAGGATCAGCATCAGTCTATCATTATGTTTAAAAGGATGCATTTAAGAAATAGTATTGAATTTTTAGTTAAGATTTTTACTAGATTTGAATAATAATAGCCTACAGACATATTAATGATAATGAGTATGCAAAATGTTCTATATAAAAGAAGATCTGACAGGCATGAGTGGTGACAGATGATGACCAGAATTTTCAAAATTTATGATCACTACAATGTGAAAAAGTAATTATGAATAATAAAAATCTGTTACAATAATTAGCTGTAATGAATGCTCATAGCAAGGTAAATGAACTGGAACAATTTAAAGCGATAACATGCAATTTGCATTTTATAATATGTCAGAACATTTTATCATTCCACAGTCAGCAATATTCTCTTATATCACCACAATTCTCAACATTTTAACTGTGCACATCACATTCAAGACAGTTCTTCAGTTGGGATTTGTATGTAAGGAAAAGTGGTAAGAAGTATTACTTCACTGAAGAAAGGTTCACCACATTTAAAATAAATATTTGCATGTAGATGTTATCTGTACACACATGATAATAAAGCTGTTTGTAGCATAGGATTTACCTAACTAATAAACCGTTTATGGTGTGGGATAGAGTATGAAGTGCCAGTATGCATTTTGTACGAACTAGGACACGTTTGTGATGGTCTTGCTGAATTTTCCTTGTATGCTCATTCATTCGTATTGTTCATTTTGGAAACTAGACTTATTTGAGGTGTGCAGGTTCCGATTCTCTGAAATGGTGTTTTAGCATGTGAGAATATGGAAGTGCTCAGGGAGCCCAGCAAGCTAGGGGACAGATGAATTTAGAACTACTTTAAAGTTTGCATCTCTGTCTCTTTCAAATTATTTCCAGCAGTGAACCATGAATATTAGGATGATAAGGTTACAACAGACTGGTTCTAACTGTTGGATCTCACTGTAGTCACTCCCGAGTGGACTGTCATAGCTAGCAATCAAGGTCACTTTTTTCATTACAGTAAACCTTTCTGAAGGTCTGTAATTCATCATTCCTTAGACATGTGATGTATCAGATCTAGGAGCATCTCTCTGATTTACTTCAGTCTTAAGTATTCTTCACTTGTACCATTATTCTTCAGAACACAAAATAGGCAGGGCAAGCTGGCTCTCTTTTTTTCTGTTCTGCTAATTTATGAAAACATTTCTGAGGTACTGCACTGGTAATACGTCATAACCTTGGTGAACCATTGGTGACATGATCTTCACTCTTGCATAAGCAAACTGCCTTTTGAAAAGTTTGTTTCTAGTTCTCTGCTGTCAGTCTAGGTGCCATTTAACCTTGTGATGGAGTTTCATTACACCTGTACTATTATTCCTGAAGATATTTATGGCAGAATAGGCATAGGGGTATTTCCAAACAAACCTGTAACGTGATTGATGGTATAGCATATGGAAGTCTGTCAGAGCACTGAATCAGATCTTTTAGAAACATGTGTGAAATAATTCCTCTCCTCATTCAGTATTAGGACACAGAAGCTGTCCTGATAGGTACATTGAATGTTTGCTATTGCTCAGTCTGCTTTTCAGCAGATTCTTTGAAGCAGAGGGAAGAATTTCTGAGCTTGCATTTTATAAGGTATCTTATAAATTTAATAAATTTATATTAATTTAAAATCTTTTTAATTTTTAAAGTACTAATAGTAATTTTTATTTAATATTTGAGCAATAGTAAATAACATCAGATAATCCCAGAAATACCATTATCCTCACATTTGATATAATATATATATTTTTTCTATTTAGTCTAATTCTAGCATTAATGACTGTATTTTCATATAGGAGAAATATTAGCTTATTTTTCCTTTAGACCATTTTTACCCTCCATTAAAAAACAGCTAGTTTTCCAGTTATATTTTCAACTAAAATGCTTGTATGATTGTATGATATGAATGAAACTCTTGTTAGAGACCTGAAGCCTAGGAAGACCCTTGAAAGTTACAGGCTTTTTTTTTTTTTTTTCCCCTGTTAACTCTGAACAATTTGTTTTTTCTGGGTCAAATGAATTTCTAGATAGACCAACTACTTTCATGTATGACAAGGACAGTAGGACATCAAAACATACATATATACCCCAGGGAATGTCTTTAAACTTCTCCTTTTGATAATACTCTTCCTGACATGTTCAATGTATCTCTCACATCAAAGCTTTATTTATTTGTTTATTTATTTAAAAGAAACATCTTAAGTCTGTTTTTCTTAGAAAAAGCATGGAGGTTGTTTAAATAAGAACAAATGAATTATATGCTTTCAGAAGAGGAATTGCAATGTGCTTGAGCAAAGACATCTGCTATTCTTATTTTCATTTCCCCAGGAATAGAAATGTGTTGTAGAAGGTGGTAACTTAGTGCAAAAGTCTATGGAATACTGAACATTAAAGCCAGTGAGAACATTAAAAACATTAGTAAAAACGTTATACTGGCACAAACCTTTGTCTATATTCTGAGTTAGAGCATGAAAGTATCTGGAACAAGTTTACTCAGAAGTTAGCTTTGTAATGGTGCTCACCTGGGTATTGTGTCTATTCTACGCATAGCAGCAGATGCACTGTTCCCTTCTCCCTGATGTGCTTTGAACTAAGTAGAATCATAGAATTCTGTGGTAGAATTACTGTGGTAAAGACCTTCAGGACCTCCAAATTCAACCATCCTACCAAGTTCCATCATTAAATCATGTCTCTTTAGTGTCACATCCATAAGTTTTTTTTTAAATACATCAAGGGATGGGAACTCCTTCCCTGATGGGAACACACTATTCATACTATTCCTGAATCAGACCTTCTTGGCCACCTGGGCACATTGCTGGCTCATGTTCAGCCTGCTATAGACCAGCACCCCCAAGTCCTTTTTTGTTGGACAAATTTCCAAGCACTTTTCCCAAAGCCTGTACTGCTGCATGGAACAATTATGACACAAATGCAGGATTTGGCACTTAGATTTGTTGCATGCCATGAGTTTGGAGTCAGCCCACTGATCCCACTGATCCACTAGATCCCTCTGCAGAGCCTTCCTACTCTCAAGTAAATCAAATCCTAATTTCTGATTAAACAGAGTTTATCCATATACACTGCTCAATAAGGGAAGAAGTATTGCAGAGGAAGGGATAGTTTTTTTTTTTAATTTAAATATATATATATATATATATATATACTTAACACTCAGTCACAGGTTCCATGTGCCTGCTTTTGCAAGCTGGGGGAAAACCAAGGAAATCCCTGCTAAGGGCTACTGTGCAGGTGCAGTAACTCTGTAACGTGCTGAAGCACTTGTAGAAGGAAATGTCTAGTGAAATTTACTACACATTAATAATAGCTTTCTTTTTCTTTTCCCGGTTCTCATTGTTTAATAGCTAAATCTTTTCTTCTTGTTTGTGTTGTCTTTATAATGAATAACCTACACTGTTTCTTTCTCTCTTATGTCTTTATTTCATTACAGTACTACTGCAGGTTACTCTTAAGACAGAACAAAAAAGAAAGGCACAGTGAGATAAAGCTCCGGAGGGGAGTGATCTCTGTTCTCAGGGTGAGAATTAGCCTAGTCCACAGGAAACTTTTTAAGAGTCGTTTGTTTAACTGAGTCAGTGTATCATTTCCAATGAGTGAAATTGGGACTGGGCTCTGTACCTGCCCAGGCAAGATGGTGGTGTGTGGGGGTAGATGTAACTGTGAGCAAGTCACCAAAGAGCTTATCAGATTCTTTGGTAGACCTTATCACTGTGAAACCCTAGAAGACCAGAGTGTGAGACCAAGAGCAAGCAGTGTCTGTTTGCATCTAAGGGTAGAGAGGAGGTTCCACTGATATGCATTGTTAATCCTGTTATTCTTAAGAAACCTTTCATCCTTTATCACTGTTGCTTGGGAGAAGCTGGGACCAATTAACTGTTTAGAGGAACTGTTTGAGGAACAGGAATATCTTGCTTGTAAGTGAATAGTATATAAGATGTATGTTGAACACAATAAAGACACACTATTCTGATGCTACAAGAAACTAAGAGAGCTCTCTAACTCGACTGAGCACCGACAGTGGTGCATGGCTGGAAAGTGGTGATGCTTGATATGAGGACCTTCACTCAGCTCCATGTGAGCTCCAAGATCACTAGGAGGGCAGAGACCTGCCTATTTAGAATGTAGAAATTTCCTTCTGTGCATACTGGAATCTTTTGGGTTCTCCTGCACCACCAGTGCAGTGGGAACAAAGCAGAAGGTTGCCTTGTCTTGGCAAGAGAGACTGCATGACCTCTGTGAGAAGCAGCTACTTCCTGGATACTGATCCCTGCTCAGTTCAGATCATGATCTCAGTGTAGAGAGTTATATATCTACACTTTACTTTGCTTCCTGGTCCAGACCACATGGCTCAGTAGAAAGGAGACCAAGCAAAACAGCAAGTAGTGCAGTTCTCTGCACATTTTGTTCAGTATTAATTACATGTGATCAGAGGCAGTGACAAAATTAGGAAAATTATGTTGTTTGCCTGTATATTTCCTTCACAGGATACACAGTTTTGTATTTGCATATGCTTTCTGGATAACTGAAGACAGTAAGATTTTAATAGTTTGATCCAGATTTGAAAATGCAAACTATGTAGATTAGCAGAGTTTGACCAGTTTTCTCTTTGAACTATAGCATTATCGTATGTTCACATTCCGTCACTATGTGCAGTTTGAAGTTTTATTATTGCATAAAACCAACATTATTTAAAGTCATTAGATGAATAAGAGTACTGAATGTAAACAAATTTCATATTGTTTAGAGCCAAAATGCAGTTCAAGTACAAAAAAAAAACCACTGAATTGAAGCAGCCTGGTATTCATTTGTACTACTCTCCAAGTTGCTTGTTGTTGCAAAACACAGGAAGACCAGGATAACTGACTCAGAACCAGCAGTCTGTGTAGGATAGTACATAGAACAGTATCTTAATGATACTGTTTAAAATGAACAGAATTCTGAGTCTCTGTGGAACTGTGTGAGATTTATGGCCTCCTGCAGAGGAAGGAAAAATCATTTTCTTGCAAGTTCATGATTCCTGCCAAGTGTTTGTAGCTTTGTTGGGAACAGCTGAAAGGCTTCTGTGGATGGCAAGAGTGTTCACCATCCTCTTTTTGGCCTCCTCTTCAAGTAGTGTTCATCATTTCTGTAAATTAGGATACTTTTGGATGACAAACCATTGTTTTTACTGGCCACTTTCTAAAAACTTCTTTCTTTACACAGATGCTCATGGCTCTTGGACATCATAACATCTATTTGATTTCCTTAGTAGACAAAATAGTCTATTCACAGAGATGCAGTAAGAAAGAGAGGTATATAAATGTTTTGACCACTGTCTATATTTTCTTAGCGATCATGATGATAGAAAAATTGTGGTTACAATAATGTCATTCCTTTTTAATGAAAGAAACTAATCATTACAGTTAAATATAAAGCAGTAAGAATCTTCCTACCACAGATTATCAACTTTCACCATGTGCTGTTTGAAAGGTATATGACAAAGGAACGCACTCTTCCATAAGTTGGCCTGGCAAGACTTACAGTTATTGACTCAACTCTCCGAAACATTGATCAGTACTTTGTTTGCCCTAGACATGTATGGATATTTGAAAATGGTTATGACTGTATCTTTCCATATACAACAGATGCAAATACTTGAGAGAAGAGAAAAATAAGGAGGTGCACAAAGTTATTATTGTGCTTCATGAGACACTGGAGATGTTACACAGAGCCTCTCAGTGGGCTTGCAAGCTGAGTCCTGGTTCCTGTAGGCCTGGAGCCCACAAGCTCTGTGAGAGTGTGGGGTCTAACTACATGCAACAACTTTGCATGGGATTTTCTGCTCTCTTTATGCTCTTCTCTGCTAAGTCTGTGGAAAGCCAAACAGATCCCAAATCTCATTGGCACAGAAGTACTGTATTTCCTAGTTTAACCTGTGCATTTAATCCACATAACGCCTCGTTACTCAGGCTTTATGGGTGTAATCCAGAGCTCATTGATCTCAGTGGAAAACTGCCCACTGAGCCCACTGGGCTTTTGATCACATCACATACATGTGGTGTTAATTACACCTTTAAGTCTTGAGCAAACCTACCTGGTTTGTGAGTGGCCTAATTTTTCAAGGTTGTGCATAACTGTAAGCTGAGTGAAAAGCAGGCTTCCTCCCATGTACCTGATGTAAAATCCTGCCAAGTACATCACAAAGGAGAAAGAAAAGCAGGAATTTATGGATGTGAATCTTTCCCTGACTCCACCCCAGTTCTGTATTTGGAGGACCCCTGTGCCACAGAGGTTCACAGGCTTGGCTCCAACACCTGGCCATGCTGTCTAGCTCCAAAATTGGCCTGGCCTCAGAAGTGTTTGTCCTCAGGACCGTGGGTGCCTCCCACAGAGAGCTGAAGGGAATGGAAAGCTTAAGCAGGCCCACAGGGAACTTAAATCCTAATTCAGGAGTACCAAAAATTGATTCTTTGCAGCTGTGGAACAATTTTTTTCTTTCCTGAATTGGGAAAAAAAAAGCTGAAGGAGCTCCAATATATTTCTGAAAGCCAAATTTTTATTGTACTTGGAAATTTTTATTTGATCAACAGTCTTGAGATTTGAAGAGGATTATTCACCTCCTTTCCTTGTTTTGAGACCCAGCATAAATAATCCATATAGTGATAATGCTTCACCTCCCAGTATGTTTCTTTGTCATTAATGTTCTCCAGCTTTCAGTGGGCTAGTGCACTCTGATTCCTGGCTGGATTTATGATGCAAATGTCAGGCAGGAACTGTGCCCCTCTGTTTTTAAGACAAAGCTTATTTTTTCATTGAATCTGATATAATTCATGGAATCTTTGGGAGAAAAAAAACTGAAAATATTAAAATTGTCTCCACATTTAAAACCAGACTTCAGGAGTGCCACATATTTCTTCTTTCAGTGAATTTTTTCCAGGAGTCATCATCTTGCTCAGAATGCATATCAAACACACATATATACACTCCTTTGTCACTCAGTGATGTCTTTTCTCTAATGTTGTCTGTATATTGCATATTTTTCCTGAAGAATGGGAGAATTTTCCTGGGTTCTTTGTATGTTTAGTGGGTTTGTCAAAATAAGGATCAATTAATAAATCATTTCAGGAACCAGAAGAATAAATTCTTTCATTAATAAGATGTATAGGAATAACTGTAGGAAGAACTTGCCCCTAAAATCATTCATACAGTGCTCAGAGAAGTCCAATGGGCACAATCCAAACCAGGTATTAAACAGACTACAAATTACCCGCTTGGTTTTCACATACAATTGTTGCTGATGATTCAAAAACGACTATGAGATCTCAGGACTTAGTGACATTTGGTTTTGTATTGAGTGATGACTAAATGGGAGACAGATATTCTTTGAAACAGTATTAACTATATTATTTGAACTCAGCCAAACTTTTTAGCTTAATCTCTACACTGTCAATGAAATTATTACATTACCAATAGCAAAAATGGCAAAACCATGACATTATTCTACTGAAATTATTATCCATTTCCATAACAGACCAATAAAGACTATGTGAAACTAGAGACCCTTCAGATAAGATTCACGATATTGACAAAATATTTGAAAAAAATTATTTGGCAGTGAGAACTGTCAGAAGCTAAATCTGTTTAGCTCAGACATAGGCGATTCAGTAGGTACTACCTTGGGGTAATATTTGCTTAGATCCAAGTGTAGGAGTTGCACTGATTGAAATATGTGTACCTATCTGCAGTGCTAATATGCAGATATTACGATTAAGGTTAAGATGCATATCTTCCCTCACAGAAGATCACAGCATTCACAGAAAATAGCTTTATGGTCAAGCAATGAGGATGGGAGTAAATTAGTAAGAAAGAATATCCTAGACATTGCATCCAGATCAGTTCAGACTGGAAATGAGTCATAGGAGGGTAATCTGTTGAAAAACTTTACCCTGTCTTCCTTTGATTTTTCCAGTAATTCAAGCTTCACTTTTGTCATTGTCATTTTGGATGTTTTCAAGAGCTATCTTCTATTTCATAAGAACTGGTCTGATAAAACTCATAAGACCAGATGTCACAGTGGCTGAACAAAAAACAAACTCATCTTCTTCATTTTCGTGTGGAAGTTTCATAGAATATTAGGGCTTTCTTAGTCTTCATCTGGTCAAAGTGTTCCCAGGTGCCAGATCTGTCCAGAGTTACTAAATTTTTACTTATAGACTATTTTATCTTTTATATTGTGTGAAATTAGTTGTTGTATATGAATAACTATGTTGTACAAGTAATGGAATGTCAAGATTTCAGGACAAGAAGACCATGAGCCCTGGACATAATCTGTGATCACTTATTTTTAACAGGAATAATCTACTTGCTATATATTTCTACAAAAGATGAGTAACAACACAGTAATTTACCTTAGGCTTTAAAAAGTGTCAGAGTTGAGTGTTATGTAAATTAAGAATACATCATATGATAAGATGGGATAAATTAAAATCTTTTGGTCAGAAACACCACATATTTGAAGATATACCTGGTATATTCGGATGTTTTTTTACTGCTGTGTTTTGAAATTTCTAGTTAATGTGACAGTTAAAGTATTCCTGGAAAAAGGCTATTCTTATGATATTTCAAATGAGAGAGAAAAAGGAGGATGCAAATTCTTTCAAGAGAGTGAGTGAATATTTTCTATTCATTTATGCAGAATTCCAGCAGTCTGAAAAATTTAATGCAACTATCCGAAGTGAAATTGCTGTAATCTTTGTGCTCCAAACTCTGCGCCCAGTCACCATGATGAATACTTTAATCAGGATTATATAAGCACATAGAAAAGAAATGTGTCCTAAAACGTTCCCAAATGGTTCTGAAAATGAAAAGCTGAAATCTTTTTTTTTTTTTTTTTTTTGCCTTTCAATCTTTTTATTTTTAAGCATTATCAAAAAATAAGAGATGGAATTATATATGTAACATTACATTCATACTTAGGCAGCATTAAGAACAGGTATAATCCTTGTAAATAGCACCTGAGTACAGATAATCACCAGTTGCATTGATTTTTCTGCTACAGGATTTTAGTCACTGGCATTAGTCAGAGCCTTATAAAGACATAAACACTTCTGCATCAATAGATTTTGAAGATTTTTATAGAAAAGTTTAATTGTAGAATAAAGGGAACTTTAGGCAGCATTGTACTGGTATGTTCCTGTGTGAAACCTTTACATATGTAACTGATTTCAACCCTGAGGCAAATGACAAGTGCTGTTTAACCATAGGAACACTTTTCTGCTTTTCTTCTGTGTACCACATGAAAGTCTGCGAGCAGTTCAGATGAAGGTTTGGTCTCTGTAGAGCTCTGTTTACTATCCTGTTATTGGAGATGCAAATTCTGTGGCATTTACCACATCTCTACATATGCACTGAGTGTTCTTGGCCACGTGTACACACATAGTTAAGGCTAGGTAACTGGTGCTAACTTCCGTGAAGGACGCTGGGAATAGTCTGAAAAAACTCTTCTCCAGTGAGCTCAGGTTAGACATAGTTGAGACTCCAAGGAGCATAATGTTTGTTCTATCCTGTGAAGCACTCCATACCTGAAAGCAGTTTAAAAAAAAAAACTGAGGAGAAGCCTTCAGAACTAGAATTTCAACCTATGTCTCCTTTGTGGGGAAAGTTCCCTGCTGGAGGAAAATATGGTGCTATAAAAATCCATTAGTTATTAGGTGACACTACAGCTGTACTTTGGAGTACAGGAACCAGCATTCATTTGCAGTGGAGAAGGCTGAAACTGGAAAGGTGAAACACCATGAAATATCATTGTCTTTAAACAGATAAGCAGTGCTATCAAGAGACTTTGGTTCTTTTCTGGGCTCTCCTTGTCTGTGCTATATATACCGTAAAGAATGATGAGGAAGTCATTCCCTGCCACTCAGAGGCTGTTTTTCCCTCTCCCACTTTCTGTGCTGAGTTGTAATGAACCCCATGCACTTAAAATGTCTTGCTAATAAAAAACGTCTTCTCATGTAACCTCTCTTGGGTGGATTGCTTTCCTACAAACTGTTTAAACAAAGCCAACACACCTTAATGCCTCTTGCAAGCTCAAGAATTTGTGATGATTACCTGAAGGCTCTTTTTACTGAAAGTTTGGTGTTAGTCCTTTTTCTTTATCCCTTCCTCCATTCAATCCCCCTTTTCATTATTTACTCCAAAGCTGCAGATATTGATGTTAGATGGCTTTACTTCTGGGATTTTGTAATCCAGTCATCACATCTTGTTGAGGCCAATAAATTTACACTGAAGGCTAAACTGCTTCAACTTCATCAAAATCTAAGTCACATACAGTGTTATAATACTATCTCAATTAATTTCATTTAAGTATTCATTTAAGTGTTATAAAGGGACTCTTAACTAAGGCCTCTTCAATATACTGTTTGTTGGGATGTCCTTTTCAGGCTGCAGTAATATGTCACTTGTGTTGACAGATGGAGTGCAACAAATCCTGATCTAAAATGAAAAACTCTCAGCTTCAAGTCATCCTACAAACATCTGTAATGATTCTTCTACATGGCTTTTCCAGTGACCTGAAATATATATTGTTGCATGATCACTGCCTCTTCACAAGACATCATCTTGTTTTTAATCTTTAGCACTGAGTTGCAAATGGATGTTGGGGAGCATATAAGTTAGTATTACCTAACTTGAAACACTGCTATGAAGGTGTTGGAATGCTGTGACAGAGATCATGGGAGTATATTGGTTGTTAATATACAGATGGTAGCAAAGATGGTAACAAACGTACAGAAGTAATAAGCAAAGGGAAACTCACCAGTGGTGATGCCTTAGCTGAAGAAACTGAGGCAGTTCTCACTGAAGAGCAATTTCCAAGAGATGCTGCCTCAGTGAGAGTCAGCCCTTAAATGAGGTCTCAGAGGAGGTGGAGTTAAGCTCCACCCCTTCCGGAAGCACAGCTACATCACTCTCACCTGTGCTACCACAGCTGACCCCACACTTGCCTCAGCTGATTAATCAGAGGTTCAGGCTGTGATTACCAATCTCCCATACATGGGAGAAATACTTGCCTTTGACTAAAACAGAATATTGGAAAACCAGCATAATAAAACATAGCTATTCTGGATGTTTAATTTCTTTTTTCTTCTCTTTTTCCTTAGTCTATTTCCTCCTAATTAGTTGAAATGTTGAAGTACAATGCAGTGTTATGTCCTCCATCTTTACATAGGGAATTTATATTCTTATGGTGCTTTATTGTGGACCAACTTCCCAGTTCTGAAGCAAAATGAAAAGATGAGGTATAGACCAAAGAACATTTAACCTTAGCATAAAGTGTTATCATGTCATGGAAACTAAGATACCTTTAATGTCCAAAAAGTCATGAAAGTATTGTATCCCAACAAAACCACAAAGTAATATAATGACATCAAGTACACCAAAGTGAAAGTATGTGGGAGAAAATTTTGTGCCTAAAGGATATATATTTATTATAATTTCCAAACATTGATCTATTTCATCATACCTTTCTGCGAGTTTTATTAGTTTGTTCCTGAAATAACTAATCTTTAATTTTCATGAAAGTAAAGGAAGTAAGAAAATTGATTTTATAACAAGCAAATAATTATATATATGTTTCATATGTTGAAGGGATGCATACTGTCTGGGGAGCAAACACTGCTGTAAAATTGGAAATGAAGTAAATGCCTATGCTGCGGAAAATTCTGTGTATGTTAACTTTTTATGACATCAGTCAGTTCATCTGTGTATATCAGCAAAGTAGCATCTCTTGACATTAATATGAATTTCTTAGTTAATGCCATTTGAAAAGTTTATTTCTAAACAGATGAGTATTTTCAAGGAGAATCATATTCAGACTGAAAAAAAACAGTGAAATAGCTAATCTCCTAAATTGACTGAAGAACTATTCTGCACAAGTAGGGGCTCCAAAGCAGAAATGATACAGACAACATGACTCCATGTCTTCCTTTCACAAGAGAAATAAAATAGTGATAAGGTAGAGGGGAAAGAAAGGTACATGCTGCAAGAGTATGTAGGCTGAAATTAAACATATATAAGTCATATGTGTCACATATATGTAAACAACAATCAAGTTTCACAATGGGAAATATGAATTCACAACTGGTATTAACAGATTACTCAGATTGTCAAGTGTAGTTTTCACATTTGGTGAAAATTGCAGCGAATAAGAGTACATGGATTAATTGGTCTCTTGTTACTTCTGTCAAAATAGAAAGTTAAAAGGGAAATTCACACTTTGTCCAGAAACTACTATTTGGTAGAGTAGAAAAGATATGATACAGAATGCTAGTGAGGCATAGTATTAGACCAGTTAAAAGGAAAGAAAAGTATTTCACTAAAAACTCAGGTGGTTTTCTCCTTTCCCCTACAGTGTTTATCACAGTAGCCTCCAGCTGTTATCCCTGGGATACAGCCCTGTTACTCTTGGGTATCCTGGAGTATCCTCTGTGGTTTGAAGAGCAGTAATTTTTTATTTCAGTCTCCAGCACCTGCATGAGGGAGGGAGCTCTGTTCCATGATACCATTTAGTCACTGATTTCCCTGAAAATAGGATTAAGCCATAATACATCCCTGGACAGACAAAATACATTAGGGGCTAATATGTCTTATGATATATACACACTATGGATTTATCTCTCTAGCTTTTGAAATCTGGATACCAAAGACATTTACCTAGGGGTAGATGTTAAGCAAGTCCATATGGAAATATTTTCTATCTGTCAGAACCATGTACTTGGAATTTTTGCATTGCAAGGTTTGTAAGAATTGCTCTGATTGTTCTCAGATATATTCATACATATATATAGAGATAGATGCAAAGATCTAATGAACTAAAAAGATTTAAATGAAAAGCAAAACAGAAGAGAACAACACACAAGTGTTCACTGCACTTCTTCTTCCTTAAATTCTCCAAGTGAAATTTCATTTTTTCCTTGAAATATAGGTTTAGTAAATAAAAGAACAGATGATCTAGCAACAAGAAAAATGCCCACGTGGTGTTGCATTTGGAAAAAAAAAGGCCTCTAACATTGCAGAGGTTTAAACTTTTGATGAAGAATTTGTAGGACTATGAAATCTAGAACTTTCTGTTAGGTTTGTACACATCATGCTATCCCAATAGAGCTGTTTTGATTTATTTGTTACAACCAAGGAACAAAATTTACTTTTTCTTAATGTGGATTTTAATTTCCATTGAAAAGGCTTGCACTGTAGGACATGACTTCACTGCCACATGCAGATAAATATGCACATTTTACTAATTTAAAATCTTTGTTTTAATTTCCAAATCTGTCTTACAACAGCAAAATATTGTGTTGGTGTACTGTACTTGGGAATGTAAAATTCAGGAAGACATCAGGAAAACAACTGAAGAAAATACTTTTCTGTGAAAAAGTCCCCAACTCCTGGGCAGAGTTTCAGCTGAAGGAAGGACATCCTACATTACATGCTGTCATCCTGCTCCTACTGGTTTTAAGGACATTTCCTAAAACATAAAAGATACATCACAGCAGAGAATACATAGCTGACTATCTAAGGTTAAAAGTAATAATTTTTTATATGATGAGATTAGTTAAACAGATTTTTCTGCAATGGAATGAACTGTTAAAGTGCAGATTTTTTTTATGACTGATGATCAGCAGAATGAGTGTTTCATATAAAATCTATTTTCCTTTTGGGACACAATTTGATCCTGATCTTTCTCCCTAGCAGATCACTTTCCAAGGAGGGTAAAAATAAGTAGGCTCCTTTAAAAACAAAGCAGAGACTGAATAAATATGCTGCTGTGAAGCAGCAATTATTTCTGATGGGTGAAAAGGCCATCAGGCACAAATTGATTTTTAGAGATACCATGAAATTCTAGTGTAATCAACAGGACCTATGTGTGCTCAGCACCTCTAAAAATCAAAGTCAGTCTTGCAAGGTACTGAATGAACTCATCCCACTGAAAGTTTTTCACACATTTCAGGAACTGGCTTTTAGAAATGAGACAAGAAATCTGTAAGGCAAACATATTTTGCAAAAATTCTGAAATACAGTCCTGAGCTGTTGTGTTGTCTGGCTTAGAAGACATAGAATTTGTCACTACAAGGTCCTAAATTTGTCACTTCGTAACTTCCACTTTTGCTCTTCCTGTGTCTTATTCTAAACAGTAACAAAATTGTCTTCTTATACCAAAAAATAGAGTGCCTACTCTATTGGGCTCTATTATCAGTTGGAAAAACTGATTATTACCATGAAATGACTGTTCATAAATAATGAAATAAAACTGTTCAGAGAAGGGGTTGTGACTTGGCAAAAGTTATGCAGTGTTTCATTTAAAATCCATGAATAAGAACATGGGATTGTTGGGATTTTAGTTCACCCTGCACATTCTTCTAAGTTAAATTAAAGAAATATGAAATTTTATTCCAGTCAAAACACTTTAATATAACCAATAACCAAAAAGCAAAGACAAAACTGGAAAACAACAATTTGAATGAGAACAGCTAAGTACTAATGCAGATGACACTAAGTAATGCACAGAAGACTGCACAAATGTTTTTACCTGATGCCTTGATTTTCTTGTCTTCACACAGAATCAGACTATATCTGCCCTCTCAAAGATCAGTAAACATTAATATCCAAACACATCTGATTTTGAGGAAATGTCAGACTAGGGTGTCATTCCCGAGTTTTGTGCTGTGAGCCTCTCATCATCCAATAATAACCTTCCCTTTCATCCTTTCCATATAACATTATGTGTACTGTATGTACTATGGCAAGATACATTTATAATAGATTCTGTTAGAATAGGTCTCTGACTGCAGCCAGAGATTCTTTAGTGAAATTATTCATTTGTCCTTCAGTTCTTGACTGTAAAAGCAAATTATCAGCATTTGCTTTTCCAAAAAATTATGGTGGGACTAAGTTAATATTTGTAGACCACTTCGGTATTCTGAGGAAGTGTGTGGTTTAAATGGTGATGGTCTTACATATCTGCTTTTTTCAGAGATTCTTGCCCAGTTATTTAGTGATGCTTATTGACCTTTTTAGTAGTCTGGTACTTTCAGTGTACCTGGAAAACAGCAGTGTTTAGGATTCTCATTATAATAGAGTGGATTTTGTTTGGTGTACTCTGTTAAATATTAGTCCTTTTTCCATCAGATGGGTAATTTCTGGTAAGGCAATTAATAAAACAGCAACCAAAATGCTATAGCAAAATGATGAGATATTTTTAGATTTATGTTTCCTGGATTAGAAGGAAAAAACTTGGTGTTGTACTTATATCTTGCCTCTTACTGCATTCTTCTGTAGTCTAGACTAGAAGAATGACTTTTGCCAGGTACCAGTATTTGGAAATTGTTTTAAAATGAAACTATTCTATCAAATTCCTTGCACCACAACCCCTAGACAGGAAATGCCAACATGGAAAATCTTGATCTGAAAACTTTCAGAGTTGACTGAATTCATACTTTGAGTATTTGAAAAGGACCCTTGAGAGCTGAAATGTATGCACTGATCTACAGCTCACAAAATGAAATTTGACTCAAACAGGTTTCTTTAATTGGAAGAAGTTATGATGATAACTATTGCTTTACTTCCTATCCATAAAGTTTGCTAAAACTACAATATGTTCTATCTTAACTGCCTGAGTAAAGAGACTTCAAATTTAAGTTTTCTCTTTATATAATCACAATGAAACTGTACTAAATAATTTATACGAGTGTTTGAAGCATTCTCATGACTTTTACACATAATAGCATAATAGGTCACATGAAGTAGGTAAGGTCTGAAATTAGTACAGCAACTTGTATGCTTTCACACTAGGGCGTAGCTAGGCAAAGCTATGCTTTTTCAATAAAATAAAGCCTCTGCTCATTGAGGGAAAGACCACAGCAGTGATTTTATTGTTGTGTTTGGTACTCATGATTCATCCAGAGGTTGCCTTCATAGATTTTCAAGAAGGTATACCTCATACATTAAAGATGTGAAACAAAAATCCTATAGAGCAATTCACATTTTTGTTTACTGACTTAGTTCCTTACTCTGTATATTATTTGTATTTTGCATTAATGCATATTGGTTAGATCTTGATTTCTTTGAAAAGCAGAGAGAACATGGGATTTTTTAGAAAACTATTTATTGTGACCCATTTTGTTTCTGTGATCTAACTTATCTAGTGTTCTCTTTCTTTATATTTTCTTGTACTTTGGAAGTATCAAATTTGAGAAACTTGTGATTTTTCTAGCCAGTACCTCAAGGAATTATATACATGTTTGAGAGGTGTGACTCCTAGGAACTCTGAATATGAGCAATGTTTGAGAGTAAACAAGCATTAAGGGCATAAAGGAGAGAAACCAATTCAGAGATGCTATTCTACCTCTCAGTAGATAAATAACTCTGTATTAATATTTCAGCTACTTCCTTTAACTTTTTTTTGTCATCTTACTTACCTGGTATGTTGTTTTTTCTATGAATGAAACTGATTTAAGTTCAGGTATTTCAAGAATAGTTTTATTTCTGATTACTGCAATTGGGAGTCTCTTTGAACTAACTTGTGTGGCTCCATTTAGCTTCCATCTGTCATAAGTGAAAAAAAGAATAGAATTTTAAGTCTGTGTCTGTTAATGAACAGATTTAGTAATAGTAAATATATATATGTATAAACAAAAAAATACCTGATAAATTGTGTACCGTATAATAGTTATATTTTATGTAATCTGATTTTGAAAAACCTGTGTTTCTTTGTAAGCAGTAATTTCCTTAGCATTGATTGATATGTAGGTGATAATATCAGATATGACCAAAACCAGAACCTAAATCTCAAAGAGGTTTAGCTCAAATTTCTCAGAGTGAGAGGCAGGATACTCTTCCCAGTGATCAGGAAGTAAAGTACCTTTCTTTGTTACATGTTATGTAAGATATCAGAATAAGTTTAGGGGGGAAAGTCATTCTCAACAGAAGCAAAATAAAGAATTAAATGAATTATCTTTAGATAGACCTTTATCTATTTAGAAATAGGATACTTATGTAGACAAAGAAGCTTAATTTTTCACAGGGAATCAGAGGAATCAGAGTAGAAATGAACTTAAATATCTATGTTAGTTAATACAGTATTTTTCCAAGGCATCCTTCATTCCATCATCTCTCCAAGAAATACCTTACTGAATACATGCAGAGTTGTAGAACTAAAAAGTCAAACTCACTGGATTTGTTTTAAGTTGAAAAACCTTATAACTGTGTATTAATGTTGCTTATAAGAGACCTTTAGGAAATGAGAATAATGCCCACAAGATGCTTCCTGCACAAGGATACTCTGAATGGGAGTCACACATACTGACTGAATGGGAGTATCAACTTAATGAATTTTTCTAATTGGAAAATTTCTGCTCCCTGAAGTGAATGGGGAAAATGGGAATATTTTTGTAGATGAGAAGGTGTGGGATACATTACATTTTAGATATTGCCTACTGTGCCAAGAGTACCCAGGAACTAAAATATTATTACAAGCAACAGTATGCACTGACCTGAATGTCAGTAAGGTAAGGATGCTTAAAAATGCAGTGGCTTCTGTTTTCCAGCCCTAAGTCAAACACAGGAATAATTGGAAGTTAAGCTTCTTATATTTCAGCTTGGGTTTTCTAACGTTTGCTCTTTACAAAAATTGAAATAGAGGTATTCTGTAAAAGCTTTTGTTCTGTATATCTGCCTTCCTGCATTTATCAAGCCTCTACTATAGAACTGTGGAGAAAGGGGAACATGAGAAGAGAGCTGTTTCTTTTCAGATTGTACAGGCAGGAAGAGTGAATAAGACATGATTCTTAAACCTTAGTTCCTCTTAAGCAGTGTTGAAAAGATGGAAATATAGTAGAAAAGATTACAAAGTGTTTAAGCATGATAAAAACTTTGATTTGAAGAAAAGGCACAATTCTGTACTTCTGCTGCAGCGAAATAAGGCAAAGATATCTGCCTGAACTTGATTGAAAGGTGGTTAGAGCATCCTGTTTTCCAAAGAAACAACACACAAGTTATAGAGCTATTACTGTCTGTGGGTACTCCTTATTGGTGACCAGGTTCTCTGTAATGTCGAGATGAGAAGTTTGTCATCAACCTTGGGAGGTGGATAGAACAAGGCTCCATTTCATTAGTTTACGATCAGCAAGTCTTCAAGTGTATTACCACTGCATCCCATTTTTCCATCAAGTAACAAGCCGGTTTCAAACCAGTAAGAGGTAGGAAAAATGAAAATGAAACAAAAATCATCTTTCATATGGCTGATCTGTTCTGATCTGTGAGTACCTGTTGCCAGATTTACTTTACATTTTTTCCAAGTCACACACAGAAACCCACATCAGAGACAGAATGAAAAATACAAATTCACCCAAAGTGATGGGTAGCAGGGAAAAAAATTGTTTTCAATTCGTCTGACAAAATAAGAGGATTTTCACAGGCTTTCTAGTTAGTTAGTTTAGTGACTGTTAACTATAATAAACATTAGCCAGGATAGATTTATAAGTAATCTTTTTAAATTCAGTTTTAGTCTTCTCAACATTGTGACTGACAAAAATAACCTCTCCTGACTACTGTCAAAAATTCAGTTATATCAGAGCCATGAATACTTTTTCCACCAAGGCACAAAATGTGTTGCCCTAAAGGACAGTGGAGACAGGACCACTGAGAAAGAATTTTAAATACTGTCTTTTGCACACAGATGTCATGGTTCTGTAATTTTGCTATCAGTATTCCACATCATAACATCATGTAAAGTATGGATAATTTTACCGAATGTGATGCTCACAGAAGAAGACTACATATCCCAGAGGACATCACGGTCAGGGATAAGTCAAGGGACCAGGACACTATATAATCTCACTCCCAGGCTGGACTCGCTCTCTTGAATCCTCGGAGCGTGTGGGAGCATTCCAGCCGTTTCGCCTAGAGCTTACAGTAGGCCTCTCGGTTTTGGGACTCACTCTCTCTCCTATTTTGCTTGATTCATTAGCCTTAATTTCAATTATATTGTATCATATTGTGTTATCCTGTATTTCAATATAGTATTTAGTAAATAAGTGTGCCTCCTTGAATTGTTGCCGCTGTTTTCTTTTCTCTTTCCCTTTTTTCCTTTTCCTTTTAGGGCCAGTGGGCCATCTGCCCCCCTGTCATGGGCGCAGGTAGATTTTTGGTTAACCCATGACAACAGATATTACTAGAAATTTCCTTCCTCCTTCTCTCCCCCCCTCCCTCCCTACCCTCCCTCCTTTTTGTAGACTATCCAATATATGTTGTACTGTAAGACTATATACTTCAGTAATGCATAGCTCTGAAAAGAATATATGACCAGTGGAACCACCTGATGATATCTAAGTTTGCAGAGTTACAGAAGCACTGCTTTGAAATATATGAGATACAGTGGCCTAAATTTCTTCCAAAGCAGTTACTTTTATACTAATAAAGTATAATTGGTTTCACAGAATGTACACTTTTAGTGGAAACTAATGGATTTTACTGTGTTTCATGGAGATTGTTGGAAAGTAAATGGTGTCTGAGCTAGGCTGTCCATGTAAATCAAAGTAGTTGTACTGAATTAGGAGAGCTACATTATTTGATACTGTTAGGAAGCAGGTTCTATAATTCTGTTTTTTGTTTTTGTTTTGTTTTGTTTTGTTGTTTTTTAAAGAGGTACTGAACTAACTGATTAGATCTGTATTTGTGGCAATGAAAATATAATTCCTGTTCTCTAAAGTATGGTCTGATTTCTCAGGGTTATCCCTGAAAATGTTGCAGATTGTAGGTACTTTTGAGAGAAGGTATAACTGCCTTCCCTGTAGCTTTATCTTGGCTAGGAACAGGAATAGTTGAAAACTATTCAAAGGGAAATATATATATTTATTTTCAAAAGCAAATTATCTTATATTAAGCAAGTGTTGACCAGAATTCTTTGATGTGAAAAGGCCAAAACATCCCAAATTTCCTCCTTCATTTTGAGTATACTTTGGTATGATTGTGCTTTGATTTCTTTTGTCAAACATTCTTTTCAAATTAATTGTTTTGATTTTTAGGCCAAAATATAGTATTGCATTTAATTGTACATATTTTCATACTATTTTCAAAATCACCAAAGAAATATTTTAACCCCTTCCTGTAGTTAAATGAACTCAGTCTCTTCCCTTCCATTTCTGGGACAAAACCTATGCTTAGTAGATTCTTGTCCTTAGTAAGGAGAAAATTAATTAACACTGAAAGTAATTCCACCACGAGAAAACAAGCTTAGGATGGTTGTAATTACTGGCATCACGTCAGAATATTAGTTTCCTTTCCATGACTGTAACTGTTACAAAACATTAATTAAATCATTAAAGCTTCCACTTTGATTCAAGTATAGATTATGTAACCAAATGAAAATTTAACAGTAGTGCCTGGTGATCTGTTTTTGCAAAACCATGCTAGTTAATGTGGAGAAAGACTGGTAGTGTATCTAATAAAAAGAGAAAAGAAAGAATGAGAATATTTATATTAACGTTAATGTGATGTCATTTCTGAGAATGGAATGAAATTATTGCAGCCACTCTGCATTCAGCAACTCTTTCAGTGATTTACCTTGACTACAAGATTTGTATTACCATTTGTTACTATTAGAAACAAGCTAAAATAAATAATATAATTGCATGAATTTTGCACTATTGTAAATAATTCCCTCAAATTTCTGATGGTCAGATGTAAAAAAATATGACAATAAAGGTATACATAATTATATATATATGTGTATATGCATGTGTATGTATTCCTATATACATATGTACATGTGCATATGCATACATGTATGTGTGTATACATACATGTTCCAAGAGCCACTACTAGTTCAATAGGAAGTGTCTGTTTTTTCAGAGTGTGTAAGGTATATAAGCTCATTCACTGAGCTTCATTTTACATATCTGGTATCATGTTTCGCATGAAACGAATTAATTCCTTGATTTTAAACTCTGTTATTTATGAAAGCAATTAGAAAACTACATTATTTTTTTACACTAACTGACTAAAAAGGAAGAAACAAAACTACTACTGCTATATTGACTTGAATGTTATGGGGGATTCATAACAAAGCCAATTCTGAATTAGTTAATAACTACCCATATTCACCTTAAAATTAGTAAATTATTGTCATACTGAATTGCAACCCATTTTGTCTCTTTTTTGCTCTATTACAATTAGCTTAAGAATTCATTTCATTTAATTAAGAAATTTCACAAAACTAACTTTTTATGATATCTTGAAGTCCAGTGGTCTGTAAGGTGAAAATGTGGAGTTCAGGCTAGAAGAGAGAAAACTCTATAGAATGATTGGACTTTACAATGAAAAAGACTTTACTTTCTAGAGTTTACACTGCTGAGGGTTTTTATACATTTGACTATGAAAAACAATGTCTAACAAGAGTCAAGAGATGTCTTGCATTTAGAATATTAGAAGTATAAAAAAGTATTTCTTTACATCAGCAAGGTCTTGACACTAAAATTGGTCTCAGAGATCAGCATTTGTGGAAGATTAGTAAATTCTAATTCCCTTGGAGATTCCTTTGTTTGGAGAATACCATACCTTAATCTTCATATTAAATTAACAGTCACATTAAAATAATGCTGCTGAAGAGATGTGATTTTTTTTTTTTTTTCAGACAGAACTATTTATAGTATTTCAATTATTCCTTGTATTGGAATAATGATAGGAGTTATCTAACTTCCTACTTATTTGTAGAGATGATTGCTGATATATTAATTATGAAATAACTCCTAAGCCAGTAAATTTTGAGGAAAATTCTCTAATTCTTTGTAAACGAACCTCTTTCATGTTGGAAATGGTCTTGGCAATCCAAGTCCAAGTCGGCTGAAATTAAATGGAAAGATGAAAAGTAGACCCTCAGGTAGTGCTTTCTAATTTATTAGGACAAAAATAACAGAATAAGAGTTACTTCACTTGAGAAAATTGGGACAAAGTAGGAGTGAAAAACACAATTTCCATAATGGAAAACAATCTTAAATGTGTTCAAGGAAAGGGAAAAAAGATGACTATGAGATCTAGATCTACTCGAATGGGTAAAACTCTCAGAGTCTTGGTGCTATGAAGAGCAGAAACATGAACTAATTGACAAAGATATAATTTAGAGGATTGCAGATGAAAAGATAAAAGTGCAAGAATTTTGAACCTGATTTAGACCTTGCAAAAGATATTTAAAATATTAAGATGCACACTCAGAAGAGAAAAAAAGAAAGAAGAATTGTAATAGAAAAGACAGTTTGTGCCACATGTTCTTGCATAAGATAGTGATGTTCTAGGCAGAGGAAATACAGTATGACTAAGCTGTGTGGCTTTCCATGAAGCATTTGCTATGGTGCTACATAGAAACTCTGTAATTAACTTTGTAGTAGTGTACTAGACTTTTAAAATAAATAAAAATCATTTTGGATGACTTATTTTCATTAATTACCTTAACAGAAAATGGAGCAGAGTTCTACTAAAATATGATGTGACAAGTTTTTGGAAATCAATATAGAAAAGAATTTGAATTAGGTATTATTGAAGTTTATAACAGTAGAAACAAATAAAGTACAATATTAAATACATATGAATAATTAATTTAGACTTCTGACTTGGCTTCTTGTGTTCAGTTTCCTTTTGAAGGAAATCTGAATCTGGAATGTTACACAGAAGTACTTCTTCATACACAATGATATTAGGAGGAATGATGATATAAGGAAGGCAAATGTAGTTTGTTACATACACGTTGGAAGATAATCCCCACAGGTAACTTGGGGTCACTTATGCTCTTATACCCACTTTAAAGGTAGAGGAAGATCAACTTTTACTTCTTAGACTTTTTATGAAGCTGAACGTAGAAATAATACAAGAGTACGTTTAACTTACCATTTTTGAATTCTGTAATGTGTGATCTTTGGGTTTACTGCAAAAACTTGGAAGATGAGGCAGGAGAGGAAAAAAAAGAAGTTGGTATTTTTATTCAAAAAAGATATATACTTGTGGATTAAAATACATAGGGCTCTGTGAAAAGTTTGAGCAATGACGTGCGATAATTATGCTCATTTACTGACTAAGAGGAGGAGCTATAGAATGTCAATAAAGCACCAAATTAAGGAAAAAGTCCTAAAGTTCTTATACCACTCAGTAAATTTTTCTTTCAGATCACTTGGGACTTGCAGCTTTCATCCAGCTGGTGCAGGATAATTTAATCTTGAAATCATACTCAATTTCTTCCATCATTTATTATTATTATTATTATTATTATCATCATCATCATCATCATTATTTTTGTAAATACACTGCTATGCTTTAAAGATATATATTACCTTCATTATCATATACAAACTGTGAATGATAAAGCATAGAACAACTTATTCAAAGACCAGACACTCCAGCTGAAATATGTTATATTTATTCATGGTTTGGGTGCCAGACTCTCTGTCATGCCATCTGAACCCTGACCTAGAATGACCAAACACTACTCATGCAAGTAAGTCTTTTATCATCTCAGCTTCTTCAGTCCTTTGAAAAAATGTTGTCAATTATGTCATTTAAATATGTTGGGCAAGGTGAATAATTGCCTGCTAAGACTAGTCTTTAAGGTGAGAAATAGTCGTCTGTGAACTCAGAAGACAGAAAATGAGACTCTCTGTCCCAATCTCATTTAATTTATTATGTTCTTTATTTCTCCCCCTCCTGCTTCCAGAAGGGCTTTCAGCTACATTATCAGGACATGCACACTTCTTGTAGTGAAAGGTCACTGATTAATTCACTCTGCAACATAGTGCTTTGTGAACTTTTCAGATGTAAATTCTGTTGTTACGCTTGTTGGAGAACATGTTACTGGAAAACATAAGCCTGTTCCAACCTAAACCATCAATGCAGGAGGACAAAAAAGAATGATTCTTTCAAGAAGCATCACTAATTAAGGGAGTGAAATTAATCAGCAAGTGCCTGATCTGCAATGGTTCTTTGCACATAACGTGCTGAAGAGCTTCTTCTACTCAGTGATGCTTAGTGAATGATGTTTTTCTAAATACAAGAATTTCAACTTGTGCTTGCAATCAGGATTATTTTAATTTTGAGGAAAGGGAAAAAAGAAAACAAAGCAAAAAAGAAGATGAGTGTCTGCCAATGAAAGTGCAACGGTAATTTATTTTATAATGGTTGGTTTTAATTAAATCCCCTAAAAGTTGTTTTGTTTGTTTGTTTGTTTATTTTTGTTTGGTTTGGTTTTGGGGATTACTTAAACTGTAATGGTTTGCATTTAAAACTGTGAGATTGTGAAACATAAATATGTTATCACGGCATTTGTTGAACTACCTGTTCTGGACAGATGCATGATAGGACATTTTTTGTGGGTCATATCCCAATAGATACAAGAGTTTTAAGGTTTCAGAGTGTGATGTAGTTTCTGTTTTCTGACCTCTTACCATATTTCTGGGTAGAGACTCCTTGTTTAAAGCCAGGACAAGGACATTTTAATTTCTAGCAAATGCCTCAAAAGAATAAGATAAGAACTAAATTAAACATGAAACATATTTCAAGAAAATCACCCAAACTACTCATTTTCCTTAGTACATGAAGTAGATAGAACCTAGATAAGTGTATAAAATGTATCTATGTGCTTTTGTTCCTCAGTTTCCTAGCTTCTCAGTGTAATACATCATTTCAGTCAGTGTCAATTCTGAATTCCATGTCCACTTCCCTGATTCACAGGTTTTCTATGCCTTTGATCCTCTCTCACCTATCCAAATGTTTTCTATTTTTGTGATCACTGACACCTCGTTTCTTTGATATGATTTCTCCCAAGCCAAATCTTCTTCAATAAAAGTGTACCTAGAATATAGTTAGGACTATGGGGTTTTAACCAAGTTTACATAACTAAAATATATGAAAATTAAAATCAACTACAACATCAGCTACTTTTACATAATGTTCCAAACAAACCATCACAACCATTTTAATCATACCATTGCCATGGGACATTGAGCTATGGTAAAATTTTGACTTCTGAGAACAAGAAAAAGACTGGGAGAAAGAACAGGGTGATTATTTTTAGAATAAAATAACACTCTGTATGTTTACTTATCATACTTACAATCACAGAAATTAGAAGCACTTTTTAAAAAACAAATATTTTATAAATATATAACTAAGTAATCTGCATCTGCATAGGCAGGAATCCTCCACTTCAGCTTTCATGCTGCTGACCAGCTTCCTCTACTCTTTACTTTAGGAATTAGTCTCCTATGTTCTGCTGACTTCAAACTGTGTCTTTAAAAACCACAATGTAATATGTAGCACCTGCAAAATATTGTGAAGTATTAGGAACAGTTGTAATGAAAACTGGCTGCAAGCGTCATAACAACAGGTGACATTATTCATAACCTACAGTTGTAACAAGGTTATGATGTAAACTTGATGATCATAGATGAAATAAGCCAGGTACAAATGTGAAAATATCTTGAACTTTAGAAATAATGCAACCAAATATAATAAATCTTGCCTGCAAATGTAATAAGGCTTTTAACTGAAATGTAATAAAATCTATCAACAGCTGCAGTGTATATGGAACATATTATATAGCTTTACCGTGAATTATACCTCCTGCTGTTTATGGACTGCACAATGTCATGCTTTGTCTTCCTCCAAAAAATCAAGTGCCACGGGACTAAGTGTTTTCCAATTTCTATCAAGTATGGCAGTGTGCTAATACAAAAATGTTGAGGGTGAAAATGAAATTCTGAATCCAGATGTGCTCCTTCATCATCCTGCTAGCAAAAGGGAAAGGATGTGGTCTACCACATATGGTTCAAACACTTCCTCAGCTAGACAAGGTAGGAACCAAAATGGATGATCTAGGGGTAACTAATCTGTTCCTCTACTGCTAGCAGTATAAATCCTTACACAAAGAGAAGAGTTATGCTGAGTGACACAGCAGGGAGAAAGTTCAATATACCTTATATTTATGTGTCTCAGTTTTGTGGCTTCTGAAATTTCATTAGAGAATAATATGTATCATTTCCTAACAAGTGCCAGTTGTGGCTTCTTTACTGTACTGCTATCCCAATAAATGATCAGAAAGAATTGATATGATGTGACTGACTCTTTGCCATCTGTTTGTGATAAACACCTGCATCTCTACAGTTCCTGAAACAAGCACCCAGTGCTGTAACTCTGGAGAAGCCTAGAAGGTTCTACATTAAAATGTCAAAGGATTTTTGATTTCTCTATGTGCTGACGTCATCTGACCTTCAGTGCTGCTAAATTCTTTGCTACATGGCATCCTCTGGTTGTCATCAACTTTTATATTGGCCTGTTCCAAACTCCTACATTTTCACTGAGAATACAATGAGCAAAAATAAAAAATTATATATTTTAACAAGCTATTTATGTTGTGCCATATGAGGCCATGGCCATATCCCAGATTTGCCTTTTGTCGCTTTGTGGAAATGAACATTATATCACAGGAAAGCAACATGCTATGTTGTACCCTGACACTTTCAGCAGCAGACAGCACGCTGATGATGTCACTATAAATAAGCCAAACTTAAAAACCTAACAAGTTCTTAGAGAGTGCTTTTGGTAGAACTTAATATTAAATTAAGGTATTTTACATATCCCAAGAAGGAATTAATATGTACGATGTCTACCTGTTGCAAAAAACATTGCTGCAGCTCTTAAAGTGAGGTTGCTTTGAACTATGAAATTCTTCCGCAAACTGTTAGACAAAATAACTACATGCTTAAATTCCATTAGGCACCTCTGTACATATACATATACATATACATATACTATGTCTCAGGAGATAGAATTTGAAATTAGGAAAATCAAATTCTGTTTAGTTCCTATAAAGAGAAAGACTATTATATTTCTGTTTTGAAAATGATAGGAAAATGAAGCATACTCTTTTGTGTGTTTTTAAAATTAAAATAAATATAACTGTTACTTTTAACAAAAGGAGATAAAATATTTCAAGTTTGTTTATGTTTTTTAATTTGGCAGTGCCCTTTACAGACTATCATTACTATAGGTCTTGCTTTCATTTGAAGATCCATCTGGACTTAATAATCATTTTAAATATTATTGTATTCTGATTTTCAGTTTGCAGTTGTGGAAGTCAAATGATTGCTTTACTAAATTAAACTCGCGTCTGTTTATTTCACAAATGATATTCCAAAATAACTCTAAATCATATGTAAGTCAGTTAGACACAATGTACTGTTTATTTGGATAGTATTTCAACAAAAAAATCACTAATTGTTTTCAGTATAGGTAATAAGTTATAGCATACTTTTAATTCTAAACGATTTAGATGGCACGATTCAGGACTGAGAAAAAAAAACAACAACTATTTTTAAGCATGCAAACAAACAAACTTAAAGCAGACAGAATTATCTTTGTACAAAGAGTGGTGGAAACATGAGCTCACTGAAACCACCTGTCAGAAGTCCAGTTTCATGGGGCAGAACAATTGTTATGGTTCCAGGATTCTTCTGACGTTATTGCTCAATATAGATGTGTCCTCTGAATTGTCATGATGACAAAAATGTTTAACTCTTTCACTCATACTTGACTATCAAATGCTTTGGTGCTTTGAAAGAGTAGTGATCCAAACTTCACAGTCTTTTCTAATTTTAGAGCTTATTTTGCAGATATGTTGATTAATGATTAGAGCATGAAAGAAAATTAGTTAAAACCTTTAGATCAGCCACTAATGATTTCATAAAAGACCACTATAGATATATTGAGAAGTCTAAAAATAACATCTAAAGATTATTGCTTTTGGTATCCCATATTTTAACAGTAAAACTATCTGGATGAGCTTTGCAATTGCAATCCACAGTATCCAGTAGTGACACACTATATGGGGCTTCCTCTAGAGATGGGCTGAAACAAAATATTCCTTTCTGGAACAGAACAGGAGCTCCAAATGCATGGCATAGGAATGTGTTTATTTTCTCCCTGCTTGAAGAAACTGAAAAAGCACAGCTGCATCACAACACGACACACTCCAGAAGTTTAGGAGCATCCTCCTGAGATGTTGCTTTTTCCTAACCCTCTCTGGGGAGGTGTAGCCACTCACCACTCATGACTCCAAACTGACATGAAACACAGTGAAGCACTGAGTGAAAAGCACTATTTCAGAATATCAAACTTTATTTTTTGCCAGAAAATGGAACACCTGCACTGGACAGTAGGAAGGAGATGATTTGACTCAAGCAGATTTATCAATTTTAAATTATGACATTTTCCTTCAGAGCCTACAAATGAATTTTACCTGGATGTAAATGAAGGTCCATGGCAGGGGGTTTACTCCCATCCCTGAGATGTAATACTCTTTAGTCAACAATTTTTAAATGAATGTGTTGGTTTGTTCATTAAAAATGAAGTGAAAATATGGAAGAATTTAAAAACTCCTTCTAATATGAGTTCTTCCTAAAGATTAATGGCACTTAATTACATTCAAGAGAGAGGGATTATGAAAATTCCCTTACGCCAGAATTTTGGTATCTGCCGTCAGTAGTAATTGCTGAGGTATTACAGTTCAACATTTAATTTTAAAACAGCACTCCCCAAACACAACAGGGACCACTCTGAAACTGAAACTTTGTTATTGTCCCTGTCAAAACTTAACACCTAAAATGTCATCTTTATCTCACATGCTAGATAAAATTATGGTAATAGCAGTCTAACTGTGAAGAACTGTAGTAAGTACAGAATTTAGTTAACTTATCTAATATTCTTTGGAGACAGGATCCCAGTCCATTAGGTTCTGGGTGTTTGTAGAGTGATGGCAATATGAAATTCTTCAATGTCGGAAAAGTTTTCATATATTTCATATAAAAAAGAAATGTCCTTTATGTATAAATGGAAAGCTGATACTTGTGACATAGAATCATTCTAAAATATTTCTTATTTGTGTTATTCAGTGATTTATGTTTGTCAAATTCAGTTGGAACTTCATAGGGAATTAATTTTATACTTTGTTCGTTGTGGTTATAACAGTGGCTTTCTCTGCAGGTAACACCATTTTAGATTTTAGACAGATAGAGCTTGTAATGTAGAAAGGCAAAGGTATTTCTAAGTTTATTACTATATTATTGTTAGTTTATAATCACAGTCCACCTTTCAGATGGATAGTCCTGATACGCAAATACAGAAATCATTATGATGGGTGACTTCTTTCTCTTGCTCTGGCAGTGACACTCATAATTTACCAAAGCACACTTCTCTGTCATTAATTAATTCTTTATATATGTAAATGTAGGCATACATTTATATGCCTATGTAAATGTGCATGTCAATACCTTCACACCACTATACATATATATACAAACGTGTACATTTGGTTCCTATGGCAGGATCCTGCTAATATTTGAGAAACAAAAGACTAATTACCAGCAGAGGGCTCACAAGCTATTTTATTTTTTATGTCAACAGCTACCTAAACCAATGAGAAGTGAGAATTACTCCTTTCCTGTAATTCAGTTTCCAGCATTTGTAATGTTTCTGTACTTGCACTAAGGTGTCCAGATATTAAGATGAGAGTTCATAATCCCTTCTTTTTACACCAGAATTTCATTTCAGTATTATTATCATTCTTGTACTGAGTGAAAGTTCTCACTAATAGCCAGGAAATTTTTCTTCTCTGTGCAAAGGCAATTGCAGTCTTTGAATCAAGATATACTTGAAGTTAATGTACATAGATTATAGCTGCTTGTTAAGTACCACAAGTGCATGCACACAAGCTGGTGAACATGTACTTAAAATACATTCCTGAAATCTATTCAGAGATGGATATGATCATAGGAACACAAATTGCCTAAATTAAATTACCCTTTTAAAAGAAGTGTTCAGACTAATCACTGTCTGTTCTTTTATGGATTATGTATATATACCATTGACTGTGTCAGCCACCTCCACATTAAAAAATACTTTTGACCACTGTGCCCTTCCGTGGTAGAAAGACTGTTGCTCCTCTAAATCCCTCTCAGGGATGCCTGTGTAAAAGTGAGCTGGCATAGCAAAAGTGCAGAAAACACATTGCACTATGTGCTGAAAAGTAGTAACAAGGAAGACTGCCTGTAAGGGAATGACACTGTTATAAAAATAAAGACCTCAGATGGCAGCTTTGAGAGAGAAACAAGAAGAAAAAAAGAATCTGAAATCAGATATACTGACAGAACTGCTTGTATACACAATATGCACAAATCAGTGATAATTGTAAAACCCTTTCTTTAGAATATAACGTGGGAAAGTTTAAGAGATTCGTCTTCACTGGTTGAAATCTAACTTCAAATTATCTCCAGTCCCTTTATTTCCTCCCCATAACCACCAATATCCCTTCCTCAGAAGCTCTTATGCTCCTTTCCTTCTTGGTTTTATTCTTTCCTTGTGATCTCTACCGAAGCTGGCTTTGCTCTTAAACCTCCCTTTGATTTCTCTGCTTCTCTAATTCCTTTCCTTCCCTCTTTGTTTTCATTCCCTTTACTTGATGCCAGAGACTCTATTTTCAATTCTTCCCACCCTTCTGTTCGATCCCCTCTCAGCGCTCTCCACCTGACTAATCCCCAGTACTGGCCTCTTACCAAAAGCACTACTTCCACTTCTGTTCTCATGCTGTCAAACACATCTGGAAAAAACTCACTTCCTCTGCTTAAAGATAATTCTCTTATCTGAGCAGTCAAAAGATTTTTACTTCTCCTCCCAAATGAAATCTTAGTCTACAAATTACATATCTCTGCTCTCTACTTTATAGTTCACCCTCAAATCTCAGCACTTCTGTCTCCTTCCATAACCCCCTCCCCACAACCTTCCCCATCTCTTCCTTCAGCCTTATGAAGGCTGAATTGAATCATATAACTGCTCAGGTTGGAAAAGACCTTAAAGATCATCAAGGCCAACCACAACCTAACCATACTAGCCTAACTCTAGCAACCCTCTGCTAAATCATGTCCCTGAGCACCACATCCAAAGGGTTTCTAAACACATCCAGGAATGGGGACTCAACCACCTCCCAGCGGAGCCTGTTCCAGTGCTTAACCACTCTTTCTGTAAAGTTTTTCCTGATATCCAACCAAAACTTACTCTGGTGCCACTTAAGGCTATTACCCCTCATCCTGTCACCTGTCACCAGTGAGAAGAGACTAATCCCACTCTTGCTGTAAGCACTTTTCAGATATTGGAAGAGAGCAATCAGGTTTCCCCTTAGCCTCCTTTTCCCCAGACTAAACAGGCCCAACTTCCTTCAGTCACTCCATGTAGGTCATATACTCCAAGCCCCTCACAAGCCTTGTGAAATATCTGGAGATATTCAAGACCCGCCTGGACGCCTACCTGTGCAACTTGTTGTAGGGAGCCTGCTTTGGCAGGGGGGTTGGACTTGATGATCTCTAGAGGTCCCTTCCAACCCCTACAATTCTGTGATTCTGTGATTCTTGTTGCCCTTCTTTGGACCTGCTTCAGCACCTCAATGTCCTTTCTGTACTGAGGTGCCCAAAACTGAACACAGTACTTGAGGTGAGGCCTCACAAGTGCTGAGTACAGGGGAAAGACTACTTCCCTACTTCTGCTCACCACACTGTTCCTGGTACAAGCCAGGATGCCATTGGCCTTCTTGGCCACCTGGGCACACTGCTGGCTCGTATTCAGCCGACTGTCCATTATGCCTCTCTCCTGCATGTGTTTTCATTTGATTTGTAACTCAGGATGCTGACTCACAGAATGCAGGGTGACTGTGATTCCATTTTGATTCCATTATGATTTGATTCCATTATGGCAGTTACAGAGTGATGTTGCCCCCAGAGTTGCTCTGTGATGCAGGATGCCATCGCTTCCTCAGATTTGCATGCAAACTCCAGTGGACCAAACACGAGCTCATTTGAGTTATGTGAAGAGACAGATTATTTCTTTGATTGTCTCATCTTCTTGAGCAAAACCTCTGCAAAATTTGAGTTTGTTGCCTTGTGCAACACCACCAATTAATTTTGCTGTTAGTGACTGAATTCAGTGATCAGATCTTCTGAAAGTCTATGTGACAAAGAGTTATTAACCCAACAGCTACTTCATGATCATTTGAATAGGTTTTATTAGCTATGAAGAAAAGGCAGTTCCCTTTATGTATACAAATATTTGTATTCAATTGTCTTCAAACACTGAGTTTACAACAGACGTAAAAACAAAACCTGTAAAGTTTGCTTTTATTAGAGTATGCATTTGAAAGTGCTTCAACGTGAGAGTGAGGAAAGTATACACTTAATGATAATCATTGACCATAATTTCGTTTGAGTTGAAGGCCCCCTTCCCCCCCCCCCGTTTTTGTTTTTTTTTATAAACTCTGTCTGGGTTTCTCTTGTATCCCTCAGTTTCCACAGATGCAATGATTCATAAGGTGATAATTTTCACAAGGACAAAATACATAAGGCTGGATTTCTAAATGTCTATATTTGCAGGTGTAAGACTTTGGTGCCATGGTTTGTTGCTACTTAACATCTTTACACCTGTCAAGGAAAATAAGAACATTGATTGAGGAAAGAAAAATATTTGATTGGGAGTAAAATTATTGTGTGTATTTACAACAGTAATCTCATGCAAAAACTCATCCTTCTTTGTCTAGATTCTGTTCATGTTCTGTGACAATGAATTTCTGAATGTGATTCTGGCTGAAATGGTGGTCTCCATTTACACTAATTTGGGTACTATTTATCTTAAAGTATCATTTGTGAACAAAAAGGAAAACATTTGTTCCTAGACAGAAATATTCATTTCTTAACTTGGAGTTATTCTAATTTTAGTTTCTGCCCATGTTGAATTTAAAGTTTATTAGATGTGAAAAGAGAACTGAAAAGCAGGACTCCATTGTTGCAAATATCCAGCAATCAATTTGATGTTATTTTAATCATATTGTGGCACACATGAAATTTTTTCAACCAAGTATTACACCACAAATCCACTTGGCACATGCAAGAGGGATACATAAACTAATAAAGGAGAATGTGAAAAACGTGGTATAAAACAAAGAAGGGTACAAGTTGCAACACATGGTCTGCATTAGGTAATACTGAACTAACACTATAGTGTGATAGTAATTTGCTGGTCTGATCCCTCAGCTTAACTTTTTAATCCTTTGCCTTTGTTGCTGGCAGATTTTGTGGTTTCTAGAGCTCAGTCTATTAAATGTATCCTGGCCTTGTATCAGTCAGTTGTTTAAGATAATGCCAAATATAAGCATGTGCTTGAGAAGAAGTCAGTTCAAAGCTGCAGTTCCTTCACATATACCACTTTCCATTTGAGTTGTTTAGCCTACTCATCTTTCAAGAAGACTTACAGTATTGACCCTTGGCTTTTTAGGTCCACCAGAAATGCTAAGGCACATTAGCACCAGATTGACATGCCCTATTACACCAACTTCCATTAATTTGATGGACCAAAATCCAAGGGTACACATCAGTATACATAAGGATGGAAAATGGACAAGGAAATAAAATTGGATAGAGGAGAGTAACATGCAGACGGCATGACAATGGTCAGTGACAGATTTACCTAAGGGCTTCCTTTTTCTTTCCCTTGCATTATTGCTGCTTGTTGTAGTGCATCCTCTGTGTCACTTGGCTGGGAGACATACATATCCCTGGGCAGCAGCTTGTCACTGAAGTGTCTGCATCCAGCTCAACAGTCATCAAGTGATAAGCAGCACTGCTTTATAAGTCTAACTAAAACACTTTCAGACTCCACACTTCTGTAAAATACTTAATCTCTGTATACGTATTAGTCGATTTAAGTGGTGTCATTGGGAACTGGATTTTGTTTGTTAAAAGGTGTGTTAGAAACAATTTTACTAGTGAATAAATATGAAAACATGACAGAAGCAATTATAACAGTTAAAGACTTTCAGAGCTATAGTTTTTTTGTTTGTTTGTTTTTGGTTTTTTTTTTTTTCATTACCATCTCTACATTTTTTAAGATGACATCACTAAATATCTCCCATTATCATTTCCAGTAGTCATAGTTTTAACATTTTTAACATTTTTAACATTTATATCAACAATCTTGTTACTTTACTTTAAAGGAAAAGCAATGTAATGAAGTAGAAGGACATGACAATAAATTTCAAAAGTAGCTGAATTCAGACTTTACATTAAATTAGAGTTGTCAATTGCTTTGTAAATTAAAACATGGAAAGGTTTTCTGGTGACTCCTTATGAATATCGTATGTGATTTTTGCATTTTGGAATTCACTATTAATATTACTGGGAAATCAGAATACAAATTTTTAACTTAAGAGTCAAAGTTCAATTAATTCTGTAGTGTTTAATTAAGTTAAATTGCACATTTCAATTAAACTTTTAAGGTTCTCAACATCTGACACTAACTGAGACTTTTAATCAAGCTTATTTTAATAGCAGAAGCTTGATATGGTTTTTTTAGAGATGACATCTGAAGATAGATGGAATATTCAGAGATCTGCATAATAATGATCAGGGGTCTGTGTCAAACATTTTAATGTCTAGGGCTCTTGTTTTATACTGCACTGTATTCTTACTTGGAAAGTAGTAGTGATTTTCAGATTACCTTGATTTTGAATCTGGAACAAATAACTGAAAAACTATCTATTCTTCATGTCAACAGAACTTACAGAAAACAAGTAGTATATTTGGATGCTGTTCTCCAAGGATAATGTTGATATTTGAGTTTTGATTGAATAGCTCATAGTTTGCAAAATAGCTTATCAAAGCAATTTCACCTTATCCCCTCATACTTAAAAGTCTGTTCCAATTAATTTCACAGTTGATGGTGGATTTATATCTCCACTTGTGATTTTTACAAATGAAAACTAGTTTTACTATCCTTAACTTTCTTCTCTGCAAGGCTGCCTGCAATTTGAGCTGGTCTGCAAACATTCCGGAGTTTTATTGTTATCTGATTTGTCTGTTTCATACTTACTTGGGTGTAACTCCAGCCGAACCTATGTGGAAATTTTAGCTATGATAAAATGAAAACATTAATACAAATAACTGCTTCTGGTTTATCAATATATCAGTGGATATGATAACATATAGTATGTCCTTCTGGCTTAGAACAGAGTACTGTATGCCCCTAATCTCTAGCCATAGCAGCAGGCAACTCTAGCTTGGGAGAATATAAGTCTGGCTGCTCTCTTCAGGTCTCTCTTCTCTTCCTTCTCCAGTACTCATAGCCTCATAATGTCTCTTCCCCTAATACAGGAGATCAATCTCTCTCATTCCCTTGTTTTTTTTTTTTTGTTTTTTTTTTTTTTTTTTTTTTTTGTTCTCCTAAGACAAATATCTTAGTGCTCAGTGTTTGCTGTTAGTACATAGAAGAGTAGGTAGCTTGGGCATTCTTAATTCTGTGATGAATGGAACTGAGAAAGAATTTGGTACCAGGGAGCAGCTGGAACTTTGCCACACACATTATTGATTCAGATAGCACTGATCACTAGCTCTGCGATTTGATCCTTGCCTAAAGTGCAAGATACATATGCTTTATAGAAAAGTTTGTCAGGTGATCTATGGTTTTTTTTGTGTGTGTTTGTTTGTTTTTGGTGTATGTGAAATATTATAATCTCAGGTTATATGTTCACCTACTTGTAAGCTTTAGGCTTGGTGTCCTGCCTATCATATCTTCCTCTCTATGAAGAGTCCATATTGAGCACAGCAGATAGGATCAGGAACCAGAGTAAGAGCATCCATGCTAGAGGCTGATACTCAGGAGCAAGAGGTTTCAAGGACTTGTTCCTTTTAGAACTTGTGTGACATGAAGGTTATGCTGTGTGATGCTATTTTGCATGGAGGAAAGCTATACAACCCAAGCCTGACAGTGAGTTTATCATACCCATATGGCCTATAAAGATCTGGCTTCCTAGTGAATTGAACTGAAACATAATAGAATACAAACAGAACTTTATTTCCATCCTCTTCTATTTATGCCATGAAAAAAGAAATGTGGTTTAGCAGCTGATGATTAACTAGAAATGGTTAAAAAAACAGGACAAAGGTAAAAATCCTTGAATATGCCTTACATCATACCATAAAAAATAATCTGAGACAAAAATTCTTAAGAATAAAAATGAATATCCATAAATATTTCTCAGCTGTTTTTACTACTCGTACTATCTTATTTTGGGTTCTGACTTGCGTTGCTCAGCTAAGGACGGGTAGAGGTGAAATAAAGACCTTTTCCTCTTTTTGTTCAGTGGCACAAGGGCAGCACACAGTAGCAATTCCTGGACTCCCTTTGGTATGGGGGGCTTGGAAACCATTCATTCCTGTATGCTTTGATGAACGAGGTTCAGGGAAAGGCTGAGCCCACAGCACAGACAGCCCTGAATCACACAGGGGATCAGACCAGCCAAGGGCAAAAAGCCCCCAGTGCCATTGGGTAGAGAAGTGCAGAATGCTCAGAGCCTCTCTCCACACCTAGGGGACAACATGTAATGGAGAGACTGTGACTGCCTGAGGCACTGTCCCTCCAGTGCTCCTGGGGCTGTGTCTCCTTACCACCCGCTAGCCAGAGCTTGCAGATAAATGGCACAATCTACCCTTCCTTTCATCTTTAGGACTCAAACAGCATTATGCAAATCCCAGCTATGTCCCTAGCAACCCAGTCCAAAGGCAATTTTGTATGCCTGTTTTTTTTTACCTTGTGACAGATTTCATCCCCAAAGAGATGAGTCCAGTAGAGGACAGAAGTGACGGCAGCTGTAGTACAGTGTGTCTGGTTTCAAATGCAATGAATCGATGGCTGCAGCCTAAGGCACTGGTGTGATTTTGTTTAAACAAACATAAGCCAATTAAAAATACAAAGAGATTCAAGGAAAAGATGCTCTTAGCTGAAAGCCTCATGGGAGAATAATTTAAAGAACAGATCAATAGCAGCGAGAGAGATTTGTTCCCATAAGACCAAAAGCCAGCATGTAACAAATCTCAAAAAGGCATTTATAAGACTGTAATTTGTGAGTGACTGTGGCATAAAAGACCAGTGCTTTAGCATAATTATAGTTAAATATTTACACAGTCTTAGCTGTTTTAAGGAAAGCAAATACCCTTGCAAGGATGATTTTCTTCTATTCAATACATCGTTGAAAATTATTGCTGCACATAACTTTATTGTGAACATAATAATTATATAAATCTGCCATCAAGGAAAAGAGTAGATGATAATGCTATCTTAGAAAAAACTCATGAAGAAAAGAGAACAATTTTCACTATTACCCACAGATTACTGTGTACTCCCTCTCATTTTCCAGGTCACGTCTTTTGGCTTCTAACCTTTCTTACTCAGTTATGCACAAAAAACTCCTTAGAAAGTTCCAGAAGAATAATAAATACACAATTTTTAAATGGCCTGAAATGATTTACCTAATATTTTTAACCCTCAACAATAAAGTTCAAAATCTTCCAAGACTGATGTAGAAATAATATAGGATATCCTGGCTACCTTGCTCTTCAGACACTTAATTCAGATGTCATAGTTAAGAAAGGGTGCCCATAGATTTCAAATGTTAAAAGTAGAGAAGGGAAAATCACAGAGATGAAAAAAAAAAAAATGCATTTATAAGCCCACCAAAGGATGATTTAGAACAGCAATTCAGTTCAGGAATTATGATTTTGTCTCCTTAAGAAATCTTTCTCCTTCTTTATTAAATGTCTAGCGATAATAGAAGGATGGGTTTCCTATACTGAATCCTCATGATATAAAATTTGCTCTAAATTTGGCCATTTGACAGAGCAGCTGAAAAATCACTTTTCTGAAGGACAAGGGTTTTCTCCCAGAAGTGAGAAATCTTGAGAGATTGCTTTTGTGCTATAACATTTATCCATTCTGAGCAGCAGAACAGAATGCCTTTGAAAAAAATATTGCAATTCTTTGTTGAGATGGGAATAGGGAGGCTGTTTCTGTGGTAAGATGACTTTAAAAACAGGGCATACACCCGATCCTTGTTGTTTGGTATCTCCACTGTGTCCAGGGTTCATAAAATCCAAGGCAAACATGAGTTTACATTTGCTGGCAAAATGACACATTGTTTTACAGAGGGTAAAATGGAGGAAGATTAACAAAACATTGCAGCTGTTATAGGAAAAGCCCATTGTGTTTTTGCATTAACCAAAACCATAAGGGTTTCAGAAAGCATGTTTTTTCTCTCAATGTGGTTAAGACCTTCACAGGTAACTTAAACAATTTGATGACACAATTTGAGATCCTGTTCATTTATCGCATTCCTGGAGATGTCAAATTAACAAGGTAGCGACAGGTTGTCTTTTATGATTTCCAGTGCTAGGAGCTACTATGATCCTATGCCAGCAGAAACTGCACAATTGCTCCATCAGGAAGCTTGGACTTACTGCCACTTGATGTCAGGAGATAATTATTGTAGGGCAAATGCCAGGTGCTGGTAAACTCGCTGGGGCATTTGGCAACTAGTAAGCTTCAGAATATGATGGATACAGTACTTTGTAGTATAATTCAGATGTGAATGCATACATAGAGTATATGCAAAATGAGTTTCTTAAATGGAGCATACATTGTAAAACAGGGAGGACAGCTTTTATTATTATCTCTGTAACATTCACTGGAAGATCTAAAATTTCTAGTGAATGTTAAGAATGTAGATTTATTTCAGATACTTTCTGCTTGTCTTTCAGATTATTGTTTGTGGTCAGAATTTCCCAAATAGCTCATGACACAGGTGCAACTGTCACTAAGAAAAGCTTTTTGTTGAGAATAAGAACATAAAAACTTTTCAATCTCCTTGTTTAACTTGGGTAATTAAAGTTCATCCACATAAAATACGCTATTGCATTTGCTGATAAGTGGTGAAATCAGTAAAAATAGGAAAAAAGAAATAAAAATATTACTTAGGTTTCTAAAACGTACATGATTTACATTAGATTTTTATCATGTAACATCATTAAATAAAGGAGATGCTCTTCCAAGAGCTTCCTGCTAAGACTGAAGGAAGTCGATCGAAGTCTTCACTGTTTTTTGATCTGACCTCATATAAGACCACACTTTTAAGCCACTGGGCTGCCTTTGGGTCACCAATTGCAAGACAGAGCAAACGTCCTTTTGGAAAAACACACTTTCCTGTTTTTAACTAATAAGTCAAAATAGAAATTTAATAGTATTCATTAGAAGAATGGCCCTCAAAATATCAAAGAAATAAAGCATGCAATTTGTAGTACACTCTTTTTCTATGTTTTTACAAGTATAATATAAATATTTATACATACTACTCAAATTCATAAAAAGAGTGAAACTTGAAAAGTTTGCAAACTACCAGATAGTCACTCATTGTGATTCTTCTGGTACTAAAATCATAATATGCATATTTCTATACATATTAATGTATATTTTTTATAAATATATTTAATCTAAATTGTTTTTGAAGTATTAATGTTATCCAGAAAATAAAAAGAAAAGGTTTTGACAGGGGTCAAACAAAACTATAGAAGAGTCCTATAGTTAATTAACCATCTAAATATATGCTGTAAGTGGAGAACTTTTGTCCATTTTTACATATTCTAATTTATTTGAAAATAGCAACAATAATCTTTATCATCAAATTGATAAAGAAACCAGTGTTTAAATGCCGCATACATGTCTGGAAATTCTTTCTTTGAGATTTCCGGTTATCTTCAGTCTGTGCTTCAGTCAATAATTGTTAATAAAAGGCTAATGTAATTGTCTGAGTAATTGTGTAATGCGATCTTTAGAGAATGATTAGGCCTTTGTTGTTGTTTAGATGAAGCATCAGAAAGCTTCAGTTTCTTTCATAGGCCACTGAAGTTTATCTCATAGAACTCGCATATTTTGTGGGCAACATTTTGATCATTCTGAGTATTTTATTTTCAGGCTCGGAAATAATGTCAGTGATTGTTAATATTTTGTTTATTCTTGCAGTTAACAAATAATCCTAGAGTGCACTCTGTGGCAGACAGGCAGGAATTACTTTGGATAAATAGCAAAGGTTTACAGATTCAATGGTCAGAATTCCTGAATGTGAGAATAAATAGGTAAACAATGTCCTAATAAAATGAATGTCACCTTTGAATATCTTCAATGCATAACACAGAGGATGTAAAACTGTATTTTTCATTTGCAGTTTACTTTTCACTTACATGCAGGACTTCTTGGAAATGACTGCAGAAAATATGTACAGGTAAATACTCTTCTAAGCATTTCCCCCTTAAGTGCCAACCAGGAGGAACATCAAGACAATGTGTGTCCTGATGCAGTCTTTCTGCTGCACCTCACTTAGTGTGGGGGTTGTAGAGCCCATGCCATGTCAGTTCTACCCCCTCTGACATTTCTATTTGAAGAATTTGGATATTAACGTACTGTGAATGTAGTTCAGTATATTTTCCTCCATTTCTTGTTTGCTGTAGGTTAAAGGTATGTCCAGGTATGGCCTTTTGGAGAGTTATGACTTCTCTATATATTCATGTCAATTCATATTAAAAATTAATTGGGCTACTTCTTTCTTTTCTTCCAATGAATGACAAGCTAGGAAGAAGCAATCTGAAGAGCAGACACCCAGGAAGTAAAAGAGTATGCTGTTTGAATGATAGACTTCTCTATCTCAGCATTATAGAGACGTTACTGCTAAAATGAAGTCTGGTGTTGTTTTCTCATGGCTGAGTGAGTGGCAGACCCTGGGGAGAACATACTAGAGTTTTCATCTCGTAACTTTTCTCCTTTTGTCATTCTGCATAATTGCTGTCACCCAGGTAAAGCTGGATCTTTTCTTCCATGGCAAATTCTCTCCCACAAAACCCTTTGACCTTCAGGCAGCATGAGCAGCAGGGCTTCACATCTCTGAAGAAAATAACTACTGGAAGAGGAAGTGCTTTGGAGTAAACAGTGCCTCTAAATTAGAAAACTAAACAACTGCTTTTTTACCCCAAACTGTGACTCCTGGGAATACTTGCCTAAAATTAACAAAAAAAAATATGACATTTTAAGAACTAAGATGCTTAATCATGTAAACAACTTAAGCACAAATTTGAATACAGCTGGGATGATTGCTTAATTGTAAGTACAATTCTGAGAAATACATAAGCAGTTTGTTTGTCAACAGACATTAGAATGACTTACGAGCTCATATTGGTTCTCCAATGCTTTGATATTAGGCATGCAGAATATTTTTAAATGCTGAAAGCACTTAAGTAATTGTCCTTAACAATGCTAATATGGAAAAACTGTGATAATTTGGTCACTAGGTATCTTATAAAAGAGTGTTTTTGATGACTGTTTTTAGCTTTGATCTCTGCCAAGAGGTTGAGCTCATTTTCTTGGCAGAAAGATGCCTGTAAATCGCCCCCTCAGATCTTTTTTTTCATATCCCAGGGGAAAAAAAAAACAATTTGATATTCACTGAGGAGGCACATTCTCCTTAAAATCACCCCAGAAAAGACCAATGCATAATAATTCTTTGTGGTACCAATTTGTTAATTTGATCTGATTAGTTCCTATATTAATTTGGTGATTTAATCATTCAATCTATTGGTATATTGATTCTATTTTAATTGAGACTTTAATTTAATTATTCAATTATTCCAGTTTTAATTAGCAGTGTAAAACTGTAGTGTATTAGCTCAGTAATTGTACCATATTTGGTAATCTTTGATAGAGTCAGCTTGGCATACTTTATTCTTTAGATATCCATTAAAAAAAAGAACATTTTTATTTCAAAACACATTGTTAGCAAAAATACCAACAAAAAAACCAACAACAACAACAAAAAAAAACCCCAAAGCCATACAAAGGGACTTGTCATCAGGATAATTTACAAACCTTTTTAGGTGTAGTTTCATTTTCATATTTCAGTCCCTCACTCCTCACTTTATATGATTTTGTTTTGTTTTGTTTCAGAAGACACGTGGAAAATAGGCTTCAAACAGATGTACATACAGAGTAAGATACATGGAATGTTCCTTTAAGGCATATAACCTTAAGGACAACGATGATTCTGACTCCTAATAATCTACCTGACTAAACTCTTTTAAGTATTTTATTTTTTCTGCTCTCAGCTGTCATGAATCTTCAGAAGGAACTCAAATATTTTAAGTAGCCTGTTAGAAAGCAAGAAATTATCCATCATATACACTACAGCGATGACTTTACTGCCTTTTGTTTCTCCATTTCAGCACTTAATACAGAGCCTCAAATTTATCAGTGGTTTTAAAGATAATGCAAATAGAAACATCCTCCATAGAAAAGCTGAGAAATACAAGTATGTACCTAAGTTTTTACTTTTATTAACTAGAAAGTTAAATTAAGGATGTTGTATCTGACCATATCACATGGTGACCAGACAATTCTGAGCACTGCCATTCTCTTTCTGCCTCAGACTACTTTTTCTTATTTGCCTGTATCTGCTGTTTGATCAGTCCTATACAGGTAAGATGTGCTGATGGTAGGACATGGGCAAGACCTTGGCATTCCCAGTAGAAGTCACCTTGAAGACCAGGACTGTCAGTCCAATGCAGAGAAATATGGAATAAAGCACATCTGACATACTTGACATACTGTGTGCTTTTTTTGTTGTTGCAGTGTAGGCAAAAACTGTGAGGGAAATGAATGAATGCACCCTGAAATCCAAGGGAGTAAGCAAAGCTGTTATGTAACTTGCTATTCCTTTGGTAGCTGTTAATAGTCCTGCATTTCCATTGATTCCATAGTAGCCAAAGCTTCTTTCTAGAAGTGTATATTTTTTTTCCCTTCAGTTTCTGTAAAGTATAAACCATCAGTTTCCAAAGAGTTTAAGCAAATGAAAACAGATCTGATTTTCAGGAAGACTTCAAGAATTCCTTAAGGTAATACAGAGTGCACTGTACATTTACTTAGAAGGTGAAGGAGATTGTAAGACTACGATTTTAATATTATTTGTTTTTAAATATTATAGTTGTTGACATTTCTTTCAGGACATAGAAGCAGCATTTATAGAATTTTCCATTTTAATCTGGGGGTTATGAAACAATCAGAAGAAAGGTTTTTTTTTTTTTTTTTTTTCCTTTTTGTTTTTGTTTTCCTTTTCCACTTTTCGTTGTACTGAATAAAAATCATAAAACTCACAAAACCTGACGTCTCTATTGACTCGACTAGATCAAAGACAGTCTGCTTTGAGGGCAGTTAAAGTCCTGGGTATGTCCTTTGAAGGCTGAGTTATTGCAAATGATGTCATTGTGGAAAAGGGGCAATTAACTTGGATGATCAGTGGGTAGCGACTATTGCCATTGCTGCATAGTTTGGATTTACAAGCAGCAAAGTTCAAACACTTCACACCCTTCATTGCAGAAATGAACTGTGTGGAGGACTCCGTGGTCTAAAACCCAGTACAAGCCTACATTTTTCTGTCTGTCAAAAGATTTCAGAAGTAATTCATTGTTACAGCTCCCTGGAGTGAGAGTTTGCTTGTCCATCTGATTTTCCTGACTGAGTGCTTTAAACATTCTCTGAGGAAAGAACTGTTGTAGTCTTGTTTTCAAAGCATAATAGCAAAGAGGGGAAGTGTGAAACCATTTGGAGTACTTCTTCCCTGCTGTCATATTTTATCTCTATTCTGGTGTTGCGTTCATAAGCAGCACTTGATTGCAGACTTCATAGTATTATTTCTAGGTGCTGTATGGTGCCCCTCTGGAAGATTTCTAGATTTCATAAACCAGACATGCAATAATTTTGATTATCAGTATTTTAAATAAAGTGAAACAAAACACTCTTAGGAGTTTAATTCAGATGCCAGACTGCATTGCATTGATTTTTCTGATTAAATTTTTGTGGAAAAGTAAAGAAGGGGACAAACTCTTTGGCACTGTCTGTGGTGAGAGGACAAGGTGAAGTGGCTTCAAGTTAAAAGAGGGGAGACTTAGATTGGATGTAATGAAGAAGATTTTTTGTTGTTGTTTTATTATTTTTTTTCATGGTAAGAGTGGCGATACACTGGCACAGGTTGACCAGAGGTGTGGTGGCTGCCCCATGAAGACATTCAAGGTCAAGCTGGATGGGGTTCTGAAGGACCTGATCAAGCCATAGATGTTCCTGTTCATTGCTGGGTACTTGGACTACATACATATAAAGGCCTCCTCCAATTCAAATGTTTATATGATTCTGTGATTCTGGGACAGACAGAAAGGTTCAACTTCTACTGCCATACTAAGATCTGTCTCTAATGTTGTGTGCCAGTGATATTCTAAAGCAGGAGACATTGCTTTCAGAGTAGCCCTAATATTTCTGCTTACCTCACTAGAGGAAAAATTTAAAGTAAGCTGTCCTCATCAGCTGATGAAGCTTAATTTCATGAAATACAAGAAATAATCTTGCTCAGCTGGCAGATTTTTGCAATTTCTTCCCTATTCTGCTTAAAATGACCTTCATATCTGTTTTCTTTTTGTTCAGGTTAACTATTGCATATTGCCTATGGGAAATCAGCTTGCCCAGTGCAAAAAGCAGTCAAACTGATTATTGTAAAAAACTACCAAATGTAAGACACTCGGTGCTGTGATTCATAGAAGCTTATAATCAGTTTCCTCTATGCTATTATCACAGAATTATTCCTGACTGATTTGCATTTTGATTATGTACTTCTGCTGTGCGTTAAGTGATGTACCAACACACATTATTTGAGTGCATCTTTCAAGAACAATGGTCCACCAGAGCTATATAAAACAATTGAATGTGTATTAGCTGAATAAAACCAGATGGCATCAACTCATTCTGTGTCAATTTTTCTGAATGAATTAACTTTCTATTTGTACCTGGTTCATCACAGAAAAGGGAATAAAAACAACCTTTTTTCTTATTTTTTGCCTGTTACCTTGTGTTTTGCTTTTCTTTAGATATTGTTTCCGTGTCCATCAGCCAAAAAACTGGGTAACTGTGTGAGCCTGTGGGCAGATGCAGCTCTCACTCCTATTGTTACCCCAAACAACCACCAAATGTAAGTATGTATTTTGTCTGAAAATTAGGGAAATGAGAAAGATAATAAGGGAGCCAGAGATGAAATATACCAAAAGCTCTAAATCTGAGACAGTCATCCCTGCCTGTACATAAAGGTGACATTTTTCTTGTCAATAAATTACCAGCTTAATCCTTAGCAACAGGCTTGCTTTAATCAATTCTAGAAGATTTCCACCAGGGCACAACAAACATGTTGATTCAAGACTCGCTAATAAAATTACTTGTTAATTCAACATTAATTAAATTGTAATGTGAATAATAATTTCTCTTCTGTAAATATCATTTCATTTTGTGATGTAAATGGAGAAGAAGAACAGCAGAGGATACTAACTGATGCTCTAATGAATCTTAGGAAGAGACAATGGGTTTTTTTGGCAGTTTTATCTGTTGGGAGGGTAACAAACTGTAACATTATGCTTTGTAACCTCTTTAAGCAGAATTCTGTATAGAAAATCAGCACCATTCTTTTTGAAATAACACTGTAAAAGAAAGTTTTTAAAGAACTGGATTTTACTATCAAAGAAAACGTTGTTACACACGCCACTGAAAGTCTAAAAATAATGGTGAATAAAACATCAATAATCCATTTTCATCTAGTGCCAGTAGGGGGGATTTCGTATATTTCAATGTTGTAAGGCTCAGCCTGTGAAAAATTAAATGAATGAAGAAAAACTACATTGATTTAGGTAGCAGAATATAAACTCCGGGATGAAAGGTGGAAAGTGATTATCAGAAAATTTTTAAAAAAGAAACAACTGGATTTGAGAGTACATTTTTGCTTTTACCATATTGCTCTTGGGCCAGGGTAGTCACCTGGAATGAGGGAAAGCCAAATTCAACATATATTTATCTAAAACTTGATCTCATTTATCTCATCAAACATCTCAACTGACATTTCCCTTTATGGAGCTGGAACAGGCTGCTCAGAGATGTCGTGGATATCTCATCTCTGGAGGGAGACCAGCCAGCATGGGGCACTGGGTAACCTGATCTAGTGCCTAATTTAGTGGTTGGCAACTGTGCCCACCAGGGGGTCGTAAGTAGGTAGTTTTAAGATCTCATCCCATCCAGACCTTTATAAGATTCTGAGATATATATTTCCATATAAAACAATGGAACTAGTGAACTGCCATTTACTACTGCATTACTGGTTTTTCAAAATTGTGTAGAGTTCTAAAATTCTGGATCCCATAAATAATCAGTCCACAGAGAGATATTTTACTGATCAGCTTGGCAGGTTGTCTAAAAATAAATGCTGGATACAAAATTCTAAGTAGTAATTGATAATGTGCCATCACAGTATATTATTCACACTGCATCCTGCTAAAGTATTTAGATTTAGTACAATGAAAAGCTTCATGTTGTCTTTCCTGTCTTCTAGATCTCTTTTTATTTCTTTTATAAGCTCCCAAATTTATCAGTTTAATCAGTGTGATTAGTCACCAGTGCTAGGCTTATCTTCTGTGATGCCTAGGTCTGTTATCATTGCCAGTCCACTAACAGTAAGAGTGGGAAACAGCATCTTCCTCTGAGCTGTTATTTTGTGCTTTATATCTGGGAGATCTGTGTTATTATGAAGTAGGTTACAATTATTTTAATGATTTCTGAACTCCTAAATGTTCAACACAGCTTGACTTCTCCTTCCCTATGGACTGTAATATTAGTACATGCCTTGAAGAAATAAAATTTAACCTCCTCTCTTTATAGTTCTCAAAGAACTTTGTCATAGAAATGCTACCCATTATTTCCTGTTCTAAAACAAGGAACTTGAAGAAGGGAGGAATTAAAAAAAAAAAAAAAAAAAAAAAAAAGTGGTGGAGAGACTTAACAGAGATACGAGGCTAAGCATCCAGACCACAGAATTCGTTTGTATAAGAACAAGCCTTGGATCACGTTACCTCTTTTTTTTTTTTTTTTTTTTTTTTTTACCTAAAAATAAGAGATTTGAACTTTATTTCAAGACAAACCATCAATGATGCTTTAAGGGCATTGAAAGAAAAGAAAAAACACTGAAGAATAGCAAAGCCATGACTGATTACAGAAAAGGAAGGGAAATACCTTTTTTCTCCCAGTTGCAAGCTACTTGCTAGCTATGGCTTTCAATAACACTTACTTGTGACCCTGTCAGCTTTTAACTTTCACTTTTTTATTTTTAAAAGGACAAATAACAGATATTACTAATCTCTTGATTTGGCTTTTTCAATAAAAAGTGAGAGTTAAACTCTGCTGCTGCTATAAGTGCAGTTGAAAACCATCAGCTTAAGTAATAAAATAAATCAGGTGGGAGCAGAAGAGGAAATGTTATTTTTTATTAACCTTTTATTGACATTAATACTCTTCAGTAAGAGATTCACACAGTGTATGTAGAAAAACACATTTGAGAATAAAGAACTTTTGCTTGCACAGGAAAAGGTTAGAACTTAAGAACTTGAGGCATCTCCCAGGATTTGTCTTCAAATAAAATCTCTGGTCAAGCCTATATGAGTTTCCTTGACTATAGTCTGGAACAAATCCAGAAAGAGTATATGTATAAGACCAAACTTGTCTTTCTGGAAGTCTCTGCTTTTCTGTCACCTGATGCCTTGATTGCTCAACCTCCACAGATTCTGTAGATTTTTGCTTTACATTACCCCAGATCCAACTGTAAGATTTTCTTTACAGCATTACATCTGTTTGGATAGTAAGCATACAAACCTGGAAGGAAACCTTCTCTCAGTTTACAGCTTTCATATAAGGGATCTGTGGAATCTGTCCTGTCATGGTTATCAGATAAGTTGACGACTTTTATGCTTAATGTAAAATGCAATAAATTTTCTAGGAATATCCATGATATTTCAAGACTAAAAATTTAATGCGGTCTTTAAATAGTAGGCTATAAAATCAGATGGTAATTAATGCCTTTATATAAACCAGTGACTTCTGGAATTTTGTTAGTTTGTTTGTGTTTGTGTTTGTTTTTGTTTTGTTTTGTTTTGTTTTGTTTTTCACAGTATCAACAGTAGCAGCACTTATTTGTTAATTGCAGGACACCGTAGTCTTTCAAGCTCTTTTTGGCAGTCACGGAGAAGAAATAAAGAAAAAGTTGGTTTTCTCAAGCAGGAAAAGGACTTGAATCTGAGCTATCTTACCGTGGGAATGTAAAAATACTTGTCTTCACTTTGTGCCCACTCCCTCTTATAACAGTGTGTTTCAAAAGAATAAGAGGTATCTTTTCATTAGGAGTGAAATTCAGAATTGAAAGAGGGTGTGCTGCATAGGAACATCACAAATGATAAACAGATCAACAGAAGCAATGGTAGTGTGGAGCACCTTCCTGCTTTTTCATGACTGTGAGATAGCAAGAAGCTAAAGCACATCTGCTACCTATCCTGGCTCCTGGTTTCAAGGGAGAGGAGCTAAATGTGTGTTAGAAATGAGAAGAACATTACTTGTACTGATCAATTTAAAACTTAGAATTGTGAAATGTCCTTTGTAAAGCATAGGTGCTGCTCTTTAGAACAGAAAGAGCATAGAACATAAAGTTAATTCATTAACCTCACTTTCCTTGTTCATCAGTTGGGTTTTGGCATCTGTACGATTAAATGACTACACTTTAGTGGCAGTTCTCTCCAATGTTTTTATAAATGATCTGGATGCAGGTCTTGAAAATATAATAAGTGTCACAGAGTTATCTTTAGGTCTGAATCTATGACAGGGGCACAAGCCAAGTAGACAAATGAGAGGGGGGAAAAAACTACCCCACCTTTTGCAATACAGCTGGCCCTGACACCCCTGGCTAATGAGGCAGGGCCCTTGCAGGCTATGACCTCTGGGAGGTGGGAAAGTGGAGAGAGGGAATGGTAGGGAGATAGCAGATGGGTCTAAAAAAAGCAACAGCAGTGATCTGAGGAGGAACACTAATTTACTAAAGCCAACAAAATCAAACAAAATGAGAGAAAAGACTGTCCAAAATATGAGGTCTTATGAAAGAGAGAGAACCCAAAATGCCCCAAAAAGACAGTCCACTGAACCAGAACATTAACTCCTTAACTCCCACTGTTTTGCATGATGTTCTGATGTGGAATACCAACAACAAAAATCACAAAACCACAACACTAGGGAAGATTTGCTGACACCCTCAAAGACTGAGAGGCCTTGAAGACAGACCTTGACAGACTGGATATCTGGGCAATCACAAACTGTATAAAGGTTAGCAAAAGCAAGTGCTGGATTCTGCACCTGGGACTAGCAAACCCTGGGTTTATGTACAGACTGTGGAGTGAGAGGATGGAGATCAGCCTCAGTGAAAGTGATCTGGGGATTCTGGTTGATGGCAAGTTGAACCTCCTTTACCAGTGTGTCTTGGCATCCCAAAAGGCCAACACTGTGCTCAGGTACACCCATGCCCAAAACTGCCAGCTGGGTGAGGAAAGAAGCTGTCTTGCTCTACACTGCACTGGTGAGGCCTCACCTCAAGCACAGTGTGTAGGCTTGGGCACCACAATATATGGACATAAAATTATTAAAGAGTGTCCAAAAGAAGGCAGCCAAGCTGTTGGTTTTAGCAAAAAACAGGTTTTGCTAGCTAAAGGCAGGACTAGAACAGGAGAATGGCAAATTCTCTCAATTTAACTGGTGTGTTTTATTTATAATTAGGCACAACTGATACGTTTTAGATTACGTATGCAGAAGCAGTTGTGAGCCTCAAGAAAACTGGAGTAATATGGTGAAGGCTATTTCTATATACACTGAGAAAAGCAGCACCTTTGGACTGCTTCATGTTTTTTGAGTAGTTGATGTGGAATGGGCTCTACCACCAAAGTATTCTAAACTCAGGGCTGCTTAAGGTAGTTGGTTGGTTCTCTCCATATTGATTAGAGCACACATATACAGTAATATATACATGGTATAAATATATTTTACTACAGTATATATATATATATATATTTCTTTCTTTCCCCAAGGCAAGGTAAGGTGGGTTACCCCAGAGTAAGGCTGAAAACAACAACAAAAACAGTAACTGTAGGAAAGCCAATCACATATATTTTTTGTTTCCTGTGCACTTTTGATATTACTGGAGTCAATAGCTATTTGAGTATTCTCCTCTCCGTTTCTGCTTGTTGTAACAATGCCATGTGTTAATCCTCTGCTGAGACCACATTTCCTGTTAGTAACTGCAATATTAACCGCATAGCAGGGAGAGTTGGATAAGCTTGGAATGATCTGATTCAGAAGACTATTAACTGCTGAAACCTGTGCTAGTATCTTAGTACACCTAATTTAACAGATCTAGTTTTACATATTGGAAGTTAAACTGTGCATCAGAAAAAATACCTATCTGGAGCCAGTCAGTTCAGATGGATTACAGGTTTGATGACTGTGGTATTGACTTTTTCTAATTACCTGATGGAGGAGAAAAATTGTGTGGTAACTATTAATGATACAGAACCTGGATGGTGATCCTGCCAACTGAAGTGCAATTGTGTCATTGCACTCTGGCTGGTTTGGATCTGTGCACCTACTTCTTATAAAAACACAGAAAAATTATCCAGTCTTTTCTTCTGTCAACTGTTTAATATTAGAATATCCATTTGGTTGTCCTGCTATTTGGGAATAGATGTCCCTAATGTGTTTTGTATCATACATAGACAGGAAGTCTCTTAAACAGCATGTGAGCTCAGTTTGCCATAACTGTCTTGAAAAATGAAGAGGCTCCAATTAGGTGACACAACATTCTGACAGCCCGACATGCTGTTGGATGCTTTTCAGACAACCTGCATGCTGATGGGTGCTTTCCTATATTGTTGCTTCCTTAAAGCAAAACAAAACCTTTCATCCACCTGATGCTGGCTGCTTAGCAAGTCAAACAGAAAAAGATCAAGGGTTAAAGAGGAGAAAGGCTGTACTTAAGACCAGACAGATTGAAGATCAATGTGGTAAGAAAGATCAGGAAAATTCTTTGACAGCTGTTTAGGAAACATGAGCCTGGAGAATGAAAGAGCTGTTTTAGGAACAAACTTCCTCTTATTTTTCTCTACTTTTGTGGAATTAAGCCAGATTGTAATTATGATTCCTGGCCACGTCTTTATACAAAACTTTGTGATAAATTGCTTTTTGACAATAAAAACGTGTTATTTATGTGACTGCATATCACTTCACATATTGCTGATGACATGAATTTGTAAGATAACCTTGTTCCAGAAGAATTAAAAGCAATTTATTCTTAATGTTCATCCTGTCTAAAAGCACACTGAAGACACATAATTTGCAGACATACTATATAAATTGTCATATATTCATTCTTTTTCAACATTGTAGCACATGCTGTTACTTATTTATTCAAAAACACTTTTTGACTATTTTAGAAATTTCTGATGTTCCAAAGATAACTAATATCCATTGCTTTAGCCTTCAGTTGTTGTGGTTTTTTTTGTTTCATTTTTTGTTTTTTGTTTTTTATTTTTCCCAATATATTTTGCTTTATTATCTTCTTGGTGTGATGAAATGACCACGAAATCATGAGATGGGCATATACCCATGGAAACTGGCCAGGGAAGAAGTGCTCTTACACAGGTCAGGGTTCAGATTCATACTCACAGGTATTAGCTGGAAGCTTGTAAATATTTCTCACTGTTTCTTGGCCACAAATGGTGGGAAATCTCTTGAGATTAGTGTTTCTTATGGAGTGACTGACTGTTTGGTCTGAAATCCTGTTAGAGTAATTCTTCTCACATGATTGCTGTCATCTTCAGTATAGTAAAGGAAAATGCATATCCATTCCTGTCACAGTCATGGGAATACATCAGCTCAGCAACCCCTTGCTGGCATTTGGAACTGTTGGATGGGATGTTCAATTTTCCCATCTCTAATTTAGGCTAAATGAAATAAATTGAAATTGTACTTTATTTCTAGAAACAAGAAAATTGGTATGCCATATATATGATAAATTTTCCTTTTTAATCTTCCTTTTTTTTTTTTTTTTTTTTTTTTTTTTTTTTTTTTTTTTTTTTAAATTATTATTCCAGGTTATATGAAAATATGAAAAGGAACATTAGCTTAAATACGTTAAATTATAGATGCCAGAAAGATAAAGACAGTAATATGCTTACTACTCTTTCAGTGAATGTTCTGTAAATTAGACAACATTCTTCTTTCTGAGTAAACGGTGGCTGCCTAGATGCAAAATATGATTTCCATATTGGAGACTGTACAACTGGGAACTGAAAGGGCAGCAAGATTAATGAGATTTAGAGATTGTTTATATTACCTAACTACTCTAACTCACATTCCATAATAAAAAGAAAGGGGTGTTGAAAGACCAAAGCTAGCTTTTTCTTTCTGGTGTGTCCTGAGGTTGGTATAGCACTTCAGTGGAGAACGAAAACCAAATGTTTCTAAACAAATTCGGAGTCTGTGATGATATCTTTGTTTTTACATTCAGTGTACACTTTACAGAGGTTCATTTTTTTACCTCTTTTTTAGAAATTTCAAATTCCCATTTACTGGAATTAAATTAGAGAGATGACTTCTCTTTTACAGTCCATGACAGCATAAAAACTGTTTCAGTTTTATAGCTCCACATCCCCAAGGAGCCTTGAGGCTCAGCATTTATATTGCTTAACAGCAGGGTTTTCAGATAACATGAGGCTACATGGTATCTCTAGGATCACAATGACTTTTCCTCAAGGAAATATACTGGAAGTCTTGGCTAATGTACTTATAGTTGCCTTACTACAACATATTTATTACTCAATAAGGTGACTAATGTTACAGTTTAAACCTGAATGGGATGTTTTAAAGTTATTTGAAATATTATTTATGTTTTCATATATTATAAGTATGCCATATACAATAGTGTGTATGTGTACATGCATAAATACTTTCAAAATTAGAAAAAGAATCAACTGATTACTGCACTTAAGAAGTATTTTATAATGTACACTGAAAATCTCTATTTCTTTTCCTTCAAGAAGCTGCTCTGTTAAGAACAAGTGTAAGGAAGCTTTGACTCCTGATTAAATATTTATGTGGGTCTGGCTGTTAGGTCATGTTCTGTAATAGCTTTTGTAACTTGGTTATTAAATTGCAATTTAGCAATGAAATTTTTTTGCAAAACACCTATTGGTATTCATGGCAGAAAATCATGAATGCTTAATAAATTAGATGTATTGTATAAAATTATGGCACAGTCAAGGGAGCTGAGGGGACTTAGTGAAGAGATACTTGGCCTTTAATGTACAATTCAACTCCTATCTTAATCAGTAATTGTAGTAAACACTGTAGTTTCTGCACAGGTTGATCATAGTGAATAAATGCATTATTGAAGCATCTAAGTCTTTGCATGAGAGATAGAAAAGTGAAAGTTACTACTGACGCTTACGCTTTTTATCTGTTTTTTGTTTCCAATACATTTTTAGTTTATGATTGAGACAGCTCATCAACATTTTTCCTCCAGTGAATTCATGTTGTCATAAATTAAAAATAACCTCAGTGACTACTCTTTTCCTTAGAGATAATCAAATGGTGTCAGTTCCAAGGTAAAAGCATTTTTCTTCCAATCCATATAAGGTTCAGAAACTATACATTTTGTGCACAGATTAGCTCTGAGGACATAGTACCCTTAGTTCCCTTCTGAGTGAATGTAAGTTGCAGGATGTGGGCACTCTGCATCTTACAAGGATCAGCTTCCCAAATAAGCATTTTTATAACACTAAGCTGAGTAAAACACTGGTAAGAAATCATGCACATTCCTGGCATTCACTCCTTTGGTGCTATGGCAGACTGATTAGCAGCAGACTGCTTTAAGTGAGCCATCAATCAGTGTGACTGTTTCTTAGTCTAACTTTCGGTTTATTACTGAGCTAAGAAGGTATGCGGTGTAATGACAGATGTACTATCTTGTATATTTTTTTTTCTGTAAGATCAGTTAATACATTTGTCAGGCAAGGCCTTATGGAAGCCATTGAACCAGGAGTTCTTAGAAGAGCTATTGTTGAGTTTTATAGGTATGCCTGTATTTACAGAAGTAACTTCTTTCTAAAAATACTCGATCCACAGTTATATTGCATAGGTATATTCAGAGTCATATTTAACTCATGAAGAAATTACTTCTTACTACTCCTTTTCTATGGCCCACAGGCCAGACTGGAAGATTCTGTCCTTTCTCATGCATCAGCAGAAGTAGTATCTTATCTTTTAACTGTGAAGCCAAGACAGTGCAGTCCAAAACAATTTAATTCTCAGATCTATGACTGGAAGCAGGATAAAAGAGGGAAAAAAAGCCTGACCTACTTGACTTTTATCACCATATGTAGTGTAAGACCTTTTATTTACTATTGTATATTTGTGTTTGCTAGGGCCTGACAATATTATGAAGCTAATGATAAGAATTTTGTTGACATGAATAGCTTTTATAAAACAGACTGAGAAAATCTAGGAAACAAAGATTGATATTACAGGATTTCTTTACAAAAATAAGTTCTGAAATATAGTATAATATTTCTTCATCTGTAGAGTGTCTGAGAAACATAACTATTAAATTATGACTTTTACTACTATTGGAAAATAGACTGATCATGGACTTGTTCTTGATTCAGCCAAAGCAGTGTTGATAGCAGATGAATGTATGGTTGTTGATGAGTGAGGGGATTGCACCCAGAGCTGGGCTGGGCCACTCAGAGTGGAAGAGCAGGTATGGGGCAGAGAAAAGGGAAAAGGGAAAAGGAATGTTCTGTAGGGATAATGAAGCAGAAGGAAATAATTCCTAAGTAGAGAAAAGAAGAAATGTTAGGACTCATTAAGGTTCCCTGGAAGAGGTCGTATAGCTTTACTTTAGTAAAACTTTCTTTCACCAGCCTTCACCAAATTTCTAGCAAAAAAATTGATCTTTAGCTTCTCAAGTGTCTCAGTAAAAACAAGCCAAAACAAACAGTCAGTGAAATCCTGAAGCTCTCTCACATAAGTAAAATCTTTCATTGTTTCTTCAACATGATTTGAACAATCAATTTACTGTATTGCAAAAAGTGAGAGACATTACTAACAAAAAGTTTATTTTAGAGATTTGTTAATTAATCTGCGTATTTGGCACACATTTAATATTGTATTTATTGTTCCTTGGACTTCCATTTTGTATATAAGGAATTATTTATGAACAGAAATTATACTAAATGAACTGAATATTAGAATACTTTTTTATTGCTGAACCTCCAAATTTTGAAGGTAAACTTTGCTTGGAAATTATTTCAAATTTCACATAGAGATGGATAAGAAAATAAAAAGGCCTATTTTTTATAGTCTTTTGTCCATTTCTGGTATCCAGGCTTCAAAAGGTTGTTACAAAACTGAAAAGGTAGAAAACTGTTGGAAGAAATATTTGTCTTCTATAAAGCTGCCAAAATTTAAAAGCTAGTGAAACCCTTAACCCTTTTCCTGGAAGCACTTGGTGGAAAATAGTGATATGAAGATTTTTTTCTGAGCTAAATTAGTTGAGTTCCCAACTACAGGTTAATTCAATTATGGTTTAAACTGGAATTTACATTTTCTCCTCTTAGAATTACCTGACTAGTTTCAAAGGCTAATTAGTATTTACTCTATGCACAAAGAAATATTTTGCTTTTTCCACATTGTTGCTTTACTGTCTTTATTATTGCAGATTATTTAAGCCCAATACTAAAAAGGGAATTAGTTAATATTAAGGAAATATGCCTCATCACCATAATGTTTTTGACTATGTTCATTTAATTTCACAACCCTGTAAAACAGAGATGGATGGTACCTTTTTCAGACAAATGAATCTTCAAAGAAGTTTGAGTTGGCTAGTGTCCTGATATTTTTAGGATGTTGTTGTTATAGCATGCCGTATGAACTTACTGATATGTTATAGCATGATATGAACTTACTGTCTTTGGCTGCATTTGGAAATACTGAGCATTAATGCATTTGAGCATTGTATTCTCAGAAAGCCAGCACTATACCATTAGTAACCACATGTGAAATAACTGCATACTTCAAGACTCATCATGGGGCTTAGCAACCTACTTTAGATGACCTTGATTGAGAAAGGAGCTTGGACAAGATGATTTCCAGAGTTCCTTGCCAGCAACAGCTATTTCATGATCCCATGATTTTTTGCTATAACGCTCTCTCTTCTGTTCCTCATATCCTCACATCATCCACTAATACAGCATGGTCAATGTGACTTCTACAGTGTGAAGCAAAATGCCAAACGTTTTACACAGTGAAATGCCACTCACTGTCTCACATCCTTTTTCAGGAAAATCTGAACTTTCCCTAAACTTTTATGCCTGAGTCAGTTGTATCCTATGTAAAATGGATAACTTTAGACAAAGGCAGAAGTAAACATTACCAGTTTCTTTTGACAGAAAGGATCAAATTGCCTTAATAGGCAGGAGGCATTCTCAGTGCTCCCTATGTAACAAGGATGTTTAAAGGAAACCACATAAAGACAAGATCTCTGTCCATAGAGTTGCTTTAATGGAGAAAAAGCATAATGAAAACAAGCTGGATATAAGATGAATATTGTAGTAAAAGTAACTCTTTAAAGAATTGCTTGCATTTCTTTACATTTTCAAAACAACTTTTGATATTTTAAATACACATGCACTAAGATGACTAAGTTTTTCTTGATGTAGACTTCATGGAATCTATGGCTTGTGCTGCACAGAAAGTCAGATTCAATTATTAACATGGTCTTGCCTGGCCTTAAATTATGTGTACATGAAGTTATCTCTCAAGAAAATTTCCAAGGACTTAAGCTTACAATTAATATCACTTTAAGGAAATCCATTACACTGGATTTGATTACCTTAAGACATATGAGAGATAAGAGTTTAACATTCTCTCTTTGTTCTCTCATTAGTAGAGAACAAAGTGTAGGAACGTTAATCAATCAAATAAATACTTTTAATCCTATTGGGGAACACAGTTCTAATCTCATCATGGGAGAAGCAGACCTTGTTTCCTAAGTTAGAAAGGGTAACGATCTGATCTTCATGTTTTTACATCAGTCTATTTAATACAGTCTTTACATATATAAATCAGAGGAAATGCTTGTTTTTAATACTATAGAGAAGAACTGAAAATTTTCAGTTATCATTTTTTTGTCACATATCTGCAAGGGACTAAATGCTCATAAAGTTGTAAATATTTAAGAATTTACACTAACTGTACAATTCTAAGATTCTACTTTGTGTCCTAGATGTCTTAATTGTTGTTTTTTCTACTATGTCACTGGGCACTTATGCAGTACACTTGAATCTCATTTTGGTCCAATCTGAGATATGTTGCTGTTTAGTATTAGCCACATAAAGTATTTCCTCTCAGCTATGATGTATGGTCATAGATCTTGGTGCAATTGCATTTGTCATCTGTCTCAGGCACTTCCCACTGACTAATCAGTTTTGTATCTCATTGTAATCACTTCAGAACAGAACTTGTTTCTCTTATATGTATGCACATTTTTTCTGATCATGGGCTTAATGGTTTACTAGATGAACAAATAAAGACATAGAAACATGGCTAGTCATGTAGAAATTAGGATTCCACAAGGCAGCACAAGCAAGTAGATCTCTGTGGCTCTAGAAAGATCAAGATCAAGATTTGCCAAGATAGTCACCCAAGATGATGTCATCCTGCCTATATATTTGATCATTTCAATAAAATTGCTACATTTCCACAGAACATCATTGATTCTAAGCACTTGGCAAAGCAAAAGGGATAAAGCATTTCTTAGAAAACCTCACTCAGCTGCGTAGTAGTCATTTTTTGTTTGGTATTTATTTCTAAATCTTTTCCACTGGTTAATATATTTAATTTCAAAATAAATTTTAAAAGATGCTAAAGCTTAAGAAATTTACTTTAAACTGAAATTTGAAAGTTATGAGAACATCCTAAGCATTCAGGAAGAATGAACCTAAAAATTCAGTATATTAGGACAAATATATTAATCTAGTATAAAAACGAATTACTGAATCCAGCAGAGATCTTTCAGAAAGCACTTTTAATTTCTGACTTCCACTCATCACTGGGTTTTTCTCATTGTGTTTTGTCTTTGTTAGACTGAAATTTGTTTTGTCCTCAACTGCTAGTTTCTGCATTGCTTTTCTTCACTCACTATTTTTTCCTCATTGTTTTGTATAGACTTCGTTTATTTTAATCATTTTTATATTTGAAGTTACAGAACTGCAATGTATTCCTCTCTTCTGTGCTTTTGTTTCAGTTTTATGCCACATTCATCTGCCTTGTCCATACGTTACTTTATCTTTATTGCTCAATAGCCTGTTTCCCCCCGAGAATATATTAACCAATCTGACAAGTATTTCCTTCTGACATTAAGCATCCTGATGTTTTTTCCTCTTTTCAATCTCAATTTATTTCTAATTATAAACCTTAATTAGATCATGGTTTCTTCTGCTTAGGTACTTTTTTCATTTGCTGCAGCTCTAATTGCTTTCTGTTTTACTTAAAGGGAATGATTTTTTTCTCTTTCAGCTCTTTTATAAATTAATACCTCACAAAATACATAATGCTGTCAAAAGAGAGGATAATAAATCATTGATTTGCAAGTTGGATTTTTGGATTTAGTCTCAAAATATGTGATATTGATACATAATTATCTCAAGAATAACTCAATCATAGCTCTTTCTCCATATGCCTTGTCAGTTCTAACAAGGAATAGAGTATATGGAGATTGTTCCTGCCATGTTAATGAGAGATGTGTATTGTGGTTTTTATGCTTATTATTAGTTATGCACTGTCAGTGTTCAAATGTATGTAATGCATGGGATTAGAGTGGTTAGGGACTGTGAATGAGATGTGTACTGGATATACATCTAATGTGAAGGTGTTGGCAGTGGTGAAGCTGCAGGACTCCTCTGTCAGGAGAGGCTGCCCTGTGCTAAACAAAGCTAGTTGCAGCAGGTTCCAATGGCCTCATTAGTGGCACTAGCAGACAAGATGGGGACCACTTGGGAAAAAGTATTTACTAAAAGAAAAATCCTAAGATGGCAGTAAGGAATGAGGGAAAAAAGAAGAAAAAAGAATGGCCCTGTAAATGCCAAGGACAGAAGAGGAGAAAAGATGCTCCAGACACCAGAGCAACTCTCAGGGCAACCATGGTGGAGCAGGTGTCACACTGCAGCCCATGAAAGATGTTCTTTTCCCTAGAGTAGTAGTTAAAAAAAAAAAAAAAAAGAAAAGAAAAAAAAAAAAAGAATCTGATGATCTGATGTTAGAAAGGATTTAGTCTTGTAGCTGGCCCATGGAAATTACTTAGAAGGATATTGCCAGTTGTTAACAGATATCTCATTTAATTCTTTTAAGTAGTTAGGTGTCAGATAAAATACATTGAAAGCCCACTAGGACAGGTTTTAAAAAAGCTCTCCTCACAATACTATTATAGAAAAATATAGCATTTTAAAAGTAAGAAAATACATATAAAGCTTTGTTTTCTACTGATAGAAACTGGTTTCACATCGTGGAAGTCAGCATAGATTCTGTTTCACATAAGACAATGTTCTAACATATAAAATTTTCATAGTCCCGGCACTAGAGAAGTATTCAAACTAAGAGGAAATCTTAGCTATGTATGCCTTGACCTCATTCACTTATAAACTCCTGTTTTTAATTCTGGTGATGATGACTCTGTAACACAACCTGAGAACCCCACACTGTGATCAGCATCTGCATGCTTCTCCTGAGCCGACTGGCAGAGCTGTGTTCAACCTCTGCTATCATTGTTTGCCACTGGAGTGGTGGCTGCCATCTGGCAGCTGAGCTTTCCTTTGGACAGACAGTTGGAAAGATTTTTCTTAGGATAACAACTGATCTATAAGAAAACAGATGTGATAACTTATCACTGAAGTTACACTGACAAGAGTGATTCAAAAAAATTAAAACAGTCTCGTCTGAAGATTTTCTGTAAAACAGATAAAATTAATAGATTTTAATACCTTCTAATTGGTACTTTCTTAATGCATGATATAGGAGCCTTTAGTTTCAATGTATTTTAGTCCCTACTTCACCATTTGCTCTTGTGGGTTTGGTAAGAAAAAAATAAACATAGCACAGAGCCCAATTTGTTGAAATATTCAGATGTTTGTGATGCAGTTGTCAAAGAAAATTAGAGTCCAGATAATAAGCAAAATCTGCCCATACCGGGTTATTTTCAGAGAACAGGAAGTCCTGAACAGGCATCCTGATGATCTCTTCAAGATAGGATTGGATGGATGGATCAGTATGTTCTGAAGCTGAACATTTGGTAAGACTGTTGTTGGATTGTGCATTTGCTTGTGAAGCATAAAGGATGTTTTTCTAAAACCTGCATCTGCTTTAAGTTTGCCTTTAAAATTTCCTAGTGATTGGTGGGCTACTTTTCGTCTATTGTTACACTGGTGGTAGAACTGAGAAAGGATATGTGAAAAATGCATATTCATTGATCACTGTAGCTTTGATTCTGTGGAATAAATGGAATCATTCCTTTAAAAATTTGTTTTAACTCTCCTTCGCATTCTTTATTCTTGCTGACAGATGTGTTCTGTAAGCAAGGATGGCTTCACTTAAGTCATCATAGTATCATAGTATCATAGTATTGTGCGAGTTGGAAGGGACCTTAGAGATCATCGAGTCCAACTCCCGGGATTCGAGCCCTCTGTGTAGCAGAGCGGCACTTCTACCCCCTGCTCCACAGGGGGGGATTCGAACCCGGGCCCCCTGGTGTTGCAAACGGGAATTCTACCGCTGCGCCACCGGAGGCACACAAGTCCAGTTCATATCATACTAACAATATTTAAGTAACTTTGCAATGGTGGTAAATTATCTCAGATTAAGAAAGGCAATGTAAATCAGAATCAGCTCTAGGTTGGAATTAGTTCTAATCTTATGGTATCCATGTTAACTAATTCTGTATTTGCACAGCAAAGTCTTGATATGGAAACAACAGTGTGTCCTCTCACATCCAAATGTGTTCATAAGGTTAACACCTACATAATTCTATAATCAGAATTTGCCCTCTGCCAAGTTCATGTGGTTCCATCTTTGTCAGATGAAATACTGTATTTTTGTACCAGCTGCAAATCTGAAATGCTATTTATTGTTAGATGAGAATGAGGGAAATTGTAGAAAATACATGATCCTTTCTGAATTAAAATCTTGTCTTTTCCAGTTCCCCCCTCCATCCGCCCTCAGCAAGTCTTAATGCTACAAATGTATGTGATAGTTACATTGTGTTTTCATATGTGACCTTTAAAGGTTACGAGTAACTTCAAGTCCTTTTTGGCAGGGCTGTGCTCAATCCTTTCATCCCCCAGCTTGTATAGATAGAGGGGGGTTGCAGGGAGGTTGGAACTTGATGATATTTGAGGTCCTTCCCAATCCAAACAATTCTACGACTCTTTGATTCTAGTGGGTTGCTGTGGCCCAGGTGCAAGACCCTGTGTTTGGATTTTTGAACCTCATGTGGTTCCCCTGTGTGCACTGCATAAGCCTGTACGGGTATCTTTAGATGGCATCCCATCCATGAGGTGTGCTGACTACACCACATGTCACGGTGTCATCTGCAAACTTGCTGATGATCTACTTGATCTCACTGTCAGTATCATTGATTAAAGATACAACAGAGCATCAGTCCCAGTACTAACCTCTGAGGACATCACTAATCAATGATCTCCAACCAGATTGTGAACCATTGGCTGTCACTCTCTGGGTATGACCTTGCAACTAGATCCTCATCATCAAACAGTCCACCTATCAAATCCATATCCTAATTTAGAGAGAAGAATGTTGCGGGTTATTGCCTCAAAGGCCTTAATGAAGTCCAGGTAGATAACAACAGTGGCTTTTTACTTGTCCACTTACACAGTTACACCATCATGGAAGGTCAGCCTTCTTCTTTCCTGCCTCTATTGCCCACTAGGGGTTGGCACACCTTCTTTGAATTTCTTTTTCTTATTTATGTGCCCGTAGAAGCTTTTATAATTCTTCTCTTCTCTTGGCAAATCCAGTTCTAGTTAGGCCTTGGCCTTCCTGACTCTGCCTCTACAGCCTAGCAGCATTCTTATATTCCTCTCATGGTACCTGTTCCTGCTTCCACTAAACTGTTTCTTACATATGCATACAACTACTTAAACATGAACAAAGCCTGTTAGACATTGCTATAATAGATCTGTCTGACATTTTTAATCTTCCATGTGGACTAATTGTGTATGTACTAGATGGGTATCCTAGTTATGTATATTTGACACTGTTTAGAACTAGGATATAATGCAGCAGTTGTGTAGTGCTATAAGCTATGTTCTCAAGGACTGTGAATGTAGAAAAACAAACAAACAGAATCAAACCAAACCATACCAAACCAAACCAAACCAAACCAAACCAAACCAAACCAAACCAAACCAAACCAAACCAAACCAAACCAAACCAACAAAAACAAAGGAAATAACTCAAAATTCTCTTTTCACAAGTTAAATCAGACTCCTTAACAGAAAAGTCAAGTGGAGTAATTTATCTGCTGGGGAATTTCATAACCAATCCTTTTAGTTACCATAACTAGGACAAAACTTCAACTCTAGGTAAGATATATACATAGCTTACATGGAAGCATTTTGTGATGCTGAACAACTTACATTTGTTAAAGTGTGTTATTCTGCATAATAAGAAATCATAATAGAAAATAAAAATAGCTGGCTTTTCTTTATGCATTCTGGACTTTTGCTTACATTACTGAAAAGAGAGATTGGCTATTAGTACCACCAGCAGAATTACAACATCTTTTAGCTCAAATGAGTAGCCATTTCTTCACTTGTACCTCAGAAACGAAGTATGATCAACAAATACTGTTTTGAATCTCTTAGATTTCCTCTGTGTACCGACAGACAAATGTGAGTCTCGTTCTTGTCTTCCTTACACCAGTATTATATCTATCTCTGCAAGCCTTTTGACATTAGTAGTTACAAAGTCAGTGGAGCTAAGGAAGCATAATAGACAGTTCACCACACTGAAAGAAAAGAATCAGCTAGCAGCAAATCCATGCTAGAGTTTTGCACGTGTAAGTAGAATTTTGCCCATAGCTTTTTTAAAACACCACTTTTAAAGATATTCTTGGCCTTATTTTTCATTCTTTATATCTCGTCACTTTTAAATCCATTACTTATACAGTATATTTCTCCATAAATACCTAAAGCCAGACACTGTTATCTTTAAAAAGAATTTCCGAATGAGAACATAGCACTTGTCCCTTGGTTGAATCATTTTTTATAATTTCTGTAGTCAAGAAATTCAAGAGACTCCCGCAGGGAATCAGGAAATGGTACATGCAAATAACACAGTGGTAACCCCTTTACTAAAAGCTCACATCTGAATTGAATATTATTACCTTTGTGTAGATAAACGTTGAATGTTTATTATATCCACTGAGCCTACAGTCTCTAGTCAGTATAGTACAATAGTTGCATCTTCAAAACTAAATTAAAGTGTCAGGCACCGACTGGGATGACAGCAAGACAGAAAAAAGGGGAAGGAAATGAAGGAACTGGGAAGGCCTTTGTTTTTGTTTATTTTATATATTATACTGAGGAGCAAAAGACTGTTTGTAAACACAAATTCAAAGGAGCACAGCCTAGAGGAAGACAATTACATGAGGTCAGATGTTATTCCAAAATAAACTGTTAAAAAATCCTCCTTTTCTAATTCCCAATGAAATTGTGTAAATATTATAACAGGTATAGGAGATTGTATAGTTCTTGCAAAACCAGAAACTTTCTTATGAAAGTTCCAATGATATAGGATAGATTTTTTTTTTTTTCACAAATAAATACAACTTCTCTCAGCAGATTAATTAGAAGAAATTGGCAGCTGAAACAGAGCAGAATGTAGAGAAATGTGATTACTTTCTTTTTCTCATTAATTTTTCTCCTCTTTTCTTCCTGTCTAATTTCACTTACTGCCATAGAAATTTTCCTGTTTCTTCTGGTAACAGGATATCAAATGACACTTTCATGTTAGATGGCACAGAGTTAGTGAATTCCCTGAGAACAGTAAGCTTAACAAGGAAGAAATTGTACTTGCCTTCCAATCTTCATCTGACTATCTGAAACTCAGCTTTTTATTGATATTGCTTATTCAGAAGTAACAAACTTATTATGAAACAGATTGCAATATTCAGCAAATATTAAACTACAAGGAAATAAAGAAATTATTGAATTTTGATTATGTAAATGTATATAACACACATACATTTAATTGGATACAACAATACTTGCATAGAAAATTGTCTTTGAGAGGTACTGCTGGGAAACTGTATGAATAGGTAGAAACACATGATATTCATATTAACTTTCAAAATTCACAGAAGCAACTTTATGTAAATATGTAGTGAAGAATCAGCCTACACTGCTTCTCAGAGACAAATTGAAGAGTGTTGTTTTAGCCATCATAAAGGTTTGTAGAAGCTGCTGTTGCTGATAGCACTACAGTTATCACTTTCTAATACAGAAGACCTTGATTTCATCTTTTCAGTCTGACAAGCTGATTTCACAGACCAGAACTTAACCAATGTGAATGCATCTAATGCCAAAATGACCTCCACATCCTAAAACTCTACTGTGTAGCATGATTTCTTTCTGTATTTTCTCCCTGTAAGCAGAGACGTGGACATAAAAAGTGAACAATATTTCTGTATTACTGATTTCATCTGTGCTTTGGCTCTCAAATCCAATTGGCATGACAGTTAAAATTAGCAGGACAAGGTCAAACTGTCAAGGATGAGGCTGGCTGCAAGCAGAGGGGCTTTTGCAGCTTTGTTTGCTTGTCATTTCAGCTGCTATGTCAGCTTAAATACCATCAGTAAAAAAACACAGTGCATAGCTTAAGGAGTAGTGGGGTGAGGGTCACATCTGAGCAATGATCAAACAAGGATAAAATCCAGAGAGGCCACATTCCCTGGACACTGTGGCTTGAGAGTCTTTCACAAAATGTCAGTGCAGGCTGATTAAACAAATGCTGCTGCCAAGGCAAAGCTGATCAACCTACACTGCATAGGAAAAGTTCACATGCAATGGGCTATCATTTTGAAATACTTTGGGGAAGTGAAAAATGTTACAGCATTGTGATAAAATGGAATATTGCACAAAGTCTGAACATTTGCTTTTCCTAGCATACCACTGTTTCACATTTTTCTTGATTTGCATTCTGCTGACATGATTTAAAAGCCTTTCAAAATGGCTCTTTGCCCAGACGCAGCTTGAAAGTCCAAGCTCTCCTACAAAAGCAGGTGAAATTTGTTTTGCCATACATACAGTTCCATTCATAAATCCTTGCTCAGTGTAGTGTAGTCACTTTTTCCCATTAATAATTGCATTTACCTAAGTTAGACGATATTCGTTTACCAAAGTTTTTATCCAGTTCTAACTCTCTTTCTCTCTCTAATCCATATTAATATACATCTATTCATAAAAAGAATATTTTCCAGAGAGGAATCACTCCCTTCTTGTGTCATGTCGTATAGTATGGTATCATATAATGTATTGTATAGTGCAATATAACTGTAAAGGGAAATGTTCAATGTGTACATAATTTTTAAAGTTTTCAGTGATTTTGGAAAAAAAATAGGCATTTCCTTTGTACTAGTAGGATTTAAAATCATCAAGACATGGTGAAATGTAGGAAAAAATGTGTAGTTTTAATGCATATTTAAAATATTTTCAAATATTCTATTTTAAAATGAAAAACCTGTCTTATTAACTGGAAGAATAATGTTCTTCCTGGATAAAGAGAAGCTTCTTGCGTACTGTCAGATATTACAGATCTGAAGTTCACACTCCTTAATCAAGTGACTGTCCTGTAAGTCACTGATTAAGGACTGAAGAAATTGGCTCAAGTCCCTTGATCTCAACTATGACAAGGCAACAAAGCCCTACTTGTATCTGAAGAAAAAGGAGAGACAGGGAGAGCAACCAGGCATGAAGGGGGAAGGGAACAGCCATTCAAATAGGTACAGCACTTGAGAGAGGGGAAAAGCAAGATATCTGTCAGGGAAAGGAAATAAGGGTTAATGACTTGGATAAACCAGGGAAAGAATAAATTGAAACAGAGGAGTATAAATTAAATTATTAATTAATTATGCTGCAGAGCAATTACATATCAGGAAAGCATGGCAAAGTAGAAAGGAGACAATAAAAAGTCACTACAAAAAGCAGACTATCCCTCTAATAATAGCCACAAATAGACATGGGTGACACATGCAAAACAAGACAAATAGTGACAAAAGTTAAATTCTATCTTCTGTGCCAGTGACATAGTGACAGTGCTAGAAAGCTATCCTGGCTGAATGAATTTTAGTAAAGCCCCAGTAGGATATGTGAAATTAGACCCCCCATCCCTCGTTTCTGAGCTGATATCTTTGTAATCCTTTGTCACAGAGTACTCTAGATTGATCTATGTCCATGAAATGAGGGCAGTAGGCCCATGGGCCTCAAGACCCCAGAAAATGGGAAGGGAAAAGGGAAAGGGGGTAGGGAGATGGGAGCTGGACTCAAGGAAACAAACAGAGCAGTGGCAACAATCTAAGGAGGAAAACTCATTTTTACTAACTATGTTATTGGAACTCAAGATAACAATATAATACAATCTAATTGAAATTGAGGCTTATAAATCAAGTAAAATAAGAGAGAGAGGTTTCCAAAAACCAAGAAGCCTACTCTGAAGTTGAAGGCACACAGCTCGGAAGCACACTCACACCTGCTGCCAGGCAGTGAGAGAGAGAAAGCATCACTTCCATTATGTATTCTCCTCTCTGACCGTGAGGTCCTCTAAGATGTGTAGTTCTTCTTCTCTGTGTTCCACATGATGTCATGATGTGAAATATCAATAACAAAAACTACAAAACCACAACATCCTTCCTCCCCCTAGGTAGTCAAATGAAAATGCAATGAGAATGAAGGTCTTCAGCTGAATACAAGCTCAAGAAAGGATCAAATATCTCAGTTAGAGATGAGACATAACCAAAGAGAAATCTGAAAAGACCACAGCTGGAGAAAGAGAGCTGAGAGGGTCTGTAGCAATTACTTCAGTGAATTGTCAGTTTAACTCACCTGCATTCCCTGTGCATGCCCAGTGCATGTCTGCCACAGGATCGTGTTTGGTACTATGTGTCAGGGTATTTGAGGGGAATGTGTTAATCATATGAATGTATGAAACAAATAAGTGATGTCACAGTTGCAGTTCAAAGCAAAAGCTCAAGTAAGTGTAGCTGGCCTGTGCTAAACATAATCAAATTAGCACTTTTAGGTGTTATGTTTAAAAAGCATCATGCCTGCCTGTAAAGGTAAGAAAACAGGGGTATCCTTTGTCAGATCCTCCAGAAGGCACTGATGAAAGTATATGTTTATAGCAGCCTTTCTCAGCTGCTGGATCTTCTGGCAAGCATTCTTTTTTAAAAGATAAAATATGTTAAAGGATAAGGAAAGACTTCAGCATACACACACAAAACCCTGAATTGCTGTAGTGCAAAAAGTATTAAATTGGTATTTGTTGTGTTAGTGATAATATTGTCATTGTTTGTTCACATGAAAAGAAAACACAGAACCAACTGTCTACCATCCTTTCTGAATCTGTAAATGTGCAGTTATAGTGTACCTTTCCCAAGTGGTAGGTCAACAGGATTGCATTGGCTTGTTTCACGTGTCAGGGTCCCATTAACATAATGTAATAGTTGGCACAGATTTCTGAGCAAGTTTTGTCTATGAAGTCAAGAGGAGAATCTGAGTGGAATATAATACTCTGCTAAAACAATAATACTCTCACAATCTAACCCTCATTAACTTGTCAAGCCTAGTGACAGTCTTTAATAACATTCATTCTTTTTATGTTTTATCTTAATTGATTTCTTTGTAGCATTTGAGTAACTAAAACAAGATTGTTAGTGTATCTGCATTTAATGGGAAGACATCCTATTATTTATTTATTTTTAGAATACTGGGATGGAGTTGTTATACTTATTTTCTGGGCAACTTGCTACAGAGTTCTTTAAAGAATATTTGGAATTCATTTTCTTTTCTGTCTACAAGTGCTAAAATGCTGCAAATGCATTTACATGAATCCTGTTAGAAATGTATTGTCATTAGCTAACGCTTTTGTCACCAAAAGGGAGGTTGGGAATTCAAGGAGAATATTAGGTTTCAAATGCATAGTTTGTGTTATCTAATGATGTTACTAATTAAACAAGTTTGTGAGGAAATAAACAGGAATTAGTTTGCAGGAGACGGAGGTGGAGTGTATTTGTTTCCCTTTCTCTGCACTTACTAACCTTGTGTTCTTTATGCTTTGGGAACTCTACACTTTGACCCAGGATAAATGCAAACTCATAGATATTACAATGTGCAATACAATTCCATTAGTACAACAAATATTTGGATCTCACCATGACTTGAATACAGGTTTGGAACATCAGCATCTGTGAAGATTAAGCTTTGAATCTCTCCCGTGTACTCCCTTGTCCCTCTCACTGAGTGTTGATGTCCAGAGCATCATCTCCACAGGAATTTACAGCATCCACTGACTGAATCACCACATACTTCTCTACAACCAAAATCATGATTGAAGTGAAAGCCTATGTGACTAATTCTAAAAACAAATAACAACAAACAAAAATGATAAAAATTTATAGCACCAACAAAAAAAACAACAAAAATTGTGGCTATAAATTCTCTTTGAAAGAAATTAGAAGCATTAAGCATTTAACATCCTGCTTAGATGTAGTTTCAATTCAGAGGAAAGTGTGAAAATACAGCATTTTTATTCCTTGAACTTTATTCATTCATAGGTGTAGTTTTATACTTATGAATATCTCTTCAAACCAATATTGCATTATTTTCTTATTCACTAGGTCTCAGAAACTGCTTTCTGTCCATTTGTTTTCCCCAAAACATAGCAATGAAGAAATAATATACAATTCTTAATGATTTTCTGAAATACGGCACAGGTGCAGGCTGCAGCTGTTATGGGTAAACTACATTTTGCTAAAGTGATTCAAATCCCACCGGGGAAATAGAAGAATCACTGCATTCCCATAAAAAGAAAAATGTTTTCATACAGAAGTTTTCATGTACATTCTACCCAGTCAAAAATTCTTTTGTAAAGAAAATTAATTGTAAAAATACTCATATTTATATGTACTTATAAAATATTTTACTTCCATACTTGGTAAACATGGTGCTAGTTATTCTTCTGAAAGAGCCTCACTAATATTTCCAAATTAAGATGATATACCAAGAATTACATTTCATGTACTGTAATACATCTGAAATGAAAAAGAATATTTATCCTGCAGACTCGTATTTAGAATATACAGCTTTTCATAAAGAAAGGTATATTACCGTGAAAATTCCATTTGTCAAATAAATTGGTATTTCAGTACTTGTTTGTAATTGTGTGCTTACATCCATTCATAGGCTATGTGCACTCATTTTTGTTGCCAAGCTTTTGTAATAGGGTGTGTACTCTGAGGGAGTAAGGTGTTATTTCTATCTTAAAATCAGTATTGCTTAGATCAAGAAAGGCTTCATGTAGGAGAAACACCTTCAACTCCAAATCACAGTGGCAGGTGAAGTTCAGATCTCTTGTTTTCCCCCTCAGGGCAACACCAGCCTAGGTAAGATGTGTGCATCTTAGCTGATCCTTGGAAATCTATAACCAAGAATAGGTGATTCTTTGTACTAATTGGCATGATGTAGATTGAAAAGTTTTTCTCAAATTGAAGTTCCATTGGAGAGAAGAAGGAGAAACTGGGTGAGCTTTTACATTAATCCATTGTCCTGGTTTCATCTGGGACAGGCTTAATTTTCTTCCTAGTATCTGTATGATACTGCATTTTGAGTTTAGGATGAGATGTTTTAGCTGTTGCTGAGTAGTGCTTACACAGAGCCAAGGACCTTTAAACTTTTCATGCTGCCCTGCCAGCATGGAAGCTTTGCTTCATATGCCCTTCCATGTCAGATTCCATTCTATCAATCTTCCCCTCTGCTGTCATCTGTCACACAGAAACAAAATGTAATGGAATACTGGTGGGAAGGTTCAGCCTCTACTGCCCCATACCACTAATATTTACTTCTGATATCATGGACCAGCATGATAAAATAGGAGGTATTACTATCAGAGCAGCCTTTGCAGTTGCAGTAACCTGCATTTTCAGGTACACTTTCAGAATTTAGAAAGAACTGTACTATACAGAGTGACCAGTAAGCACTATTTATAAAAGCTTGTATATGAATGTTTGTATATAAAAGAAAATTCTATTAGCAATAATAATAATAATAATAATAATAATAATAATAATAATAATAATAATAATAATAATTTCTTTATGGAATATTATTAAATTACATCTGTCTTTGTCCAGATTTCAAAATAAAAAGCTTGAAAAGTAGTGGAGAGTTGGCTGGATGGGTAGCTGCTGCATGGGGACTGGCTGGGCATTGGTTTGTGCGTGATGATCAGCTGTTTGAGTATGTACAGGTACGTATGTACATATCCTTTTATATTTATTTATTTATTTATTTATTTATTTATTTATTTATTTATTTTCTCCCCTCTTCATTTTCTGTTTTAGTAAATAGTTTTTAGCCCAGCCCATGAATTCTACTTCACGTTGTTTTTGTTTTTCTGATTCTTTTCCCCCATCCCATTGGGAGGTGGGGGGATAAACATAGTGCTTAGCTACCTGCTGGGTTAAACCACAGCAGTCTCAATATGAAAACACTGAGTAGATGTAGTAATGGGTCCCATTATCTTAGTGCACTTATTCATTTAGTGTAAAGATAAATATCTTCATAAATATCTGCAAGAATGTGATTGTAATTTACAGTTTGACATCTTGCAGAAGTGCTTTTGCAGACCATTAAGAATATGCATGCACATGTCCTTGTGAATTACACCATTTCTCTCTCTATATATTTAGGATTGGAAAAATAGATTAAGAATATCAAAGAAAAATACGGGCTCTGTTCCATAGAACATTAAGTTTTGAACAGCTTGGAGAGCATATAACTACTGCAGACGCTCCATATTTATTTTGATGTAATTGTGCCACATAGAATGTGCTTCTTCTCACCCTGTGTTTTAACACTTGGAAATTTACAGTCTACTGTGAAATAGCAGCTCCAAAATGCTAGAGATGGACCGGTTCCAGTATTTATTTAGTTGTTAGCCTTGTGCAAGAAAAAAATTTGGATATCCATGGCAGAAAAAAAAAAATATTCAAATATTCTATAGAAAATTTTACTTAGAGAATTAAAATTGTTAAGACTGATATGTGATACTTCTTCACATTTGTGGCTTTCCCTTATATATCACATCAAGCGTTTTCCTTACAAATTTCTTTAAATACTGTGTTACTCGTTTTTAAAGAACAGAAAACATTATGTTAGAAAACAATTTGAGAGACTAGTATGAGGACAAAAGACAATGTAAATAAAATTCAGAATGCTTCAGAGTTTATTGGATGACAAAATATAATTCTGGAAAGAAGAAAGGAGACAGCTTCATATTTAATATTTGTATAATAGTGAAATTAAAGAAGTCAAATAATGCATAAAAACAAAAACTTTAAAATGAGATGTTTTTAAGTGTAGATTATCAATAGGGAAACTAAATATTCTGTGCTAAGTTTTATAAAATTGAAATTCTTATGAAGTTCATTAGAACAACAGAAGTCTTGGGAAAAAGGGGCCTTCCATAAAAAGGAGAAGATTAAGGTGTTTCAAGAAATTTAAAAGAAAAATTTTAGGAATACTCCTACATTTGGAAAAAATTAAGATGTCAGCTGTCTACATTGATAGATATTGTATATTAATAGCTAAAAAAGATGTTAAAAGACATCTGGTGGGGATAAACATTTGAAGTCATCAAGTTGGGAGAGTCTGCATGCATAAGACACATGCATAAGAGTTGGTTGATAATATCTCTAGCTTGATAACGTTGATTTGTAATAAATCTGAGAAATAACAAAGAAAATCCTGAGGACTACAGGACAGCTTACACTGTGCCAATATTTAGAAATGAAAAGTATGAGGAATACAAGAATTATAGTCCTAGAATTTTTATCCTTAAGGATGAAAAACTTTAGCTGTTAAAGCAATAAGGAAGGACAACACATGCCAATCATAATTTATAAGAAATATAAACTGTTTGATAAGTTTACCTTTGACTAATTGCAGATTATAAGACTGATCATCTCAATTATTGTATTACATAGGATCTCTTGGCACATGAACTGAATCCCATTTTGCTGAGTATGCATAGAGAATATATAACAACCGCATAATAAATGCACTTGGGTATCCCCAGAGTAAATCGCCTTTCACAAGTGCATTGAATTGACCAGTGACAAAATGTGGACAGGAACGAACAGGAGAATGAAGACAACACATTCGCTGATAAACTGGGTGATGGCAATACCACGTCTTCACCTTGCTTTACTGGAAATTCTAAGAGGAGAATGATGAAAAGGAAGTTTTCATAAATACCTTCACAGTAAGAATCTGGGAATCCTTTTCTGCAGAGTACAGTTGAGTCTGGGAAGAAAAAAGAAGGGCATGAAGAAAAAGTTCTCTCCCCACTCTCAGGAGGAAAGTTTCCATGCTGTGCAGTAAAAGAGAAAAATTATTCACTTGGTTCTCTGCCCCTTTTACCCCATTTTGCAACAGTGAGACCCAAAATATTACAAATCCTCTAATTTGCAAACACATAGTAAGTGTGATGAAAAAGTGTGAAGATTCATAAATGGATATTAAAAGCTTGAAAAAAACAGCTTCAGCTCATGGTTTGCTCAACCTATTTCTGACATTGGCTACCTGTCAGGCTAAGCTCTTATCTTTGGTGTTAACTCTGCTGTGTACAAAGTTGTAAATGATAATTAAACTCTTCTATTCATTGTTTTAGTGCCACGTTAATAAAAATTACTCCAACTATACAGTAAATTTCAGACCAAACTGATCAGAAACAAGAAAGGCTGTTGCTGTTGTATTTAATATTTAAGTATAATGGAGGGAACACAGGAAGAAGTTAAAGATATTGCTGAGAAGTTCAGTGATTTTTCTAATCTCTCTCTATACTTCAAAGGATTTGAGTATTACATTTTTTTTGTTATTATTTACAATAAAGCTGAAAACCCCCTTATAAATGGAAGTCAAATCAATTAAAGAAGTTTTTTTGTTTGTTTGTTGTTGTTCTTGTTTTGTTTTTTTAATAGTTTTTCACCATAGGAGGTCTCTTGCAGGATAACAAATCTAGCATGTATGTTATGTGATATACCAGTAAAAGTCCTTCAAACATTTTAGTAAACTAATAATTGTGAATTGGAACAAACCTTTACTCAGAAGTCTTTAAAAAAAATAAATAAAAAAGAGGAGATAAACTAGATGGTGAAAGGTCATTTTTTCCACATCACATTGACAGTACAATGTTTCAAGGCACAATTAAAAGTCTAGTATTAATATGTTTGTATATATTAAGAATGGATATTAGTAATGGAACTCTTTCTGAAGATTTGGATGTAATTTCTTAGTGATCAAATCCAGATAAATCTACAAGAACTTAGAGGTTTATGTGAATAGTAACTTGGTAACATAGACTGGAACAGAACCAGAAAGTACAAAATAATCCACATGAGAGAGGACAATAAGAATAACCTATTGCAGGTAACTCAGGGACTTTGCATCAGCACACAAAATAGCCCTGAATATCTCCTCTTGGAGATACATCCTCAGAAAATCCACAGGGTTGTATAATCTGAAGGGGAAGAAGGTTAAATTCAATCTGTTCAGGAAGACTGGCAGTAGGAAAATGTGACATTTGCTAACTGGAGTTGTCTACTACTTCACCATATGCAGGCTAAGAGACATGATAGGTATGATCTTGATTGGCATTTCCCAGCTTTCCATGTAGTGTTCTTCCTACAGGAAAATGCCCTCAAGAGACTTACACTGTCATTTTGCATCCAATTCCAGTTCAGAAATGTATGAATACGATTCATCAATTTTAGCAGGTTTAAGAAGTCAAAACTGCATGCTCTACAAAACAAACAACAAAAGTTGTGCTTACGACCAATTGAGGATGATGATGTTTACATTTAAAATAGAAGTAAAAGTTGATGTAACTAGTATTGGATATACCTTTCAAAACAGAAACCAGTGAAAGCCTGATATTTTTATTTTTTTAACATATTTTCTGTAGGTTTCTCATGGTACTTATTGCTACTGCTATCCATGAGGGAAAAACTCCAGAAAAGTGCAGAGTTCTACTTCTCTGCCTGCTTGTAATGCAAAGCATGCGCAATGCCAGGTGCAGAAGCACTCTCTAAGTAGCCAAACCCCCTGGATCCTGTTATGACTTTTTTTTCGCACGAACACGTTCAGGAATTAACAACATGTTTGAGATTGGTCAGTCTTTTAAAGGTTGTTGTCCTTGAAATACGTGTCATAATTCTTCTACATCTCATCCTTCAAACTTGAAAAATAGAGGTTACTTTTCTGCACAAATTGATTTCTGCATTCAAATTAAGAAAATATTTTGATTAAAACATGAAATAATCCTGGTTTTGAAATTTCTTGGAGAATAATTTTACCTTTACATAAAATAACAGAAAAACAAACAAACAAAACATAGTGAAACATACTGTTTTCAATGAAGAGAGAAAAGAAGGATGTCAATAAATCTTGCTTAAGGTCAGGTATTTTATAGTTTATTCATAGAATCATAGAATCATAAAATCACAAGGTTGGAAAGGAGTGACAAGATCATCTAGTCCATCCATCCTCCCATCACCATTGCCACCACAAACCATTAAACCATGTCTTGTAGCTCCTCATCCAGACACCTCTTGAACCCTGTCAGGGATGGAGACTCCACCTCCCTGGGCAGCCATTCCAGTTTCTGACCACTCTCTGAGAGAAAAAGTTTTTCCTTATGTCTAATCTAAATCTCCTCAGGCACAACTTGTGGCCATTTCCTTGGGTCCTATTTGTCCTCTGGGAGAAGAGGTCAAACTCCTCATCACAACCTCCCTTCAGGAAGTTGTAGAGTACAACGAGATCTCTCCTGAGCCTCATCCAGACTAAACAATCCCAGCTCCCTGAGCCACTCCTCAAAAGGCTTGTTCTACAGACCCTCACCAGTTTTGTTGCCCTTCTCTGGGCACGTTCCAGGGACTCGGTGTCTTTCTTGTAGTGAGGGGCCCAAAACTGAACAGAGTACTCGACATGTGCCCTCACCAGTGCTGAGTACAGGGGGATGATTACCACCCTGCTCCTGCTGGCCACACCATTTCTAATGCAGGCCAGGATGCCATTGGACTTATTGGCCGCCTGGGCACACTGTCAGCTCATGTCTAGCCAAGCATTGACCAACACCACCAGGTCCCTTTTCTGCTCCACTGATCTTCTGTTTTGTGTTACTAGAATTTATTTTTTCATTTGAATTAAGTTTGAAGTTAAGATATGAGAAGAGCTGTAGTGAATCTTATGAAAGGTTAAAACTTTGATTTGGCACCACTAGGGAATTCATAAGACTGGGCATCAAGAGAAGTTTACAGGAGTAGAAGTATATTAAAGTCTCCAGCAATGTCTTCATAAAAATTTAATTTTACAATTTAAAAAAGTAGAAAAAGAAACCCCAACCACAAACAAAACAAAAACATATCTACAAAAGAACAACAACAACAAAGTGCACACAAAAAAAACCAAGCCCAAAGTCATTTAGTTACCAATAAAATTTGTGGAAATTTGTTGGCCCTACCAGGCAGGGGGGGTTGGAACTTCATGATCCTTAAGGTCCCTTCCAACCCAGGTCATTCTGTAATTCTGTAAAACTTTGAAGGATTGAAAGCAAGTCTTAATGGTAGTTGAATACTATACTGCCATTCCACTTAATAGTGCTCATCTGGCAGCTTCTTCAGTAAGGTTCAACAGCTAAAGCAAGGAATTAAACTAGAGGCTGCATGGTAAACTTCAGCCTATTTGCTGCATTCAGAATTAAACATGTTTTATTACAGGTAAACAGATAACTCTTCAAAAACAATAACTTGTTATATATGGAAGCTTGTTATAAACAACTGCAGTTTTACCTGGGTCTCTAGTGGGCTTTTGTTCTGGTCTCTTGTTTTACTTCAATATTGAGAATAGAAATATTACAATGTAGACTTAAGTGTTAAAAGGTATGACTCTCCTGAAATTCTACTTTATATCATTTTGGAGACATATCCCTGTGCAGAAGGATTTAGGTAAGACATTTCCACAAGTCAAAACCTGTTCGTTCATTATGTTAAATTTTAATTAAAACTTAATTGATTCACAGGCTTTGGACTGGTCATTTGCAGGCAGTAACTGCGACAATTTCAGTGTCCTTTTAGATGTCACGATTGTTTAGAGAACAGTGCAAGGGCAGCGAAATGGCAGTATGTGATTTAATTTTCCTAGATGAATAATTTAATCAGAATCAGTATATGAAATTCAATCTACCACATTCAGTGCACTCCAGAAAGACTTTTTAATTGCTACTTTTTTTTTTTTTTTTTTTTTTTTTTTTTTTTTTTTTTTTTCCTGGAAAGTAAGGAAATTCTCCATTGTCTACATATTTTGCTTTCTGTGCACTTCTCAAAACCCCAACATTAATGATTATTAGTGAGATTAATGAAGACTGAATCTTTTTTAGAGTAGAATTCACATTTCTTTCTTTTTTTTTCTTTTTTTCAGGCAGGAACTAACAATATTTAAATATGCTACAGTATAGTTCTCACTGAAGTAAGTGACTTAAGGGAAAGATGAAAGGAGAAGTGTTCTTGTATGTTTATATGACATATAATCATTCACTCTCCTGACACTAGGGAAAATGAAAGTAACACATGATGTAGTAACAGATTCTTCTCTTGCCACTGGGAATATGAATTAACTCCCCTGACTCAAAGAGATTTGTATGTGGAACTGAACTGGCGTAGCCGAGATCAGTGCTTGTTCCAAAGATCTTGAATAATTCCTACAAGGCAAATGCCTTCAGCTGTCAATCTACCAAGTTGACCTGTCAGTGTCACATAATAATTAAACAGCAGCTGGCATTAGTGCAAATTTATAATTGCTATTATCCTTATTGCTGACATGTCAATATTTAACTTGCATTAACCTTTCCTTTGAGGCTTACAAATAGTGCATCTCTGGCTTGTTCAGTCTAATTTTTCATGTCATTTCC